>NC_142340.1:23465500-23792500 GCF_054954075.1 Amborella trichopoda
AGCAGAAAGAATATGTTGTGCTTTGGAAGAAGATATATGTTACCAAGCTATTTTATTGGGAATAACGAGGGCATCTCTGAATACTCAAAGTTTCATATTAGAAGCAAGTTTTCATGAAACCACTCGGGTTTTAATGAAATCCTCTCTCCGAAGTCGTATTGATTGGTTGAAGGACCTGAAAGGGGATGATACCTGTTGGTACCAGATTCAAAGGATTCGTTCACCACTCTAGAGGACACAACAATATTTCTTTAGAAATAAAAAAGAAGAATCTATTCGATAGGAAGATAGGAGATATTTTGTTCTACCACAAAGAATTTTGTGGTTCTTACATACCAAATAATTTTCATAATACATCAGAACAATCATTCTATGGGATTTAATGATTCATAAGAGCATATTCATTATTTTATCTATATTATATCATAAGGTTACAGAATATATAGTCTAATTAATTTAATTTAATTTCAATGTAATAAGGAATATAAAGGACTGAATAGCTTAGACCATGTATCAACGGTCCATCTCAGGTAGAAGGTTCCATAGGAACAATTCTATATTTCAGATTTCAGGGTACCTCATTCCTGAAAAGAAAAAGAGGAAGTATGGGTAAAAATCGCAAGAAGATATTGGGACATCAATTTGAAAGAGATGACATGAGCAGGGGTTCATTTTGGTCATGTTACTAGGAAATGGAATCCTAAAATGGCACCTTATATCTTTGGAAAGTATAAAGGCATTCTTATTACAAATCTTACTAGAACTGCTTGTTCTTTATCAGAAGCCTGCAATTTAATTTTTGATGTAGCAAGTAGAGGATAGCACTTCTTAAGAGTAGATACAAAAGATAAAGCAGCCAATTCAGTAGCATCAGCTGCGGCTCGTTGTCATTAGGTCAATAACATCAGGGAGGAACAAAAGGTGGGTTGGTTTAATCATTTCCCAAAAAGAGATGTGGCAATATTGAAGAGACAAATATCTCACTTGCAGACATATATGGGAGGGATCAAATATATGATGGGGTTACCCAATATTGTAATCATTGCTGATCACCAAGAAAAATATATGGCTATTAGAGAATGCCTCACTTTGGGTACTTCAACGATTTGTTTAATCGATACAGATTGTGATTTGAATCTCACAAATGTTTCGATTCCAACCAACGATGATGCTATAGCTTCAATCCAATTGATTCTTAACAAATTAGTATTGGCAATTCATGAGAGTCATTATAGCTATCTAGGAAGTCATTGATTAAAAATAAGATAAGTCAAATATAATAAGATAAGTCAATTATTTCGATAAATCAAGGATTATTGAATCAGTTACTATTCCTAAATTTGGAAAAAGAGATTCAAATCAATAGTCATGATATCTGATTACTTCTTATTAGGTATCCGGAATATACTATACGATTAAAGTAAATTCAAAGCAAAGTCAAAGCCAAAGTAGGAGAGTTGAGAAAGAGATGATTGAATCAAAATAATTCCTTCTTAAGTTTCATTTCTGTAAGGGGGTAATATGAATGTTCTACCATATTCCATCAACACACGAAAAGGGATATACGATCTATCCGGTGTGGAAGTAGGCCAACATTTCTATTGGAAATTGGGGGTGTCCAAGTCCATGCCCTAGTAGTTAAAACTTCTTGGGTCATAATTACTATCTTATTAAGTTTAGCCACTATAGTTGTTCAGAATCTGGAAACCATTCCGACCGACAATCAGAATTTCTTCGAATATGTGCTTGAATTCATTCGAGACTTGACCAAAACTCAGATTGGAGAAGAAGAATATGGTCCTTGGGTTCCCTTTATTGGAACTATGTTCCTATTTATTTTTATTTCTAACTGGTGGAACTATGTTCCTATTTATTTTTATTTCTAACTGGTCAGGCGTTCTTTTACCTCGGACTATCTATACTGTGTAATTTTCTATTTCCCACTTCGCACCAAACCAAATTAGATAGATTCTGATATAAGCTCTTCGTGTGACTGTAGATTGAATGAAGAAACAAATCAGATAAAATCAATCAAATCATATGCATATAAAGGAGAAAGAGCGAAGAATTGAAAGAAATGTTCGGGAACAGAACAAAGAAATAAGAACTAGAACCAAATGGATTTCCATATGACAGTAATATTATTACTTCAATTCAGAGTTCGTAGTTACTTCTATCATATATATCTTAGTGATGGAATAATTAGCAATAAAATAATTAATTAGTTGATCATATCATTAAGCATTTCCTAATTTTGGTATCAAGAGCGTACCACGAATCCCTTGATTTCTGCTACTGGATTGGCCGTAGGACTTGCTCCTATTGGACCCGGAGTCGGTCAATATACTGCTGCGAGTTAAGCTGTAGAGGGTATCGCGAGACAACTAGAAACAGAGGGTAAAATACAAGGTACTTTATTACTAGCCTGGCTTTTATGGAAGCTTTAACAATTTATGGACTGGTCGTGACATTAACGCTTTTGTTTGCGAATCCCTTTGTTTAATTCTATAAATACATAATATATCTATTACCCTGGCCTTGCCACTTCTTGGAATTATATCAACACTTCACTTCTACAATAAATTATTCATTTTGAGACAATCTTCCCTGGGATAAGGACTGATTCGAGGAATTAGTCGAGTCGCCCATTCTCTTCCTTCCCGCTCTTAGACCAAAGGAAACATCTTTTTGGAGTGTTGCAGCGCGCGAGGTATTTCCAAAATGATACGAGATCGGGGACCTGACCTAACCTAATAAAATATTTTATCGCGAACTTAAATTAAATAAAAATAAGATATGGAATGAAGTGATACAAAAAGAACTCCGTTTGGTTTTGTTAGTCCTATCTAGAAGAGGACAATATATGAAAAATGTAACCGACTCTGTCGTTTCCTTGGGCCACTGTCCATCTTCCCGAAGTTTTGGATTTAATACCGATATTTTTGTAACAAATTCAATAAATCTAAGTGTGTTTCTTTGGTGTGTTGATTTTTTTCGGAAAGGGGGTGTATGCGAGTTGTTTCTTTCAAGAACAGGTTGGATCCTACCAGCTGCACTTTACTCATTCTCATTTATATTAGATTTCTAGATTTTATTTCTTTACTATACTATAACTATAACATATAAAAGAAAAAGAAAACTGTAAAATAAAAGAAAATCTATAAAATCTTATTTTCATATAGATTTTTTTTTTACATTTTACATAATTAATTCTAAATTAGATTAGAATTCATTTCTTAATTTGTATTAATTTTTAGAATTTAAGTAATTTATTTTATTTATTTCTTATTTTATTTGTATTTGTATTTGAATCCATTTTATTTTTCAACTGATTTTCCTTTATCTTTTATTTGATCTTTTACTTTTCTATTTTATTTATAAATTTCTATTATATTTTAGATTGATATTCTATCATTTTATATTTGTAGATTATTTCTAAACTAAAATTATAGAATTATAGAATAATTCTCAAATTAGAAAAATAAAAATGAAATAAAATAGAATTAAAAGTACAATTAAAGTTTAAATTCATCTAAAATATGTAAAATAAAAATATAGAAAAGTGGATTGAAAGACCGCAACGGACTTACTATGTCTGTTGCGATAGCATGTCTGTGGCGGTCTTTTTTCACGCGAAAAAAGGCAGGAAACTGCCACAACTCCCGTAGATCTATAGCGATTTTTAAGGTAAAACCACCATGGACATAACATATCCGTGTATGTCCATGACGGGGTAAAACACTATTCAATTTCGCCTATAGCCATTTTTAGGAGTTTTCTATATATATATATATGAAATTTTTTTTAAAACATTTTTCATAAATATGCCAACATTTTTTTTAACTATTTTTTCTTTTGAGCCAAACAACATGTTTTTTAGTGTTTTAATGAAAATATAGCACTTTTTCCCCAAAATTTCAAAAATATGCATATTAAAATGGTTATAAAGAGTGGCAATATTTTAAAACAAAATGTGTTTTTAACACAGACTTGCTAGTTATGATGAGAACCATCTACCTATCACGTCCCCACCCCCTGACCCCTACCGTACTTGTCGGAGGTGGCAAACGCCACTTAAGTGGAGTAGCTCAACGCATTTAGAAATGTGGGATCAAAACAAGCCACGAAAGAAAAAAAAAAAAACTCATTCACCAAGCTCCACAAAACTGAGCAGAATATAAAACCATAAAGATTATATATATATATATATATATATATATATATATATATATATATATATATATATGACAAATACTATACAACGCCTATAGGCGAAAATGAATAGTGATTTCTCCTACCCCCATCACCATCCAAGTTCATCGCACGAACACGATTGTCCCGTAGTATTTCATTTTTTATTTTTTTTTTACGAATCGGAATGACTTGAAATTTGGAGCATGTATTCATCAAAAATAGGGGAATCTTCGAAGATTATAAAAACAATATTTCACAAGAAAATATTGATCAAAATACCCTCGAAAATTTTCGGGGGTATTTTGGTGAATTTATTTTTTTGCAGATAATTTGTTTTATATTGTTATTAGATGCGCCTGAGTAATATGTACATAGCTTCCAAATTTCAAGTCATTCCGATTTGTAGAAAACAAATGAAAAATAAAACACTACCAGACAATGGTGACCGCTCGATGAAATTTCGATAGTGATGAGGGTAGGCGAAATCACTATTCATTTTCGAGGAAAGAATTTTCCATATATATATATATATATATATATATATATATATATATATATATATATGATCTTTATGGTCTTATATTCTATTCAGTTTTGTGGAGCTTGGTGAATAAGTTTTTTTTTTTTTTTTTTTTCCTTCGTGGTTTGCTTTAATCTCGTAATTCTAAACGCGTTGAGCCACTCCCACCTGAGTGGCATTCGCCACCTCCGGTCGTGATCCCGCACGATAAAGGTCAGAGGGCGGGGTCGTGACACTACACAATATGTAACACAATATATCCAATCAGAAACCTTGTTCAAAGAAATATGGCGTCTAAAGCAATGATTTTTATTTCTCTAAAAAAACCTCGAGACTTTCCAAAAATATCATGTTTCTTTTTTTTACCCTTTTTTTTTTTTTTTTTTTTTTTTCTTACTAAGTTGTTAGCTTTGTTATACATGGTATTATTTCTAACCCACGATATGTACGGCATATTTGGAAATACTAATTTTTATGTCTTTTGAATTATCTAAGTCCAATTTCTTTTTCAATAAAAAAAGTTTCTTTTTTTTTGTTTGTGCTTAGTGGATTTGAAATCCATCAGTTTAGTATGGATATCTCACCAAATCCAACCCAAAAAAGGTCTACTTGCTTTCATATCCAAAAGAAATAGTTTTTTCTTTTCTTTTTTATGAAAAATATATTTTTTCACAAATTTGAAACCCATCAATTAGGACATGATTTTTAGCCAATTCTTGCCCAAAAATGGAGTATTTGAGTTTTTATAAATCAAAATTTACATTTTTTATATTTTTATTTATCTTATTTTTTGAAAAATTATATTTTATTAATAAAAATGTATATTATGAAACCATTTACCATGATTACAAAAAAGTCAAAATCACCCCTAATCATTGGATGTCAAATAAAAGACTTTCATAAAATTCGAGATCTTTTTTTATTTTTGACAATGACATAAACAGCCCCTTCAAAACCCTGACTAAAATCATTGCGACCTCGTACTAAAAAGTAAATAAGAGTATATCATATTTTTTGTCTTTTTGTGTCGCTTTGTGGGTGCATTATCAAACACTGGTTATACAAAGCACAAATCCAATTGGATTTCTTACTCAACTTTTATACACTTGGTGCTTAGAGCCCTGTCAAGCATACAAATTCCAATCTAAGTCGCAAATGATATGGAAGCATCCCTAAACCCAATTTTGATTCATTTGTTCATAGATACAAATCTACTCCCCGTGCAGAGTTCCGAAAGTTTCACCATCTAGATGCAAAAACTGGGGCACGGATTACGTGTGGAGACGCACTTGTTCCAGTGAAACACCCTTCCAAAATCCATCCAGGTCCGTCCAAAATCTTACAGCAATAGCTCAATCACCACGGTCATTAATTTGAGAAAAATGATAAATTCTAAGCCTCAAAGATAACCTAATGTTGCATTATACATTCTCTGGGCGTTACTGTTATAAAAATGTATATAATAAGACTAGTTACTTTCGGTACAAGAGATCACAACTATAATTGACCATTAGATGTGAAATCGGGTAATTGGAAATAGTATTTCTGAAATAAAATTTCTCAAATGTTGCGATACACTTCAATCCATTAAACATCACATCCAATGGCTAAGAATAATGAGACATCCTTGTACCAAAAATAAAAAATCTCATAACCATTGGTGTCTTTATTTCTTCAAAGATAATCATATCTACATGGTTGTTCTCGAAGCTCCAAATTCATAGATCTGATGCAAAAATGCATTTGTAGTGATTTGCGATGCATTTCTGGTCCAAAAACCATTCAAAAGGGCAGACCGATGAAATCTGCTGGCTCACCAAATACATTCCCATAACAGAAAAAAAGGCAATCAATAAGACCAATGACTTGGCACATCATGATCTTTCTCAAATAAAAAATGTACTATACTCATGGTTCATGAACAAAATTAAACCTCAAAGGGGGCGACAAAAATCCAAGCAGGGATAGTGTAGACAATAAACCTGGTTAGCTAAATAGTAATCCCGCTATGATTTACATCTTAATGTTGAAGTAGTCGGCATCAAAGTGGTGCAGCCTCACGTAGCCATCTTCTCCACCGCTTGAGAAACTGTGGAGACAAAAAACAACCAAGTGAAAATGGAGTCAAATCCTCATTAAGCAAACATGCATCACGCACTAACACAGTCCACCAAAATGCCAATGGGAAATAAGTAGCTTACAACGCCCTCAAAAGTTGAACACAGGGTCTCGATCAAATTTCAGTATTGTCATAATTTTATCGGCAAGAAATCCACCAAGGCATAGAAGAAAAACTATATCGTTCTCAAAACCAGCACTAAGCTTTTAACAATAACAAACCAAAATAATGTATGCCCCCTGCACCTTTACCCAAGAATAGCCCTATCCTCTTAAGAGTACATCAAACTTGCAGATTGTGTTCTTGTTTCCTTTTTCTTCTTTCATTAAGCAAAGCAACCCACAACCTTGGGGAAGGATAACTCCTCCCAGGTAGTAAAGACAGGAAGTCCATTTCCCCATTTACACAAATGGGTAGCTATGGCAACTAACTGGAGGGGCTGAGTGTTAACCCCATACATGTCATGCAAAAACACCTTTTTTAGAAGTCCAGTATTTTTT
Source organism: Amborella trichopoda (assembly GCF_054954075.1). Lineage (NCBI taxonomy): Eukaryota > Viridiplantae > Streptophyta > Magnoliopsida > Amborellales > Amborellaceae > Amborella > Amborella trichopoda. Next base: position 23,472,834 of record NC_142340.1, read on the forward strand.
ATTTTTTACCAATAGTTGTTCATGTCTGGTATTTGTATGGTGTTTCCCTTCTCTTTTTCCCTGTCATATTTCCACTAGCTTTTCCCAAGCATTTCTCTTCCCATTCCCATTTTCTAGTTCCCCCTGCTCTTCAACTCAAATTCAATTTGTTTCCCATTCTAATAATTGTGCATCAAAACCCATATTACACCAGAAACCCCCGAGATACTATCTTTTTTCTTTTATTTTAGTTTACGTGAGGATATATCCTCTTTTTTTAATTGTGAACCCTGCAATTCACTTGAGGATATTAAGCTTAGTCTAAAACCAGGAACAGCTCAGAAATCATAAGCCAGCACTAGAATGTCCAAAAGAAGTGCAAACGAATTAAAGAAAGGGAAGAGATGAGACCTCCTCCCATCAGGATTGAATGCCAATGCATTTATAGGTCCAAAGTGCCCTTTCACTCCTCCAATTTCCTCTTCAAGAATCTGTCAAACAAGAACCAATTGGTGAGCCATCTTTTGATGTGTATTCAAATCAAATAAGTATTATATATAAGGAATGTCATTTAAGAAACAACAATATTCAATGGTAGGAAAAAACACCTGGTGAAAGAACTTGGCTTCAAACTTCCCAGCACGACGATCAGTTGTTGTCACATGTGATGCTTCCTGACCTCCACCAATCACAACCTGTTTAAAAATACAGGGGACAGAGTGAGCAAATGATATCTCTTTTTTCACATGTAATGCTTCCTGACCACCAACAGTCATTTCATGTCAAACAAAAAGTGACGGCAAGCAAGGTAAGCACTTGATGTCGTTCATTTACAGGAAACCATAGTGCAAGGCCAATTCCAAGTGAGTTGCCTCCACTAGAGTCCAAATTCCTGACTCTCCAAATTCCTGACTCTCGCATCCTATGAGACACCACAAGATGCATAAGACCCCCAAACACACCAATGATGGCCAATGATGGATGTTGGAGATGATCTCCAGCTCCTCTAGATGAACAAGATGGACTTTTGATGGAGTTACAGATCTTCTCTAACATCCATGAAAGACCACCGACAGTAAAGATCAGAGACCTACTCAATTCCCATATGAACATTTGCCAACAGTAGATCTCCCATGGAGAAGGAAAACTAGAAAGACTACACATCTTGTAAACACTCAAATCATTGGTGCAGTTATGAGTTTTGAACAATTTAAAGGAATCATAATCATATTGTTATGCTACAAAAACACAATGATGAAATAAGAATCCCATTACTTGTTCCTAGCCAACTAGTATTTGGATTGTATACAATGAAACTATTTACTTTTTGTATAAGGAGATCACAATTACTTACAACCAACCGATGTGAAATCTGATAGCTTGGGTGTGTCACAAAGTTCGAGAAAATTCCTTTTGAACTTTGAGCTTGGTCAATGAAATAAATGCAGCCACCCAATTTCACATCCAATGGTCAAGATAATTGTGACCACCTTGTACCAAAGGTAAATGGTCTCATCATATACTTTCCCTTGATATAAAAGATGATAACTATAGGTTCTATCAAAGGCACAAAAATTTCGTTAAGTGTCCCAATTTGATAGATTAAGGGTGTTTGGATGCTTCCATCATTTTCCAATATACCTTACATCGGTCTCAATTGGATGCAAGTGGCTCACTCAAATTTTTGACAAAGTGGAATATTAGAGCTAGTTTTGCAGGAATAAGTCTGAAAAAAGAACAAGAATTATCTGATGCATGTCTTATATATACGTGATGAACGCACCTTGAATCTTGAAAAAGTAAGAAGAGTTCACAAAGTCAAATTCTACAAAATTAAATTTCACAAACTTGCCCTTTGAATCTTTGTCATGTACAACTCTAGTTCTACAGATTCTTCGTCCTCCTATTTTAGGGTTACCACAGACTAATCATTATCAGTTTCTTTTTTGAAAAATGACATTACATAGGTGTCCTAGAGAAACAATTTTACTTTTAGGAGGTGGCTCTTCCTTGTACAGACTCAAACGCTCCCTTTATTAAACATATTAATAACCTGAGAGCCTTCAAGGATTCTGCATAAACAAATCGTATGAACATTTGCAATTTAAATTGCAATTGAAACTAATAAAGATTAATAAAACACAAATAAGCCAAACACTCAGAATGAGATTACCATCATGAAGACTGCCAAAAGTAAAATTTTGATGAGCACCCTGACTTTCTTTTATGACAAGAAAAAAACAAAAAAATAAGCCTGCATGATTACATACATGATCAAGCAGTGGAGAAATAGCACATGCATTGACTGGACGTTCTGTCACATAGGTCTTGATAAGGGTAAGGGTTCTGACGTCCCAGAGCTGAAGAAAAGAAAATATAAGCATAATGTCAGACAAAACAGAAAAATAAATGTTGCACTGTATTGCCACAAAGACCAGATCTAATACCTTGGCTGATTTATCAAGAGAACCTGTTAGGAAGTGTGAACCGTCAGAGGATTTAGATAGTGAGGTGATAGTCTTCTGGTGACCAATTTCCTTATCAGTTTCCTTGAGCAGTTTTCCAGTCTAAATTTGCAAAAACATTTCCACAGTATTAGACGCAAAGACAAACACAGAACATAATTATCACAAGCATCAAGGAAGATATAAATGGTTCAGAAGACAACATAAGGAGCATAAAATCATTCCTTATACGAGATAGCATCTCACTTCAGCAGTAATGCAAGTAATGACTTTTGAAGCTCATTCCTAACTGTACTTCAAGGTCTTACACAAATCAACTTCAAGAATTATATCACAAAAAGACAAAAGCCGGTACATATCATTAGAACTACAACACAAAGTCATCAGATGCTGCATAAAATTTCCAAGCTCAAGTCCCTCTAGTCCCAAAATTATCACCCCTATTCTTCTGAAAGAATAGGTATCATCATCTTGCTGTAGAAAGACACCAAAATTTTATCTACGCATTCAAGTGTCATATCAAAAAGGAAATGTAATGATCTGTAGCCAAATTTCAGAGTCTTGCTAAAGATATTAGCTCAGGCACCTTAATGACATCCTAACTCTGATCACACTTTGAAAGTATTTATTAAAAAATGAGATTACACTCCAAAAATAAGTCTTTGGATTAAGCTTTGACCAACTTTAAGACCCAGCCGTCTAAACAATATCCCAAACCTGAAATGGGTAGATTTAATGATTCTTGCCCTTCATTATAGTAGTAAAGCGAGTGACAATTTACAGCCGTACGAACTCTGTGTATTGCATTGTCCATCCCATCCATTGATTAGAGGAGCAGGCCATAAAGAGTTAAAAAAAACATGACTACAACTTGTTAAGTCAAGAAGATGCCCATACATTAAACTCAAAGTATTTCAGAAAGTACATTTATAATATCCAAATAAGAAGTACCATCCTCATGATATGTACAGCATGACCTGCCAAACTGAAACCATGTTTCAGAAGCCACATTACATGTAACTCAAGTATAAAAACTGACATTTGTAACAAAAGTATCTAATGCATAATATAACTTCAAATTTTACCAAAGTAAACCACTTCCGCCACATAGATGTCAAAATATAAACAATGATGGTGTGAAAATCAACTAAGAATTCAAATAGGAGAACATTCTGACAAGGAAATTACTAGAAAACATACACCAACTCACTTTGTAACCTCTAACAGAGGAATATCAGCCCATAACCATAACCAACAAGGGTACGGTGAGCAATGCTTTGAAATTTACAGTTCACACCATAGTTACCGGGATCTCTTACTTTGGTAGGCGATCCCTTCTAGAATCTCGATTATGTCGCTCCCGGAACGGATATCTTAGGGATCTCGAATTTTAAATTTTCGGATCTCGTACCCCACAGATAATAATCCCAATTCTACCTGTTTGGGATCTCGATGCCAACCTTAAAGACTAAGACGCCAACCAAACTGATGATTTTCTTTGTTTATAGCCAACTAGCAACACAATATTGCTTGCTTGTTATAAATAATGAGATCCCTACTTTAAAGAGTATACATAATCCTTGATTATCATACACTTTAAGGTTGGTAACAAGATCCCCAAAAAGTTGGGATCAAGATCCTAAAAGGTCGCGATCAAGATCCCTAAAAGGTTGGAATCTCAATCCCTAACATTTGGGGATCTCGATCCCTAACATGTGCATTGTACGGACGGCGTTCCCAACCATAGGGATCTTCTAACATTTCACGATCCCTAGCTCCCGATCCCGATACCATTCCCGCTCCCGATCCCAACAACTATGGTTCACACTATCAACAGACTCAAGTACTCCACTGAAGTCAACTGCTCTTGTGAATCAACCAAGTCAATAACCAGCTCATATGAGTTTCTAGTTGATATTTTGTAACATATTAACAGAAAATTTAGGTCCAAGATGATGGGGCAACCTAAGTTCATAGGTCGCTAAATGACCCAAGTCTCAAGCTTACAGAACTATAATCAATGCAAGACCTTATGAGTCCAACATGTTATTCAATCATGTAAGAAAGGTTCCTAGCTGAGGTAAATTGTTCACAAGGTATCTAGGGTGTAGGGAGGATCTATACTGGCTATCCAGGGCAAGGTTAGGTTCCTATAATGTAATCCTTTGGAAGTCCATTGAAGTTTTACTTGATGTAAAACATCAAATCCAAGTAAAATGTCTTTGTTTGGCAAATAGGATCCTAAGAGTTTATGTTGGATAACTACTTTAGGAAACAGTTTAATCAAAATGGGCTTGCTAATTTGGGTTATGGAAAATTTCTCTCCATTAGCAGCTCGAAAAGTTTGGTTGCATGTTTCCCAAAACTGTTTTGGTAGTAAATCAGGTGTCAAAATAGTAGCTGATGCTCCTGTATCAAAGAAGGCAAGAAGGTCAAAGGCTTGGAATAGTGTTCTTGGAGTATCTGAACAAGGGCTATTGAGGTAGGCTGAAAGGGTAAACTGCTTATGTCTGAAATTTCATCTTGTAGAGACAATATCTCTGGAACACTGGTGTTGCTTATCTCATTGAGCTCAAAATCATCAGCATAAGAAATGGATATCAATGTATCTGGGCTTTGTTCATCATCAAGAGAAAACACAGATTCTAAATCATCATCGATTTCTTCTTCTAAAACTTGTGACAAAAGATGTTTATCTTTTTTTTCTTTTTCTGGTTTGGGCATTCTTTTGCAAAATGTCCTTTCTTTTCACAGACATAGCATCTATCTCCTTTTTTGAGTCTTCGAAATCTTGATCGTCGAAGATATTTGAATATTTTGAATTTCTTCCTTTTTCTCTTTTGGTCAAACTTCTTTTTCCCTTTCGAGGCAGGTGGACATGAACACTGTTTTTTTGCATCACATTTAATCTTGAGATATGGTTTATCACAAGATGTTCCAAGTAAATGCTTATTCTTTTCTATTTGTTTCACAAATTCAACTTGATTGCAAAGTCTTTCAAGAGCATGGAGAATAAACTGATATAATTCACCAAAGCTGGTGTTTTGAATAGTAAGTCCCTGATTTTCCATCGTCTTTGTTGCTTCCTTACCAAGAGTAGGAGGTATAGATTCAAGATAAAATTGTTTCAAATTTATATCATCAATTCCTCCTATTTTATGGTATCTTTTGTTCATTTCTGAAAATGTTTTTCAAGATCTTGTCTCTTAAATGAACAACATTTGAGCTAAAAAAATTCTTCTCGGGCAGCAATTTGTTCATGTTTAATATGGCCTGAGAATTCAGATACCAAATAATTAAGAAACTCAACAATGGACTGACTATTTCTTAATTGTGTTTGCTGGTATTCTCCAAGACTTATGTACCAATCAAAAAGGCATCCTCTTAGCCTTACAATGACTTTAGAAATGGTACTGGCTAAGGTATTTGCAGCATTAAGCATTTCTGAATGCATCCATCCTTGAATTTCTCTGAACCTGTCATTCCATCTTGAAGGTGGAATGTCATCAATAGTAAACCCTTTAGATGAATCTCCATAGGTTGGGGTAGGTTCAGGTTCTTGGTGGTCCGAAGGTCTAAATTCTTCTTCCATAAAAGGGTCTGGTTCTTGAGGTGGTTCAGGAGGGTTCATCATAAGCAAATTGTAAGAATTTGAAGAAGAAGGAGAAGATTTACCTTCAAATGTTTCAGAGGAATCGGACAATTCTTCAGAGATTGTGTTTCAGTTTGAAGGTTTACTTCAGGCTGTTTGGGCAGGTTTTTTAGGAATGAACTCATGTTGTTCAAGGGCTCAGAGGAAGTTAATATCTGAGTTGGGACTGAGGAGGCTATAATATCTGACTCAGTATCATAATACTGAAACATTTGGGTTTCATCTTAGGTATTTGAGGACTAGGATGTGGGTGATCTGTTACAGGTGGTGAAGTAACAGAAGGTTTAGGTTTTGGGGTTTGTGAAGAATTAGGTACTGAAATATTTAGTTTTTTCCGCAAGGGGAAAGAACATTTCTTTAGGGAAACGTCTTTCATCTTCAAATGAAGTTAAAGCTCTAAAACCAAAATTCCTTGGAGGAATTAAACCGATAGGTGGGTAAAGGGTTCGAGTGGGTGGAAAAAGGTCAAGGCTTCTTAAAGCAGGGTAGTTATGAGTGTATGGATTGGTAAGTAGAGGCTAAAATTGGGAAGGATATTGTGGTTGAGGGTATTGAGACTTCATCCAAAGATCTTTTTCAAGGCTCTGCAACTGTTTTTCTAAAAATGCTTTTTCCTTTCCTTTCTGATTCAATTAAAATTGGGAAGGATATTGTGGTTGAGGGTATTGAGACTTCATCCAAAGATCTTTTTCAAGGCTCTGCAACTGTTTTTCTAAAAATGCTTTTTCCTTTCCTTTCTGATTCAGTAAAAAGGATTGTTCATGAATATCTTTTACTGTATATAAAATCTGCATCAACTCTTCATGCAACAGTTGAATTTTTTCTTTCAATTGAATAATTATACCAACCAATCCTTGTAACTGTGAAAACATAACATTCTGTTTTTCTTCAGGTCGAAGTAATACTAAATTCTGTGATTTAGCATTTTCAACTTGCCAATTTAGGCTTGCTTCTGCCGGAGAAATAGTCTTTTGTGCTCCGGTGACATCTCTTATACTGGGATTTTTTATCTTCCATACATGCTTTTCATTGTCTTGGATTTTTTCATAGACATGTAATGGAGGAAAATTTGAGGCATAATTTGAACTTTGAGGGTCAAAAGCCAAGCATTATGGAATGTGATTTTTTCTTCAGAAACATCATTCTGATCATCCCATCCTGTAGGGATAATTTCTGAAATTTCTGACACAGAGGCTTTAGGTTTCTGACTATCATAAGTCACATAATAATCCCATTTTCCTGAATTCTCACCAAGTAATCCAACAGTTGGATCACCTTCAATGTATCTCTGATGAAGCTTTTGTTGAGATGAAATCTTCTTTTTATTTTTCGTTTTTTGGTATTTCATCAAAATCATCTTGAAGACAAGTGGAACAATTGCAAGTATCAAACCAATTATGACCATCAGAAGTTTTCTGTTCGTAAATTGGTTTCCCTGTTTTGTCAAATGCAACCACTGGAACTTTTTCAAGAAGTCCTTGAAATTGGGTAGGGAAAATTTCGCTGGTTTGATTTTCAATAGGTCTTGGAGTTCAAAAACTTATTTGTACTGTTCCATCAGGCATTCTTGTCATTCTAGAATCTGACTGCATCACTGGCTGACTTTGATTTTGAAAATTTTCATAGTTTGTCACCCATGTGTATGAAATCAATTCAAGCAACCTTTCTCGAGATATTTGTCTAGGAATGTAATGATAGACAGGCTGGGAATTATTGTCAACTTTAATGAACAGTGCAGTATTTTCACATTCAGGGGGTAAAGGGGTAACGATATCAAAAACATGGTTCTGTAGTCTATCAATGAACAAGAGTGACGTGTGAATTTAGACTCTAACCCCTCTTTTCAAGGAGAATCTAGCATCTTAAAATCAAGGTCAACATGAAGCCAACATTAAGGGTTCATTTGACAGGGATGCATTTAATGCAACCCCACCAATCTGAAGCCAACATTAAGTGTTCATTTGAGAGGGATGCATTTACTGCATTCCCACTGATTTTGACATGTTGGTTAGCCTACAAGGACTCAAAGAGAGTGCCTACAATATGCCACAATGGATTCAGGGATAATGGATGACAAAAGACTAGATCGCAGGAAGTCAGAAAATACTAAAATGACATAATGGAAGGAATCACTCATTTCATGATAAAAGTCATGAAGTCAGATTCCTCCAGCTAATTCAGTACTGCCAGAGACCAAGATAACGGAAAGAATCATGCATTACAAGGTCAAGATACACTATGATTTCACATACCCCAAGATAATTCAATATAGTTACAGTCAAACATACCTCTGAGTCCCACATACGAATAACTGCATCTTCACCACCACTTATTATAGTACGGTTCAAGGGACCCCAAACAGCTCTATTTATTCTTCCTTGAGGCCCCCTAATAACAAGCACTGACTCCCCAGTCTCTGCAAAACATCACATATTAGGTCAACCACGTGCATAGTTGGTAGTCTTAGCAATGGGATTCATTTGCTGTGATACGATGAATAATTCAACATGTTTTATAGCAAAAGAAATCAACAAGGATGCAGCACATTTTATGGAAAAGTTTCATTATCGTGGTATTCAAATCCACTTTTTTTTAATTACACCATCCAACCCATAACAACAGTTGCATGTGAGAAGTATCTAACTTTATTCAACAAGTTAAACTTCAACATTTTTGGAAGGTCTAGATCTTCCGAGACTCTGAGCCATTACCGGACGCCCAAACACCAATAGAGATTTAGAGCCTCTTAAAGGCCAAGAAAAGGGAACACCACCCGAAGGAACTTCAGGCGAGCGCATTCAGATGCACATTTTCTAGCATGCACTCTTTAGATGCGAGAAGAACTTATTTTACACCTAATTTCACTTTTAAACAGTTAGTAAAGAGGAATTACTGCAGTTACACTTTAGAAGCAGCAGCCACACATATATGCACGTCTTTAGCAAGTTGAATTTGATGTAGGCACTAATCTTTCTAAGAACCTAATCTTGCATTCCTCCATCCAAACTTTCCCTCATGGCCCTACATATATTCTTGAAGAAGTTAGTCGTTGACCACTTTGTGAAGACCATCACCCCACCAGTGATCACTAGATGCCAAGTCTCAAGCAATAGCTCAAACCTAAAGGTCACCAGGACAATCATGAAAAGGGCTAAATATAGATGCAATAGCTTAAAATAGCATTTGATAGCAATGGGTATCCAAGAACTAGGTGGTGGAATTTAAAAAATGTGAAAATAGACGTATCAAGGGACAAATTAGTTGAAGAAGGAAAATGGAACTCTGAATCTAATATAGAATGAGATGGCTGAATGCATCTAGAAAGTGGCAAAAGAAGTTTTAGGAGAATCTAAAGGGAAAAGAGACTCTGATAAGGAAACTTGGTGGCTCAGTGATGAGATTTAGAAGGCCATTAGTAAAACATGATCATGTTATAAAACTTGACAGTGTAATAGAAACGATCAAAACTTACAATAATATAAAAATGCTACGAAAGACGCCAAAGAAATAATAAGTAAAGCTAAACTTAAGGCATATGATAATCTATATAATAAATTGGGAACAAGAGAAGGTGACACATATGTCTTCAAATATGCAAAAATAAGAGCAAAAGTGTAGATATCTAAACCATATTAAATGCATTAAGAGTGATGATCAAAAGGTCTTGGTGGAAGAATGACGAGATCAATGAAAGGTGGAGAGTTTATTTTCAAAAATTATAAAATGACGAACACAATGGGAACGTAGCAGTAGAAGGAACTGTTGGTACAAATGAGGACAGAGGTCATAGATACATTCGTAGGATTAGGATGTCCGAAGTGAAAGAAGCATTGAAAAGAATGAAGATAGAAAAGGGTTTGGGACCAAATGGTATCCCAATTGAGATTTGGAAATACATGAGGGAAATTGGTATTGACTGGCTGACGAAGTTGTTCAACAAGGTGTTGAGAACAAAGAAAATGCCAGACAACGGAGGAAACATATTATAGTACCTATTTACAAAAACAAGTGAGACATGCAAAATTATACGAACAATCGAGGGATCAAGCTTATGAGTCATACTATGAAGCTCTAGGAGAGAGTGACTGAGCAACAACTAAGGAATGAAACGAGTGTTCTGAAACAACAACTGAGGCTATTTTTCTACTTAGGCAACTGATTGAGAGTTTAGGGCGAAGGAACTTCAAATATCCTTATTAGATAAAGATTATAGAATTAAGCATAAATCATTACCCTTAGTGCACCAGCTGCAAAAGATTATCTAAGCAATTTTCTTATTAATAATATAGGGGGAAAATCCTTCATTTCGGGGGCCGTAGGAGCATTTGTCTCACCCAAATTTGGTATAGACATTATCTTGGACTTGTGACGAAGCTCATGAAAGAAATTTAAAAAAAAAATCCAAAAAATAGTTTATTTTAAATAGAGACAAGACAATGAATACAGGTCATCAATTTCGAGAATGAAAAAAAATAAAATGGGTGTTAGATCGAGGCACTAGGAAGATTTGTTTGACTCCAAAATTTGTAGCTTGCCTCACCATCACCATATCAGCATTGAAACATAAAGGGTTGTATCTAGGTCGGCCTTTAGATGGACAGTCTAAGGTCATCTAGTGCAGTAGAAAACGAAAAAACATTGAGGTTATTTTTTCAAACATTCTTTTTTTGTGTGTCGAAGAGGATGTGTGCATCAAAATTGTGGCAAATGAAATGTCACTGAGACCCGCAAAAATTGAAGCGGTATTTTTTTTTTTTTTTTTTTTTTTGTGGTGGGGGGGGACGTGTGGGGTTTGACAGCTGGCCTTTAGGGGACCAATGCTTTTCCATGATATAAATCTTTCTGGAGTCCTTGAATGTATCCATCTCATCATCATACAAAGGGCCCCCTCTAATATCATTTTCTTTTCTTTGTTTTTTAAGTGTTAATGGTGGGAATGGAGCCTAGGACATTATGTCGACACACCAGCCCCCCAGCCATTGGTGCTCGGACCCCATGCCATCTAGTATCATATTCTGTCCATTGTGAACTCTTAAATCCTAATGAAAATTGATAATCTCTATTTGTAATTGTAGACACCCCATTTTTGGAATTGGTTAATCTTTCCTAAATTCTTGCACCCTAGGAACCACAACAGCCTAGTAGACCCTAATCACCTTTTTATATATAAAACACAAACTTCAAACCTATTCAAGCCCTAAAATAATCATCCTAGAGAGTCACGAGCCCAATAAACATAGAAAACCAACCCGGACATCGATCTGACACCTTGAGACAAAGACTCGAAACAACAGCCTAGTAAGTGACCTTTTTAAATATAAAACACAAACTTCAGACCTATTCAAGCCCTAAAATAATCATCATAGATAGTCCCGAGCGCAATAAACATAGAAAACCAACCTGGACATCTATCTAACACCCTGAGATAGAGAGTCGACTCCCAAAAGTCCTATCCCTTTAGACCCCTCTAAAATCAACCAAATTGGGTTCAATATGATTCTAAATTGAAGAAGAGATCATATGCTTTCCAACAATCCAAGAATCGCCTATATCCGATTCACCAATTGAGAGTTATGGTCTGGATAATATTATTTACCAGAAATTCCAGAATGGTCCCTACAGAAATTCCAGAATGCCCCAAGATTTTCTGGAAGCTTCTTGAAGCTGTTGTGGTGAGTTATGACTTTTTGAGAAGTATAAATATTTTTTGGATAACTAAAGCCATTTTTTAGAATTATCTTTAACCTACTCCTATTTACCCCCTTAACAAACACCAAATCATGCCAAAAAAAAATACATTAATGAAAATCCAAAAATTCCAAAAAAAAATGAGAAAACCCTAATTCCAGTAAACCCTAGTTTAGGAAACCCTTAACCATACTTCCAATCCTAAACCTTCAACCCTAGAAATCTAGGAGCATAGATTTAGGCCATTATACCCTAGAAAAGCCAATCTCAAAATAAATCTTTCTTAGTCAAATTTCAAGCTAATTTCCAATAAAAGCCAATATCAAAATAAACCTTAGTCAAATTTCAACAAATTTCCAATGTGAAAAGAGAACGCAATGGCATAAACAACCCACGACCCTGATAAGGGCCCCAATTCCGAGTTTCGTTGTCCCAGGTCAACTAGCCTGGGCAAGTTAGTTCTCCATCTCCCTCTCTCTTTCAGTTTTTAGTTATTCTCAAATCTGTTTGCATTAGTTTAGAAGTGTTTTTGACGTAAAAAATCAGTTGGCGCTGCCAGCAATCTAAGGAGGACATCAATCTATCAAGACAGACTGTTCTTCTTTAGATTGTAATTCGACCAGCCCTACAATCTTTACTGATTGTCAATATTTTAACTAGTTTGGAGCTCATAATCAAAGAGGGTCTCTCCATTGGAAACTCTCTCAGATTTGGTTGTAAATAGTTTGGTGCCCACCGTAGGGCAGTCGAGCTGATTTTCGCGGCCAAATCATGTTGTATTGTCTAAAAAAAGAAAGTTGTCATTCTAAGTTCACAGGATCAAATGAGTAAAGGTGAATTAGGAAAATCACTTTCATAAGGGGGCATTGCCATAATTCCTAAACATAGTCTCTAAGCACTAAATCTGGCTAAAAAAAAAGGACCGTTTCAGGCCACCTCTTTTCTCAAGAAAGAAAAAATCACCTTTAGTCATTTCATATTCAAATAAAAAAATAAAAAAAAGCATTTCAATATCTTCTAGGCGTCTTTGTTAATATATTGGGAATCCGAAAGAGTTTCCAATGAAGAGACCCTTTCTGATATAAGCTCCAACCTAGTTAAAATATTGAAAATTAGTAGAGATTGTTGGGTCAGTCGAATTACAATCTCAAGAAAAAAAGTCAATGTCGATAGATTGATTTCCACCTCAGATTGTTGGGTGCCAGTTGATTTTCTACACCAAAAACAATTCTAAACTTAATGCAAACAGATCTTAAATAACTAAAAACCAAAAAAAAGAGATAGATGGAAAATTTACCTGCCCAAGCCAATCTGCGTAGGCCACCTGAAACCCAGAATTGGGGCCCATATTAAGACCACGAATTGTTTACGCCATTGCGTTCTCTTTTCACACTGCAAATTTAACGAAGAAAGGTTTAATTTGATATTGGCTTTTAATTGGAAATTTGCTGAAATTTGACTAAGAAAGGTTTATCTTGATATTAGCTTTTCTATGGTTTAGTGGCCTAGATCTAGGTTAGGTTTTATGCACCTAAATTTCTAGGGTTGAAAGTTTAGGCATGGGAGTAGGGTTTAGGGTCTAAAGAAACAAGGGTTTATTGGAATTAGGGTTTTCTCCTTTTTTTTGGAATTTCCAAATTTTCTTTTAGGTATTTTTCAGGCATGATTTGGTATTTGCTAAGGAGTTTAAATAGGAGTAAGCTAAGGATAATTAATAAAAAATTCTAAAAAATCGTTTTAGTTATCTTAAAAATATGTATACTTATCCTAGGGAAATTTGGTTCGAACAGATGCTTATCAAAAAGTCAAAACCCACCACAATAGCTTTCAGAAGCTTTCAAAAAATTCTACGGGGTTCTAGAATTTCCACAGGGACCATTCTGGAATTTTTGATAAACAATATTGTCCAGACCATAACTCTCAAACAGTGAATAGGATTCAGACAATTCTTAGACCATTAGAAAGCTTATGATCTCTTCTTCAATTTAGAATCATATTTAACTCAATTTCGTAAATTTTAGAGGGATATAAAGGGATAGGACTTTTGGGTGTCGATTTTAAGTATTGGGTTTTATGCCTGGAAGGTGACTAGGGTCTACTAAGTTGTAGTGGTCCCTAGGGTTCAAGAATTCAGGAACGATTAACCAATTCCAAAAATGGGGTGTCAACAGTAATATAGAGAGATGGTGAGAAGCTAGAAGCACTAAGCGCTTTTAGAAGTTTACTGCCTCTTAAATTGAAAATGATAGTTTTGAAATAAAAATTGATCTTCACATCTAGAGACAAAACAGAAAAAGGGACCTGTTGTTTCGAGTTTAGTTCTAAATTGTTTTATTTTGACATTGAATTACATATAAGTGTGATTTTTCTTTTCTTAATTAAATAGCCATAAATATAAATTTTTAAGTAGCAAATTGGAATTTTACTATGTTTTTGAGGATTCTTTTTTTTTTTTGAGAAAAGGATTTTGACTATTTGGTCCATGAATTTGAATAAACCATTTTTTCCATGAAGCGATGTTTACAATGTAAAGAACGAATATGATTAAAAATCTTTTTGGAATCCTTGAATGTATCCATCTCATCATCATACAAAAGGTCCCCTCTAGTATCATTTTCTTTCTTTTTAAGTGTTAGTAGTGGGAATGGAGCCAAGGACATTATGTCGACACACCAGCCCCCACACTACCAATGCCCCGACCCCAACCCATCCAGTATCATATTCTTTCCATTGTGCGCTCTTAGATCCTGATGAAAATTGATAATCTCTATTTGTAATATAGATAGATGGTGAGAAACTTGAAGCACGGAGTGGGTTTTAGAAGCTTATTGGCTCTTAAATTGAAGATGATATTTTGAAACAAAAATTGATCCTCACATCTAAAGATAAAAAAGAAAAAAGATCCTGATGTTTCGAGTTTAGTTCTAAATTGTTTTATTTTGACACTGAATTACATATGAGTGTGATTTTTCTTCTATTACTTAGATAGCCATATATATAAATTGTTAAATAGAAAATTGGAATTTTACTATTTTTTATAGGATTTCTTTATTTTTTGAGAAAATGAATTTTTACTTTTTTGTCAATGAATTTGAATAAATCATTTTTTTCCATGAAGAGATGATTACAATGTAAAGAAGGATTTTTTTGGAAATGAAATCTGAAGACAAAATATTATACTGTTTTATATTGTCTCTTCTTTTCTTGGATTTGGTTATTTGAAAAAGAAAGACAAAGTCCTCCCTTGAAACAATTCATGCACTACTCATCCCATATTATACTTGAGATGCTTCGAAGAAACCATGAAGGAGGACAGTGACTGAAAACTCAAACACAGGCATTGGACCAAACAAGGCCGGAGCATGAGTCAATCGGACTAACTAAGGTGAGACTCAACAAGACTTATCAGGGTCTATGGAAAAACATAAACAACAAACTCAAGAACTGGTGACTAATGGACCCAATGTTTGGCCAAACCCAAGTAACCCAAATAAGTCCAAGTAGGACATGCTGAGTTTTAAACCAGTGACAAAGGAGATACTGAACCTTTGGATGGATTGAAATTGATCAGTAAAATGAAAATTCCAAGAACCAAATACTACAATAATTTTTTTTTTTGAGAGAATTATTAACTTTTGATTGCATAGCAAAATGTTACATTACAGAGCAAGACAGTAAAGACCATGAGAAAGGGTCCAGCAGGAAAGAAAAGAGGAAAAAAGGAGACCGGGCTTATAAGTTGCCCTTCACATGTACATCATGAAGAGAAAATAAGAGTACAAAAAGGATAAACGAACAAAAAAGAGCTGCCATTGGAATAGTCTAAGGCCCAAAACCCGAGATATCTATGGTAGCTTAGGTGATGCATGTGAGCTACGGAGTTTTCCTAGCTCCGTCTTTCACTAGTAGGTCTGCAAATTCGTTTGACGTCCTCCAAATATGCGTCCAAGAGGCGTCGATATCCCTGCATAGTTGAACAATTTCATCAAAAATAGGGGTTAGATACCAGGGTGGAGGCGTGGTCCCATTAGCCCAAGATATCATGTTTTTGGAGTCTCCTTCAATCCGTAGTAGTTGCCCCATGTTGTATTGAAGGATTTAAGGCCCATAAGTAGGGCCGATGCTTCCGCAAAATGTGAGTCCTGGTATCCAATGTGTTCAGAGACTGTAAAAAGGATCTGGCTGTTATGGTCTCTGAAAATCCCTCCCACCCCTGCATGGATAGGATAACCTAATGAGCATCCATCAAACTTAAGCTTGATGGTGCCTTCAGGTGGGGGCTGCCAATTATTTGCTCTTTTTGGTTTTTTGGGCCTGTGTCTGAGGATGTTTTGCCAATGCGAGTGAAAGTAATTTGCTTGGAATTCCTTTGAATAATTTATGATTTGATACCCAGAAAATTACTTGGGTCGTGATATTAAGGAACAATGCTTGGGGGCTATGGAATTGTCCCTAAAAAATCCTGTGGTTTCTCTCTCTCTCCAGATATTCCAAATCGTTGCAGCTGTTGTCGCCCCCCACAAAGCCTTCCCTGCTTTCGGCCAGTGAGCCGCTATGTCCATGGGAGTAAAGGACTTTTAGGGATGGACCAGTGACCCATGACAAACCGAACAATTGCAGTACTAAGGACCATAGTTCATGAGCCAAGCTACAGTGAATGAAAAGATGGGGGTTGGTTTCTTCATCATCCTAGCACATTACACATCTGTTTGCCAAATGGCATCCTCACTTTTGCAGTTGGTCCACAGTTAAGGCCTTCTAAGTAATAGCAATCCAATTTAACATCTGGATTTTGGGAGGGGGATATAGTGGACCAAGCCTTCGAAAGCACTGATTTGGGGTCGAGGGGGTAAGTAGGTGGCTGGGCGAGCTTTCTATAAAAGGATGAGATAGAGTATATTCAATGGGGTCTGGGGTCCAAATTAAAGTATCCCTCCCTTGTATTGGAATAAAGAAGGAATCAAGAAGGGCCAAAAGAGAGGCAAAAGATGAGGTTTCCTCCTCATTGAGGCTTCTTCTGAAGGTGGGACTCCAAATCCTTCTACCATCGAGGACAAGCAGTTCCTCCGCCATAGTTGCGTCGTTGTTAGTGGCAGATGCAAACAGTGATGGGTAGGAGTCCTTTAGAGGTGAGGGTCCTATCCAAAGATCATACCAAAATTTAATTCTTGCGCCCTCCTTGGTTTGGAATCTGGTATGTTTTTTGAAGGAAGATGGGACAGTAGAGAGGCAGTTCCATACTCCCGAGGCATGTGGAGCTTTGTGGGTATCTGGTAGCCAGGCATTATGGGTACGATATTTGGTTCGCAGAACCGTGCCCACAAAGACTGGTTGTGTTGTGAACCTCCACCACCACTTTCCTACAAGCGCCAAGTTTTGGTATCTCAGGATTTTGATCCCTAAACCCCCTTGAGATTTGGGAAGGCAAATAGTGTGCCATGGGATTAGGTGGTACTTTGTTTTCTCTGGCTGGCCAAACCATAGAAAGTTCTGCATTAGTTGTTCTAGCCGGTCTATCACAGAGCAAGGAATCTGAAACAGGGACATCATGTATACTGGGGTGTTCGCAAGGGTAGCTTTGATGAGGGTGGCTCGTCCTACCATTGATAGGTATCTCCCTTTCCATCCTGCTAGGCGCTTGTCAACCTTATCTATGATGGGTACCCATTGCCTCTTTTTAGGCTTCCCCAGCCCCAATGGGAGTCCTAAAAAGGAAGTGGGAAGCTCTTTGATTGGGCATCCCCAATTAGGGATAAGAGCTTTGATTTTTGCAGGGGATATCGCAACTCCCATCATTTTTTATTTTTTCATATTGACTTTGAATCCTGTTGCCACTTGGAAGCAGTTTAGGAAGAACATGAGATTTTGGGTCTCTTCAATAGTGGCATCCAAGAAGACCAGCATATCGTTTGCATATTGCAGGTGAGATACTACTGGGCCATGGCTACTGCTTTGGAAGCCTGATCAAAGGCCTGCTTGGTACAGTCTTGAGAGGGAGCGACTGAAGCATTCAGCCGAGATGGTAAACTGGAAAGGGGAGAGGGGATCCCCTTGGCGTAGACCTCTCTATGAAGAGAAAAAACCTTTTGGTGTTCCGTTGATGAGGATGGAGAAGTCAGGGTGGGAGTAACAGCCTCTCATCCACTTCCTCCATCTATCTTGGAGACCCATTCTCTTCATGGTTTCTTCAAGGATAGCCCAATCAACATGGTTGTATGCCTTTTCCTAGTCAATTTTAAATATCAGACCAAGTTTCTTGGATTTGTGGCGTGAGTGTAAGCACTCATGGGCCACCAGTGGCCCGTCAAGTATTTGCCTTCCTTTGATGAATGTCGTTTGGGATTGGGAGATAACTAATGGTAGGACCTATTATAGTCACGAGGCGAGCACTTTGACAAGGATTTTGTATGAAGAGTTTAAGAGGCTAATAGGTCGGAAATCAGAAATGTCCTCTGCCCCTTCTTTCTTAGGCACTAGAGCAATAAAGGTAGCATTAAGGGCTTTATGCAAGATGCCTCTGTGGAAAATTCCTCAAAAAAGCTTAGGAAATCTTGCCAAAACAATTCCCAGAATCTTTGAAAGGGAGCTACCAAAAAGCCATCAGGCCCCAGAGCTTTATCATTGGGCAACTCCTTGACAGCTTTGAATATTTCCTCCTCGGTGAACGACCTTTCTATCCAGAGCGCCTTCTCGGTCAGGAGGGATAAAAAGTCCAAGTCAGACATGTGGGGCCTTCAGACCTGGGGGTCCGAGTAAAGGACTTGGAAATAATGTAAGATTGCTCTTTCTATGCTGGCTGATTCAGTGAGGTAGTTATCCCCATCTTTAAGGACGAAAATTGTGTTCTGCCTCCTGCGACAGTTGGCGATCCTATGGAAGAAGCCTGTATTCAGCTCACCGGATTTCAACCACCAAGTTCTTGACCTCTGGTACCAGTAGATTTCCTCTTTCCTAAGTACAGATTGGTATTCTAGTTTGGCAAAAGACCTTTGGTAGGCTTCAGAGACTGCAAGGGGTCTAGTTTCTTCTAGTGTGTCTAAATCCTTAATGGTATTAAGGAGGGAGCTTTTAGTTTGTGTGAAATTGCAACAGACCGATTTCCTCCATTCCTTAAGAGAAGCTTAAGAAGCTTGTATTCAGATCACCGCATTTCAACCACCTAATTCTTGACCTCTGGTACCAATAGATTTCCTCTTTCCTAAGTACAGATTGGTATTCTAGTTTGGCAGAAGACCTTTGGGAGGCTTCAGAGACTGCAAGGGGTCTAGTTTCTTCTAGCATGTCTAAATCCTTAATGGTATTAAGGAGGGAGCTTTTAGTTTGTGTGAAATTGCAACGGACTGATTTGCTCCATTCCTTAAGAGAAGCTTTGAGGAGTTGGAGCTTCGATTGTAACCTGTACCCTGCTCTTCTAGCGACCCAATTGGACAAAGAATTCCACCAGTTAGGAAGGAGTGAGGACAAGGATTCCTCTTGGAGCCATGCCAATTCAAATCTGAAAGGCTTTGGGCCCCTGGGGGTTGGAAGGGTGTCAATCATGATGGGGCAATGATATGACACATGCTTGGGGAGAGCCGCCGCATGAGAGCCAAGGAAGCTCTCATCCCACTGGGTGGAAAGGAGGAATCTGTCGAGTTTGGATAGGGCGGGTTCAGTGGAGTGGCTGGATCAAGTGAATCGATTTCCTTGGAGCAGAATGTCCAGGAGATCATTCCTGAAGATGAAGTCTAAAAAGGCAAACATACCACTAGACATATAGATGGGTTGTGGTTCCGTTCATGAGACCATCTAGTGATGTTAAAATCCCCTCCTATACACAATATTGGATGAGGTGCAATAGCTACCCGGTCCAATTCCTCTCAAAGAAGAGATCTTACAGAGGAAGAACTTGGGCCATATACAGCAGTGAACTTCCATGGTAGACCGTCATTGTTTCGAATCAGAGAGACAGTGACTGAAAATTCCCCTACAAGGGAGGATTTTAGAGAGTGGGTTCCAAATGAACCAAACCCCTCCCGATGCTCCCTGTGAAGATTTTGCCAACCATTAGCAGGGCGCCCTTCCCCAGACTTGTCTAACAAAGCAAAGATTTGGTTCTGGAAGCTTGGTCTCCATTAGGGCAAGTAGAGAAGGCCAATGTTTCTATGTTAGGTCTCTGACCGCCTTTCTTTTGGAAAGGTGTCCCAGACCTCTGATGTTCCATGAAATAATCTTCATGGCGTTAAAGCAGAGATTGAGGATGAGGCCAAATGCATTGAAAAAATTACTATACATTCATCACTAGATATGAGAGCACTCGTTATTCAGTAACGATATATGTCTAATTATTCTTATTTCATCAATCGACATATAAGAACCCATTGGACCAATCTTAAATGCCCAACAACAAAAATAAAGGCTTTCATTCCTCATAAGTTTATAATTGAGAATGTAATAAACTGAAACTAAAAAACATAACTTGCAATGGGGAAATGAAAGAGAACTTTAACCCAAAATTAAAACAATAAAAAAAAAAGGACCTTCAAGTGAATTATCAGGCTTTTATAACAAGTAAAAGGACTATAAACACAACATATATAAATTTAACAACACAAAGAGATACATACGCTGGCTAGGGTCTCTAGAAATCCGTTTAACATGGATGGCAGAGGGCAGCTCCATGAATGGATCAGTTGTGATTACAGCCAGCTTATCACCTTCCGCAAAGTCTACTGCTCTTGCTGGTGAATCAAAGTTAAATGAGTACAGTTGAGCACCAGTCTCAACATTCCATAACTTTGCAGTCTGGTCTGCACTGCCAGTAATAAGACGCATGGAATCCCCTGTTCACAAAATACGAAATTCCCCAAAGTGGTCAGACCCAACAAAAAACAAGCGTGAAACCTAAACAAGTTCCCCCTATTCTCAATAATAGAAAAAAAAAAAAAAAAATATTGCCTCCAATCTCGAATTTCCAACCAAATCCAATATGTGAGTGTGAAACACCATTGTGATGCACATTCTAGAGAAAATCAAAGGCATCACGAACCCTTCTCTCATGGGTAAAAAATATCACAAAAGCTCAAGAATCAAGACATCCCAAATTAAACACGATCCGATTAGTGAGTAGTTCAAAAGGCATAGACTGGAAGTCGAACATTGCATGTATGTGAAGAGAAACCATAAGTGCCCAACCATTCAAAGAGAACAACCAGTCTATACGAAAGGCAAGGCAATTCCACCAAACCATTTAGAGAAACACCAGCAGAGTATTAAAGTAATCATGACAAGGGCACTCCAAAGTAACCAACTGATGTCACAATAGAAGTTCTGAAGCTATAGAAACTATAAAAAAATCAGCTGCTCCAAAAATACATGAATGTATGATTAAATTCAGAAAATCGGCGATTTCATGAACAACTAATCCCAGAGAGCTAACTTAACAATACCACAAAAACCATTAAAAACAGTATTTTAGGGATAATCCAGCTAAAAGGGAAACACGAAACACATTCTTCATTGAGCCAGGGCCAAAAAAAAGAAAAGGAAAAAATGAAAAGAAGGATAATATAACGAGAACATCGATATGGATGGTTGAAGCTTACTGGAAACGTCACAGCACCAAACTGCACCATTGTGGCCCTTGTAAGTGCCGAGTCTCTCTCCATTATCAGCGAACCAGACAGTAGGAGTGTGATCCTTTGCACAGGAGAAGAGCAGGTCCCCCTCTCTGTTGTATTTGAGGAAGGTTAGGGGCCTTTCATGGCCTTTCATCAAAATCGGCCTCATCTCTGCAAATAGAAAAAGGAAGGTTTGGGTTCGACAAGCCCTAGAAACGGGCGTGTGAGCAAATAAATAGGAAACCCTACTACGAAGAGGACCGTCGGACCCGTACTCCATTGAGGCTCTATCTAAATTATATTAATAAGCCAAATTAATCCTTTACCTGAAGCACCGGGTTTCCATGCGGTACGGATGCCGTAGAAATGCCGCTTGGCAATAAATATATTTTTTTAGCCGGATTCAATTTTGGTACGTACTATTTGTATTTTATTTTTAATTTTTTTCTATAAATTTAATCATGTCAAATTTTAGCCGTCAATTCTTCTCATCAACGTGCATAATAAAAATATTAAAAAAATAATTCATTAAATATAAATTGACCAAAATACCTTTGAAATATTATAGATATATTTTGTTAATTTATTTTTCACAAAATTATTTTTTGATATTTTTATTAGATTTTAATATTTTTAAATAACACACACCCAAAATTTCAAATGATTTAGATTTATAAAAAAAAATTAAAGTTTAAATACAAAATGCAATCGTGATTATTGGATCAACTCTTATTGAATCTGGGCCATTGGGCCTATATGTAGGTATAAACTAGAGGGCCTACATCAGCATTTCTTATATTTTTTAAAAATAATTTGGTCGTAATTTTTAGAGAATATTTAATTTTTAATATAGAGATCACGAATATGAAAAAAAAAAATTATAAACTAAAAATAATAATTATATAAGTAAAACATTTGGACAGTTAGTTATACTTATTTTTAGATGGACCACCTATTTACATCCATCTTAAAGATGGATGCTTTATACCTTTGAATTGCATATTGTAGAAATGCGGTCCGGCTTGCATGGAACAATTTTTCTTGCCTAAAGGTATATTTGACAAAACAGGATTTACATATTCAAAATCTAAAAAATTTGAATAAAGGCACTGCCTTCCATTTTATATATTTAGATTTTACAATATCTTGACATGTGCTTTTTTTGTGCATGTTTGGCTGTCTTATTGTATTTTCTCTGATCGTCGAAATCCATAGTATGTACCTCTTAAAAGAATTATTTGTTAGAAAGATTACGAACCAAAACCCTTCCCTATAAACCTCATCTAGCAACTTGTTGTCTTCTGCCATTTTACCCTCTTTTCTTTTTTATACCATTTGAAAAACCTAAACACCGATTCTTCATCTACTTTCTATTGAAACAAAATAACAAAAATCAGCAACTCAACAAGTAGAACAAACAAAACAACATAGTCATCGAATGGTCAATCACTCGCTGCTTGATGTTTGCCTGATAAAGGACAGTCTTTGCTTCCGGTTTATTTGTCTCCAAAACTCCGACTACTCTGTCAATCATGTAGCGAAGTTTTCCAGCAGCTACAAGCCACGAAAGTGTGTCTTCCATTTTTTTAGAGTGAGAGAGAGAGAAATAGTTCCTCAAAAAGTACAAAGAAGGAGAGACAGGGCCATTCAAAGCCATTCAAGCTCTAAGTAGTTTCTTCAATGGTGGATTCTTTTGCTCACATGGCCCTGCTCTAAATTAATTTGTCTTCTAAGGCTCATGAAAAACAGAGCTAGACAAGCCTTCTTCCATCTAGGCTCACATGCCAGAGAGAGAGGTGTTGTCTCTGTTGTGAGAGAGACTAAGTGGATGAGAGAGAAGTAAAAATTTTAAACAGAGAAATTGAAACTTCAAATATTCAACTCATAATGGAATTATTAAGGATTTTGATATTTGGGAGTTACTTGGATATTAACAGATATAGTTTGAACCTATCAAACATGACATACAAACTAACATAATTAAGATCATGAAATATTTTACATTATTCTGAAATATTAGGATATTAGCATGCTATCAAACAGACCCTAAATATGTTATATTTTTTATTTCTATCTCAATTAGAGATAGAGAGAGTCTATCGGATCGAGTTTAGAATGTGGGAAAGGTCTATGTGAATATGTTTTTATTTTCCATATCTCTAATCTAAGTAAACTCCTATTTATCCTAAAGGTTGGGCAAAATCACTCCTTATCTAAACATACTACAATTTTTATTTCTATATCGAGATAGATAGAGTCTATTGGATCGAGTTTACAATGTGGGAGATAGGTCTACGTGAATATGTTTCTATTTCCCATATCTCTAATCTAAATAAGTTCTTATTTATCTTAAAAGTTGGGCAAAATCATTCTTTATCTAAACATACTACATTTTTTATTTCCATATCCTAATCAGAGATAGAGATAGCGATAGATAGAGTCTATTGGATTGAGTTTAGAATGTGGGAGATATGTTTATGCGAATATCTTTCTATTTCCCATATCTGTATTCTAAGTAAGCTCTTATTTATCCTAAAATTTGGGCATAAAACGATAATATGTAAGCCCCCTAGAACATCTCTCTCTCTCATCGCTTATTTATTTTTTCTCTCTCAATCGTTTATTTGTTCAAAGTGTTTATTTGATTTTGATATTTCAATTGTTCATGTGATCTTACATGTTCCTTTATTTGATTTTCAGGATGCAATATTCTCATATGATATTTGGGAATAGGTATCAATCAATCTAATTACCTTCTTGGTTTTGTCTAATCGCCCATGTGGGACTTTTGTTAGTAAATATTGATGAAACATATATAAGATGGTATCGTGAGACTGATGATCGCAGAGTTCGAATTTTCTATCCCTTCACTTTTGGAGAGATGTACACCTTTTTCTTATTATACGCATCATCTCTCTGGCTTCCCATTTTATAGGGAGAAAAGCGTTCCCTAATCTCTAATGGGTCTCTGAGAAAAATGATGGGTTACGATCATATGAACGTTGGACCATATGACCGTTGGATATATTAGATTCTTACATTGTAGGCTAAGACACGTAAGGCCTCATAGCCATACGTGTCAACATCTCCCACTTGGCTATGACAACCGAGCATAATAAGTCACATGCATACTCTTATTTTTAAGTATGACCTTTAAACAAATATCTTGTCATAAGGTTTTTCTCATATTTTTGCGAATATGCCTCTTATAACAAACTTCTATCATGAGGATTTTCATGCTAATGCGGATTTGTCACTCATGAAAACTGACCGACTTAAATATTTTTAAGTCTCATTAAACTAGTGTGCTTAGACAGTAGTTCAACACTTAGACCTTTTGTTAATGGATCAGCGATCATATCTGATGAGGGCAAGTAACTAACAATTACTTCACCTTTCTCAACTACATCATAAATGTAGTGATATTGGATATCTATATGTCTTCATTTGGAGCTATTTTCTTCACTTTGAATTAATTTAATTGTGGCTTGATTATCACAAAATATTTGGATCGGTCTGTCGATTATTTGCAGCTTCAAGTTATCTATGAAGCGCTTTATCCAAACGCAAAAGTACAAGCAGTGCTACATTCAATGTATTCAGCATCTTGTGTGTACCTAGCTACACACCCTTGTTTCTTGCTAGACCAAGAAACAACTGCTCCTCCAAAGAGGAAAATATGTCTTGAGGTGGGCTTACTATTATCCTTATCCCTAGTAAAATATGCATCTAAATATCTTATAATTTCAAACTTATCTGCTTGAAAACACAATTTTAGATGTTTTGTTCCCTTAATGTATCGTAGAATTCTTTTTACTGCTTTCTAATCTTTTAAGAAAGCCATAAGTGTCAAATGAAGCAAAGCCAATTGCATTAAATCGCACCTAGCAATGAGCCAAGTATGGATCAAATATTTCCTTCTCTTGAGGTGGACTTACTATCATCCTTATCCCCAATAAAATATGCATCTAAATATCTTATAACTTCAAGCTTATCTGCTTGAAAACACAATTTTAGATCTTTTGTTCCCTTAATGTATCTTAGAATTCTTTTTATTTAGGCCTTCTTTAGTGAAGTTTGATATCCAGGGAACATCTTTCTTAATAGAAGTACACGGAGGTTCACCAATTGTGAGCTTCCAATTAACAGAATGTTCCATATGAGAGGTTATCAGAAGAGATGGCATCTTCTTCTTATAAGAAGTAGAAGTTAGTTTGTTCCCTCCATTCCTCTCCATATATATATATATATATATATATATATATATATATATATATATATATATATATATATATATATATATATATATATTAACAAAGAAATTGTCATCCTTTCAAAGACAGGAACTTTGTCGATGAAGATCATCAATGACTTAGCATATGAAAGCTCATATGACGATCTGATCCTTATAAATGTCACACTAGTAATCATAAAATGGAAACCTAAGCACAACAACTTGCACTTGATTGAGTGAATTATCACTTCCAATGTCTCACTAAGATGTCCTTCAAAACAAATACAAGTTCAAAGACTCTTTAAGTGAAAATGACTTCCAAGGTTGTAACTTTCTTATCTCATTACTAATGAGATGGTTTACAAGGAAGGAGTGGTGTGCTTGAAATTTTTTGTTTCTTTTTATAAAGGCTCTTAGAGGTGTCAAATGATTGTAGTACAATAGTTTTATTGGGCCCTGGACACACAAGGTTGGCTTAGTAGCAATGGAGGCAAAACACCTTTATGAAAGATGACACCATCTCTAATATATCCCATTCTTGGCACCAAACAACCTGCACATATAAACCCCCGCTTTGTTTGGTGCTCATATGCACATCCAATTAGGACCTTACTTTATGTTACAAGAATAAAAAGAAAGTCCTCTTTCATCAAAACAAAATTGGGTTATGATCATGTGTGTTTTAAATACACTATGTTATAGTGTAAAGAGTCCCTTTCACCTTTTCTTATAAGAAATAACTTTTTACTGTCACCATAAGCCCCTACTCTCTCTCTCTCTCTCTCTCTCTCTCTCTCTCTTTACAAGTCCCAATCTATATCTTGTTGTACTCACTGAAATTTCTCTTTAGTCTCTCCGTGTCTCTCTCTCCCCCTTCATAACCTCTATTTTTTCCTCTCTCTCTCTCAAATTGATTCTTTTTTTTTTTTTACGAAGCACATAAGTAATCTATCTCTCAAGCCACACGCCCAAGTAATCTCTCCGTCAAGCCAAGGGGCATGTGATAATCTCTCCCTCAGGCCAAGGGGCACATGATAATCTCTCCCTCAAGCCAAGGGGCACGTGATAGGGACGTATCTCTCAAGCCAAGGGGTGTGATAGGTACCACTTGGGGAACGCAACAACTTTCTCTCTCGTGTAATTCCCTTCAATTGCAGGGAATGAGATTAGTTTGCTCGAAAATAAATAAATAAATTAGGTAGTCAATCCCCCTTCAATTGCAGGGAATGGGACTAGTTTACTCAAAAATAAATAAATAAATTAGGTAGTCAATCCCATATCACATAGTATAATATATCCATATCA
The DNA here is from genome assembly GCF_054954075.1 of Amborella trichopoda. NCBI lineage: Eukaryota > Viridiplantae > Streptophyta > Magnoliopsida > Amborellales > Amborellaceae > Amborella > Amborella trichopoda. The sequence goes on from NC_142340.1 coordinate 23,499,756, forward strand.
CCACTTATCAGATAAAACAAACAACATAACCGTAACCGGAGCCAAATCACCCTTAAAATTCAAACACTAAACCAAACCCATAAAAAAAATGGGATAGAAGTGATTTGAAATTGATCAATATAAAGGGAGTGCACATATACTTATCCTTTAATTAATTAACACTGTGAACCAAGATAAGATAGCAACATATGATATTTTGAGGCATGATTAATGCACAAAATTTGGGCATAGATCGTAACAAACAAATAACATAAACTCTATCGTTAAAAAATTTAGAGTAAAAATAGGGAAGATGGAACCTGGTCGCTCGGATACCATTGTTAATAAATATTGATGAAGGGTGTATAAGATCAAACCCAAGATCAGAGAAGGGTTGGTAGCGTTTAAATATAAAACCCATCATAAAGAGTAAGAAATATTTAATTATTATAAAATTAATGATTAAAAATAGTATAATTAATAAAAATTAATCAAATTGTAATTGAAAAAAAAAAAAATGTAACATTTAAAATATAAATATTTTAAAAATTATCATATTGAAAAAAGACTAACTAATTTATTTAATTGAATTAAAATTACGAATAATATTAAAGGGAATAAAAATAAGAGGATTGGATATCAAGAAACTTTAAAGCATAAGAAATCATTAAAAATGGTATTTAAAAAACATAAAGTAATATTGATAACTAATTCATAAAAAACCAAAAAAAACAAGCTTAAGATAGTTTAATCTTATTGTTGATTTTTGTCATTTGTATCTTAAGCTACGTAGATCGCTTTTCCTCTCTTATTTTTATGGTTTTCAAAGCAGCACTACCGTCATACTTAAAACATATTGTCTTATATTTCAAAGATTTATATCATGTTATATAATCCAAAACCCACATAAAACCTAACATTCTATTATTTGAAGATAGAATTATGAAATATAGTTGAACTTGAGAAAGAAGATAACACACTATATATGAGGGTAGTACATCCTTCTCTCTTTTGGTTATCTAGATTTCTCTAAGGCTTAAGTGGGCATATCTTAAAGTGAATGTATTTATTTTTTGTATCTGTAGATTATTTTCTCTTAAATCTAAAGAGGTATATTTTTTCATATTTATTCTTTATTTTTTATACAACTTCATATAAGCCATATAACTTGATAAGATCTATAGTTTATAAAAATGATTAAGGGCCTACATAGATTGTTGAGTTTCATTTTTCTTATATGATGTTCACCATTGTTTAATACTAGCATTTTTTTATGGTCATGTATTGACAATTAGATTTCATAATTTCTTTTAAACATTTATTGCTTCTTTATGCATAACATATTAATAACACATGTAATACAATTGCATGGTACTATTATATGGAAAAGTATACAATGAAACCATGTATCTTAGGTACAAGATTGTCATAATTAATCTTGGCCGTTAGATGTGAAATTTGGCAGCTACATGTATTGTATTGACCATGTTCAAAGTTCAAAAGAAATTTTCTCGAAAATTGTGACACATCCAAGCTATCAAATTTCATATTGGATGGTTATAAGTAATTGTAAGCTCCTTGTATCAATGATTAATGTTGTCATTGTATATAATCCTTATACACATATGCACACGCTACATTATTAAGCTAAAGTTAAGGAGTAGACACGTATCGCAAAAATAAGAAGGAACCCTAATTCTATAGAAGCTGTAGGAGACATTCACACCTTTAATGGAAGAGAGAGAGAGAAAGAGAGAGAGAGAGAGAGAGAGAGAGAGAGATTGGAATTTGGCAAGTAGAAAGAGATAAATATCCAAACCTATTCCAGAATAAAAAGAAAAATATGTTTTAAAGTGTATGTAGGGCACATAACTTCCAAATTAAAAAAGCCTAGGTGCCTAATCCTTATCTTTAAGAGAGAGAAGTGAGAGACACGTGAGAGAGAGAGAGTACGTAAAGAGGATTTGCAATGTAGTAAAACCATTTGGAGAGAGAGAGAGAGAGAGAGAGAGAGACGAGTAGATTAGAGAATGAGAAGAAGAGAAAATCAAGGGAAAAAATTAGGTTTCTATTTTTAAGAGAGAGCGATGGGTACGTGAGGAATGGAAAGGAGAAACTCGGTGTGAGGAGAGGGAGAGAGAGAGAGATATGTTGAAATATAATGGAGCCTTTGTTGTGTGACCGCCACCTTCCCTACAATCAGCTTGTTTATCTCTACCATCCTCTCTAAACCTTCTCTTTCTTCTGGTTTCTCTGTCTCGACCATCCTTTCTTAATCTTTTCTTCCTTCATGCTTCTTTTACCATTACCTTGTTTTCCAGTGTTTTCACCTTTTGTTACCTAGCCTTCTCTTTCTTCTTAACTTTTCTTTTTGCATCTTTGGGGCTTCATCTTTGCCTTCTACTTTTATATCCAAAGCTTTTTCAGCCATAAGATTCAATGCTCAAGGCTCTTGGGTTTATGGGGACTCATCAAGTTCTTCTTTCGGTGGTTCGGTACGTAGGTTTGACTCAAATGGTGTTGCCTCTTTTTCTTCTTCAAAAGGGTCTCTCTTATCTCATCTCCCAAGATAATTGATATTGCGCCCCAAGCTTCGATTCACTAGCTAGCTAAACTGAAAAAAGTGATGGTGGAGTCTTTTTGTTCTTTGATTAAGGATTTAAGTTGTTTTGAGTACTGGGCGACCAAGGCTTAGAGGTGCAACGTCCTTAGCAGAACCTTCCCGGGCAACAAGTTGTTGATTCTCTTTCAGAGTGAATAGGACTTTAACACGGTGACGAAACATAGATTTTGGCATATGCATCGTGCCCTCCTTTCTCTTGAATGGTGGAACTCGGGTTAACCCATCATTCATCAAGGTCATGGCGACTTGGCTTCGTATAAAAGGTATCCCCATCCAAAGCATGGACAAAGGATGTCTTTAAGACGATAATTGCTGAATGTGAGAAGCTTATGGAGATTGGTTTACCACCTCTGGTCCACATAATAGCATTCTCTGAGCTAAGGTGCAAATCACTTCAGAGTCCTCTATATCATAGACTTTGATACTTAAGTTTTATCGGTGAATTCTTTCGTGTTACCCTTGCCAAGGAGTTTGCGGGGATTCCTCACATTGATACACCAAGCTTTGTTTCATCGGTGGCTCTTGCAAAGGAGTTTTCCTCAAAAGGGAAAAAAGCAGCTTGCTTGGAAGAACAATGACAAGTGATCACCAATAATAGAAAGAGGAAAAACAACCAATGGAAATTTTTGAAAAGCAAAAATGGTAACCAAGAAAGTTTGGAAAGAGAAGGTTTCCCGCCCAGACATTTGTTCATCGGACGCTTCTACACATGGCATGGTCCCACCAAGGAAAGCAAAATCACCAAAAAAGTCGACGATCGAAAAGTCTTTTCTGATTGAAGTATCTAATGACTACAAACCTCATGGTAAGTGGGAAGTTGGTGAATCATTAGGATTGACAGCGAGAGAGGCCATCTCAAAGAATGGTCACATGATAGGAATGACATTGGGACGGAACATACCTTCTCCAAATGTTCACCCTAAGATTTCGTTGGCTAAGGTGGTGCCACAGGCCTTACGTGGCATCATAAAAACAGAACCTCCTATCCTTCACTTTGATGGTATTTTGGGCATGCCTCCATCTCTACCAGTGACTGTTGCATCTCCTCTCAAAGCAATTGATCTGACAGTCACAACTCATCAGCCCAAGATTGCTTCCCCTTATGAGGTGGCACCTTCAACAGGTATGTCCCTCCCCTTTGTACGTTTTAGTATGCCTAATGTGCTTATATATAGTGATTGGAGGGAGGTAGGACGACCATTAGACCCTCTAACTCTTTGGTTGATTCTCTCTTCTCTAGTCTTCCTTTCCAATTCTAGACGTTGCTTCCCGTGTTTTAAGCCTGCTAAGATAGCTAACCAAAGGATTACCATTACTGAATTGGCTCAAGATGAACCATCGAGATTGTGAACCTAGCCTTGGTTGAAGAACTCCTTGAGGGGACAGCAGCAATGAAATTCTCCCAGTGGGACAAAGGTTTTACATGGGCTATATTTTGGTTTCAATTCCATCTATGGATGCTAAGCCTGAAGATCTCTCTAAAGCACTCTTTGTTGCTAAGTCTCCATATATCCTGCCCATTGTGGTCACTGAATCTTCTTGTTCTTCTTCAAAAGAACTCTTTCCTCGTACCCGTAATTGTCTTCCTAGCAAGGTAGAGAAGCAAAGAGTAGTGAGGGAGAAGGCTGCAAATATGGTACAGAGTATGGGAGTTAATTTCAAGGGAACCTTCAAAGTCGTCGAGGAGGCGTTAGAAAGAGGTGAGATGGACGGGTCAATGCAAATAGTCCCAGACGAGTGCGCTCGATGTTAAAAAAAGAGGCTCAGGCTTTCGTTACTAAGCTTTCTTTCGCCCCTTTTATTGTTAGCCCTTCGGGGGTCACTAGGGGAGGGAAGGACTATATGTCCTCATGAAGGTGCTCTCTTGGAATGTTACGGGATTAAGGAGGGTTTGAGGAGAAGATCTTTGAAGCGGCTGATCGCTTTACATCAGCCGCATATCTTGTTCCTCTAGGAAACAAAGACTACTTCCCCTAACTTAGCTCTTTTATGCTGTTTTTGGGATGGTGGGTCCATAGACTTTCTTTTTTCTACTTATCTCTAGAGGTTCATTGGTTGTTTGGGATCCTTCTATTGTGAATGGATCTTTAGTTTTATCTTCTTGTAGGTGCCTTTCGGCCAACTTTTTGTATATTGGTCTTCGAGCCCATGGATCTAGAACAATTTATATTGCCCCAATGCAATGAATGAAAATTCTAGATTGTTATCATCAAGCACTTTACCTTGGTGTGGTACAGGTGATTTTAACCAAATGAGATACCCCTCGAAATGCTTAGGGAGGAACCAGAAATCTGCTTAAAATGGCTAATTTTATAATTTCATTATCTCCAATGGACTCTTGGATATCAATATAAATGGTACTTTTTATATATGGTCCAACAATTCTACCACACATACTCAAATGTCAAAGAAAGATAGGATTCTTGTCATTAATATTTGGGACTCTTTTTTTCTGAAAGTTTTTACAAAGTCTATCTTGTGTGATTTAGTGGGAAGGGCTTTTGGGCCCTCACCTTTTTGCTTTAAGTAGATGTGGCTAGAAGATTCTTCAATTAGATGCAAGGTACTTTAGGTGTGGCATAATATCTTAGTTCAAGGATGGGGAGGACATATCGTTACTCGTAAGTTGCAAATACTATACACCGTTTGAAAGATTGGGGTTACAACAAATTTGGTTCCATTAATGATATAATCTTATCTCTGGAGCTTCAAATTATAGATCTTAATATTAAGGAACAATCGGATGGAGGTCTAACTGTCGAGGAGAAAGGTCAAAGAGAGACTTTCGAAGCTTCATTGGAGGAACAATTGAGATTTCAAGAAATCTTTTGGTGCTAGAGATCTAGATCTAAATGAATCAAAGAAGGGGATAATAATACTAAGTATTTTCATGCCACCTCTAACTTCAGAAGGAGATCGAATAATATTGAAGGTATTCAGCTAGTAGGGGTTAATGATGGCAATAGAGAAGATAAGAAAAGCACTATTATTGATTTCTTTAAACGAGCGTACTTCTCAGCCTAGACTTCCTTTCTCTTTGGATGGTTTTCCTTTTAAGAAAATTGATTGACAAAGCATTACATCTTGTGATCCCCTTCTCTCTTGAGGAAATTAAGGATGCAGTTTTTTCACTCCCAAGAGATAAAGCACCGGGACCCAATGGTTTTCAGATGGCTTTCTGTCATTGCACTGATCCCTGAAAAATAGAATTTGGAAGTGTTGCAAGACCTACGACCAATTAGTCTTTTGACATATTGCTATAAGATTCTGGCAAAGGTTTTAGCTAATAGGCTTAAAAAAGGTCAATTCCCTAGTGATCCAATGGCCCCAATCAACTTTTATTAAAGACCGACAAATTACTGACAATATTCTTATTGCTCAAGAGGTTATCCATTCCACCAGATTTTAGGGAAGTAAAAACATATAAAATTGACTTTGAAAAGGCTTGTGATAAAGTTGAATGGGATTTTCTGGATGATACTTTGAGACTCATGGATTTTGGTGATATATGGAGAAACTTGATTAAGGGGTGCCTCTCCACTGCTCATTCTCAGTACTTATCAATGGCAAAGTTTGTGAGTATTTCAAAGCAACGAGGGGCCTTCATCAAGGGGATATCTTATCACCTTTCTTTTATACTTTGGTAGGGGAGTCTTCCAGGCTTAGGATGTCTTCAACATTAAGGGCTGGTTTCTTTGATGGGCTTAGGATTCAAGGGTATGAAGAACCTATTTCTCTCTGCAATATACATATGATAGCTCCTTATCACTTGGAATAGGTGCAGAGCTTGTGGTTGTTTCTCAAATGTTATGAACTCATCTCAGGCGCAAAATTCAATCTGCACAAATCCAAACTCATTGGAATTATTTGTGACTATATTGATTTGGAAAATTGGGCAGCTTGGTTGGGTTGTGATGTAGAAGAACTTCCCTCAAAATACCTTGGTATTCCTATGGCAGATGGTAGACTTCCCCTTTCAGCTTGAGATCCTATAGTGGAAAGATTTGAGTATAAGCTTGATAAGTGGAAGAGTAGATGTCTTTTTTTTAGGAGTAGAAATACTCTCATCAATTCCACTTTAGCCAATACATCAATTTACTTTCTGCCCATGTTTAGAGCACCAGCACTAGTGACCAAGAAGCTAGAATCTCTTATGCAAACTTCATTTGGAGTGGTTCACTGATACCACAAAAGTATAATCTGGCCCGATGGGAGAAGGTGTGCAGACCTAAGAAAGAGGGAGGTTTAGGCATTCAGAAACTCAGGCATATGAATGATGCCTTGCTAAAAAAATGGTTGTGGAGAGTCTTTATACAGTCATGCAGTCAATGGCAAGAAGTCACTTTTGCAAAATATGGAACTGATGACAATGATTTTATTTCTAATAAATTAAGCACCGATTGATAAGCTTCAATGATGTGTAAAGGATTAACTCTGTGCAATCTCATTTTCTGGTTTACAACAGGATGAAGGTTGGGAATGGAGTGAAAACCAAATTTTGGACTAGTAAGCGGTTAGGTGATTTACCCCTTTGTATACAATTTCCAAAAGTTTGCCGATGGGCTACTACAAAACACGCTATGATATCAAATATGGTAGAAGGTGGAGGCTCCAACTGTGAATGGAAGGTCAAACTGATGATTAGAAGAGTTTACGAAGTCATAGAACATCAATACACTACTTTGCTTTAAACGCTTAATGCCTTTTGTTTCTTTCCTCACAGACGTATTTCTTTGGTTTGGGAACTTAATCCTAATGGTATTTTTTTGGTAAGTTCTCTGTATTATGAGGATTTTTTATGCAAGTAACAGAAACACAAAAGTCTGGGCTATTAAGATCCCCATAAGGCTAAGAGCATTTTTATGGATTTTGGAGCAAGCAAGAGGGCTTACGAGAGATCAATTAAGAAAAAGGGTAAATTTCTAGTTAATGTGTGTTTTCCTTTGTCTTCAAGCTGATGAGGATTGCCCCCATTTATTCTTGCATTTCCCTTTTGCAACTTTCCTATGAATTTCTCTCTCAAGCTTGTCAAAGTGACAGTGAATAATTCTTAGTCATATTCAAGGTTTTTTTGCTCAAGTGCTTAATTCACCTTTCCCTAAATCAGGCACTCAATTGTGGCACATTCTCATTGCTGCTATTCTTTAGGGTTTTAGGAAAGAGAGAAATCATAGGATTTTTTTAGGGGATAAAATATGATAAGGATGTCATTCTTAAGAGAGTTTTCAATGGACCCAGGACTTTCGATGCTACAAGGACTACCCCAAAGAAGCTTTTTTTCACCAATTTGGGGGATCTTCTCTTCCACATGTAGGTTAAATGCATCAAATCCTCCATTTGGATACCTCCTCCTAGTGGCTGGCTGAAGCTCAGCTTTGATGGCGGTGTTAGACAAGCTATAAGGCAGGTTTTGGGGGGTTGCTCAGAAATCATGAAGGCAATACTATTTTTTTTATTCCAAGGAGTTTCCTATTTGTGATATCAATGAGGCTGGGTTAAGATCGGTCATAGCAGGGGTTTCTCGGCTTTCAATGGAACATGGTCAAATCCTTATTGAAGGGGATTTCCGCTAATGTTATTCAATGGTGTTCACGACCCTCTTCAATCCTATGGGAATGGACCTCGATCATGGATGGATCAGACACAAAACCAGTTTTCAAATTTGGCTCATAACATGTTAAAAAAACACCTTATAATTACAACCCTATCACCAAAGCCTCAGATGAACACTAGATCACTTCCATTGGATTCAGAAGGTCCGAAAACCTACATATATCAAATTTCAGCTCATTTGGACGATTCTGGACCTTTATGGAGTAAAACTTACCTAAAAAGGGTAAGTTACATAATATTCTAATGCATCCTCGGTGAACTAGTTTCCATTTATGGAAACTGTATCTTATGATTTCGGTATCACCTTCAAAAGGCCATAAATTCTCCATCTTAAATCAGATCAAGCCCAAATTTAAGGAGGCTTTTCATCTCGTCGACATGCACATTTTGATATATGGCCTGTGACATGGCCCGGGATGGAAGAAATCCTAGAGAGAAGTTTCTTAAGAAAACTCATGCGTTGCAGATTTTTGCAAGAAAGATATCGCCTCAATCAAATGGTCATATCACGAAACCTCGAGCTCGAATCGATTTGAAAGTGAGACCGTTGCGACTGTGACGTTGAGGGCGTCAATCCGAAGTAAACATCATATATGATGAATGATTGAAAAAGTTGTATTTTGAGGTTGCAAAAAGAGGTATTTTCTGACAACCAGAATCCATATTTTGACAACTTCCCGAATTCAAAAAGTGATGATCTAGTCATCAAATCGAGCCATTCTTCCATGAATCATCACGATAGCCCATGGCCACTTCGGGGACTATCTCGTCATGTCCAACATTGTGGGTAGGAGCAAAATGGTCATTTTGCCCCCAAAACGGGATTTAATTTTAAGTCATGAAAATGTAATATTCAACAATTTAGGTTGTTTTGAGCATCTACTCTAGTTTCAAGGGGATGTTACATAATCATTATAACCCTAAGTTCAAAAGGCTAATGAGACCATAAGTTCATAAGTTCAAAATTAATGAAATTGGCTTGAGTTTCCCTTGGTTTGCAATTATCTCTACCCTTTTCCTCAAAGAGAGGAGAGATAAAATTTTCTCTACAAGCCACTACCCCTAGAACTTCTCACTCCCCACCAAGAACTACTTATTTGCCACATGGAACTCCCCACTCCCAACCTAGCCCCTAGCCTGGTTCAAGGGCCAAACTAGGTAACCCCTCCTCTCTTTCTCTCTCCTCCTCTTCCTTTCTCTCTCGTCCCCTTTCTTTTCCCTCTCCCCTCCTCTTCTCTCTCCTCTCTTGCTCTCTCTTCTCGATCTTCTCCTCCTCTCCATCTTTCTCTCTCTCTCTTTCTCTCCTCTCTTTTTATTCCCTTCTCTCCTCTCTCTTCCCCCTCTCCCTTCTCTCCCTTCTCATTTCTTTTTCTTCCCTTCTCTCTTTTCTTCTCTCTTCATCTCCCCCTTTCTTCTCTCTCCCTCTCTCTCTCCCTCGACTCAATCGAGCCGACAGCTAAGCCGCTGTCCAGCTTCTCTCCTCTCCTTTTCTATTTTTTTCTCTCTCTTCCAACCCAGTCGGGCCTACGGCTCCGCTTCTCTCTCTTGCACTCTCTCTCTCTCCCCACAGCCAACTAGGTCGGCGGCCTGCCTCTCTTTCTCTCTTCTTCTTTTCTCACTCTCCCTCTCTTCCTATGCTCAACCGGGTCGATAGTTAACCCGTCTCTCTTTCTCCTCTCTCTCTCTCTCTCTCCCTCCCTCTCTCTCTCTCACCCCATGCCCCTTAGCTGCCGACCTGCCACTCCTTCTCTCTTCTTCTTCTCTCACTCTCTCTCTCTCTCCCTCTTCCTCTTGCCCTATCCCTAACCGGGGCTTAACCGCCAGCCTGCCTCTCTTTCTCCTTCTCTCTCTCCCGCTCTCTCACCAGCCTACCTCTCTTTCTCCTTCGCTCTCTCCCTCTCTCTCGCCATCCTGCCTCTCTTTCTCTTTCTCTCTCCCTACGTTAGCCACAGGCCCCTCTCTTCTTCCCTTCGATCTCTCTCCCTCTCTCTTGTTCTCGCTCTCCCTCTTTATCTCTCTTTTCTCTCTCTCTCTCTCACTCGCGCGCTCTTTCTCTCTCTTCTCTCCCTCTCTTTCATTCTCTATCTCTCTTATCTCTCTCCCTCTCTCCTCTCCCTCTTCCTCTTCCTCTTCCTTGCTCTCCCTCTCTTTTCCTTGCTCTCTTTCTTTCTCATTCTCTCTCCTCTTTTTCGATTCTTCGCTCTTTCTCTCTTTCTTCCTAACTCTCTCTTTCTTCTTCACTCTCTCTCTTCTCTCTCCCTTTCTCGTTCTCTATCTCTCTCCCTCTTCCTCGCTCTGCCTCTCTCTTTCTTCCTCGCTCTCTCTCTTTCTATCCCTCACTCTCTTTTTTCTCTCTCTCTCTCTTCCTCTCGTACTCTCTCTCCTTCTCGCTCTCTCTTCCTCACTCTCTCTCTCCTCCTCTCTTTTTCTCTCTTTCTCTTTCTTCCTTGCTCACTCTCTTCCTCGTTCTCTCTCTCTCGCCTCCTCTCTTCTTCTCTCTTCTCTCTCCTATTCTCTTTTCTCCCCCTCTCTCTTATTACACTCTTTCTTCCTCTATCTCTTATAAGCTTATTTTTCTTTCTCCCTTGATCCTCTACTTCCTCGGCTTTTATTCTCTCTCATCTACCATTATGTTACCTTTCTTTTAACTACATGAATCATCATCTTCTAGAATCTTTTTATTTATTTATTTATTTGAGATAGTTTTCAAGGCGGCATCGAAAAGCTGTCAAATTAACAAATAGTCTCTTGTCGTTCCCACCTGTTTTCTTTTTCAACTATTCTTCCAATAAAGAACCTTGAGGCAGAGTGGGGCGACATACCTATGTTTCGCTGTTTTACAAAGATTAGAAGAATGAGGGGGCGTTACATGTTTGGAATAAGTAAGTGTTTGGTCGGGTAAGTGAATCTATCTCAGTAGTTTGGGAGAAGTTATCCGCTATGCATGATGCTCTGTGTACTGATCATTCCAATGAAATTTTGATGGTGGAGGAGAAGGACTGTACTAAAATCTTACAGCAACCATTGGTTGATGAAGAGAGTATTTGGACACAAAAGTCTACGGAACTAATTAAAGGATAGAACTCCAATACAAGGTTTTTTCATCTATCTACTGTAATCTAGAGGAGAACTGATCAGATTATTTCTCTCAAAAATCAAAATGGGAGCTCTTTGGTTTCTGAAGCAGATATCGACAATCACATGATATGATTCTTTGGGGATTTCTTTGTACATAAAAGTGATGTTAATACACATATGACTGAGCGATTTTTGCCCCCATCTTTGCTTAGTCCTAATCAAAAGGTGAAGTTGGTTGAGGATGTTACTATGAAGGAGATAAAGGAATGTATTTGGGGAATGCAATGTGAGAGTGCTTTGGGACCTGATGGTTTCACGGTGGAATTCTATAAATTCGGGTGGGAGGTGCTCAAGAAGGATCTGTTTCTAGCTCTCAATGATTTTTTCAAGAAAGGTAAATTTCTCAAACAAATCAACTCTATCTTTATTTGTCTCATTCCTAAAATAAGTTCCCTACTGTTATGAAAGATTTTTCCCAATTGGATTATGTAATGTACTATATAAAATCATTAGTTCAATCATCTCTAATCCCTTACGGGTGGTGCTCAATGATTTGATTGATCCTAAAAAACTGCTTTTCTGAAACGTAGACTTATTATAGATAACATCGTAATGACAAATGAACTTGTATATATATATGCAAGAACTCCAATAGGCCCAAAATGTGTTTGTAGCTAGATTTGAGTAGTGCATATGATAGAGTATCTTGGTCATTTATTATTGCACGTATGAATGCTTTGGGATTTCCGGATATGTTCATCTCCTAGGTCCAATATATATTTCTTCTCCTTCTTTTTCTATGTTGCACAATGGATCCCCTAAGGGTTATTTTATGGGAAAAAGAAGTCTTAGACAAAGGGATCCCTTATCTCCCTACATCTTTATGTTGGTGATGGATTTTCTAAGTAGGAAATTGGACTATCCTACCAAGCGTGACATGATTCCTAGGGCTTTTCTTTCGGTATGTGATTATGGAGTGTCACATTTGTTTTATGCAGATGATGCTTTGATTTTTTATGATTCTTATATTACTACTGTTGTTGCTATAAAATCAGTGCTCTCTATCTTTGAGGCAACTACAGGTCAGAAACTTAAGATTGTAAAAAGGAAATATATTTTTCTTTTTGGGTTTCACAGGGTAATCAGTCCTTAATTTTGAGGAAGCTTGGTTTTGGTGAAGGAACCCTACTAGTGCGATATCTAGGGTTACCTTTATTTCATAGTCATTTGAAGTATCGTCACTGTCATAGCTTGATTAGCAAAGTTATTAGAAGGATAGGCTCATGGCAGGCTTTAACTTTATCTTATATGGGGTGTCTTCAGTTGTTGAAATCAGTTATATTTGCTTCATCTATTTTTTGAATTCTCTCATTTATTCTAGCAAAACGAACCTATAATACGATTGAACAGTTGCAGAGGAACTTTTTATGGGTAGATGTAATTAAGAAAAAAAGAGTGCATCTTGTTAAATGGAAAACAATATGTTTACCTCATGCGGAAGGGGGACTAAGAGTCTGTAACATAGTGGACTTCAATATTGCAGGGATGATGAAAATGGCATGGAGACTCTTAGTCCCCCTTCCGCAATATTGAAGTCCACCAATAACATAGTGGACTTTCAATAATTATATGGAATTCTCTATTCTTGAAGAGGGTTTGATCGTAGCAGTTCAATTAAAGTGTTTTCCTCTTCAGATTGAAAGTGATTCAGCCTTGCTCGTTAATATAATTCATGAAAGCTGTCAATCTCCTTGGAAGTTGTATACAATTGCAGCAAATTGTGGACAATGTCTTTCTAATCGTGGATGGTCTATCACTCACATTTTTCGTAAGGCCAACATGGGGGCTGATATTCTTGTAAAGAGGACTACATCTCTACAAGCCATTGTTTGACGTTCTCGTCTACCAAACTTCATTTATCTTGCTTTACTCCATGAATTATCACAAGTGCCCTATTCCAGGGTTGTTAAGACATGGGTTGTAACCTTTTTTTTAATTATCAATGAAAAATGGGTAGAGGGACCTTCTCCCCCATTGGCTTACCCAAAAAACAAAAAACTTGGGATAGTTTTGGGTAATTTTGTGACAATATTATATTAGGTTTAGGTTGCGGATGGTTCACTAGGGTTTTTGTAGTCCTTCAAGCTCATAATCGAGGTTTTTAAGAGTTTCCTTAGCTAGAATTTCGATAGGGTGTCTACAATTTCAAATCTTAAATTTTAGAAAGAGAAAGTATATTAAAATTTTAGAGATAGAAACAATATCAAATTTTAGAGATAGAAACTACCTAAAAATTTTTAGAGAGATAAATATCTCAAAGTTTTCATAAATTTTAGAGAGAGAAACTACCTAAAATTTTTTAGAGAGATAAATATCTCAAAATTTTCAGAGAAAAAGTATATCAAATTTTAAGTTTCAAAGAGAGAAAGTATCTTTAAATTTTAGAGATAGAAACTATATCAAGATTCAGATATTGAAACTACCTAATAACTTTATCTAGAAAAACTATCTCAAAATTTTTAGAGAGAGAAACTATCTCAAATTTTTTAAAGAGAAACTATCTTAATTTTTAAGTATTAGAGATAGAGTATCTTAAAATTTTAGAGAGAGAAACTATATCAAATTTAGAGAAAGTACTTAAAATTTTTAGATAGTTAAACCATATCAAGATTTAGAGAAAGTACTTGAAAATTTTTAGAGATAGAAATTATCTCAAAAATTTTAGAGAGATAAATTATCTGAAATATTAATTTTTAGAGAGAGATTATTCTTAAACTTTTATAGAGAGCGTATGATAAATTTTAGAAAGAGAAACTATAAGAAAATTTTTAGAAATAGAAATTTCTCAATTCTTTAAAGAAAAACTATCTCAAATTTAAGTTTTAGAGAGAAAATATATTAAAAATTTTGAGATAGAAATTATATGAAATTTTAGAGATGGAAACTACCTAAAAATACCTAAATTTTTAAAGAGAGAAACTATCTCAAAATTTTTAGAGAGAAAAACTATCTCAAATTTTAAGTTTTGGAGAGAATGCATATTAAAGTTTTAGATAGACAAATCATATCAAATTTTAGAGAGAAACTATCTCACAATTTTAAAAGAGAGACTACCCCAAATTTTGAGTTTAGAGTTTATAGAGAGATTGTATCAAATTTTGTTACCAAACATTGGACATGGAAATGATTGTGTGGAATCCATGAATTTTGTATAGTTTACATAAACAAGAGATTTGAGGAATCCAAGACCAGAATCCTTGATACGAAAAACTATAGATTTTCTTGGATTTCAAATCTCTAAGATTCTTAATTTCTTCCTATTTACACGGGCTCTAAACGAAACAAAGTTAGTACACGACCTTTGTTGATAAAGCAAGAAATTTTGTTAAAAAATTAGCTGTAATTAATTTATGAAAGTGTAAAGTTATTAATTAAAATTAGAAAAAGTATAAAATCAACATCCTATCTATATAGAAATTAAGTGTAACCTTTAATATATATTCAAATATCATAATTTTTAAACTAAAATCTGGTCATAAACATTTTCTAATAGCACAAAAAGAAAAAAAGAAAAAGTATACAAAGAGACCATTTACTTTTAGTACAAGGAGGTTACAACCATTTTTGTCCATCAAATTTCAAATCAATTGGTTGTAAGTGTACTTGTGACTATACTCAAAGCCCAACAAAAAATTTCTTGAACTTCGTGATACACCCCAAGCCATCCAATCGGACATCTAATAGCTAGGATTAATTGTGACCTCCTTGTACTAAAGATAAATGGTCTCTAATATACAATCCCAAAAAAAATAAAATAAAATACTAAAAACTAAAAAACCAACATTACACATATAAAAGTCACTAAAAAATTCAAATGCAAATTTAATACAAAAAGAGCTTAAAGTCAGGATGATTTTATGTATATTGCTCCCTCTCAATGAATTTTGAGTCTACAGAGATTGGGATCTTTGTCAACATCTTCTCTCTTTGAGAGGAAAAAAGGAAAAGAAAAAGAAAAAGATAGTAACTCACCCCGAATTTTCAAATGAAACATAGATTCATTTCGAACCATGTGGTCCTTCGGACTTATTTTCATCGTTGTTTCCCGGGTTGTGCATATAAATAAATAAGCAATTTCTATTTTGAATTTCTAAGCACCAAAAAAAGGAGCACATCAATCTCTATGTTTTAGAAATCAATATCATAGAAAATAGGTAGATTTACTTAGGGGAAAGCTTTCTATGCTTCCCCTACAGCATAAAACTTGTATACTTTCCCTTATCCAACCCTTCATTCGGAATGGAGGGCTAAGATTGCCCCAATCACAATGTTACGTCTACACTATTTTTTTTTTTTCTATAAACTATTTTGACACCAAATTTGTATGTCCAATCCTCTATTAATCTCGCACTAGAAAAAAAATATTAAAAACATATTTTCAACAAAACAAAATGTTTCAAAGGGTATTTTGGTCATTATATTTTATCTAAAAATTATTTTTAATATTTTTTTATAAGTGTGCCCCAATGAGAAGATGGCATGTACCAAACGTCATATTCATACAATTTGTATAAAGAAAAAACTAAAAATAAAATATTTTGAGATGTCAGATCTAAAAGATCAAACGATGAGTGGCTCTCTTGATCAAAATTGGATGGCTGGAAGGTAAGGGAAACATAGATCTTCTGTACTATAGAGGAAGTATAGAAATATTTCTCTTTGCTTAATAGATTTAAGGAAATAATATAAGATTAGAAAATATTTCTAGATCATTAGTATTGACGATATTTTTGAATTAAAAAATATTTAATAAATATAGGAAAAGATATATTCTGACCTGACCCTTTTTTCTTTTCTTTTTTTTTTCCAATGAATTAGTGGGGAGAGGCCCCTACCCTAGGTAGGAATTGAGCTTAGAACTTAACATTGCAAATAGTCACGCGTTTAACCAATTAAGACCAAGCTCTTTTTTAAAAAAAATGATAAGTTACAAGGGATTTGAGCCCAACCTTTTAGTGAGAATGGAATTAGAAACCTCGTCATGAGGCTTGACAATACTAGCCTACCTATTCCTAGATAGATATGCACCTTACTATATTTCTCAACAACCCAACTCTCCAAAACAACTGCCCCACATCCTCTCCAGATATGAGAGTACACTTTACTATTGCAATATGTGTCCGCCCTCTTAACTGCAAACCTCAAATCACCAGATTGGCAATATTTTAGATGAAAGATAATTTCAACAAAAGGCAAGGCAGCTAAATAGAGGAGTTGGAAGATCCCATCCTTCTGAGCATATCATCCCTCCAAAACCCTAGCAATCAATACTACCCGCTGATGCCTCACCTTTACAAGCTTTTAACACTGCCTTCACCCTACCCTTTCTTTTCCCAACGGGCGTTCTAGCCTTGCCTCCGTTATTAATCCCAGAGAGAGAGAGGAGAAAAGTAATAGAGAGAAAGGGGAAGAAAGGGATCAAAGCAATAGACAGAGTTAGGGGGAAAATGATAAGGAAAGATTTGATGGGGAAAGGGAAGGACATTATAGTAAACAGAAAATTAGTTGAAAATCAATAAAATTGAATCAATTAATGACTTTCTTTAGATGAGAGAGTTTAAGAAGAGAGTTCAAGATGGACGATGCAAAAGTCTCAGCAACTGGTACACATACACAGGATCATTCCCCTATTAAGTCAAGAGCTTAAAATTGCGCTCATTGGATTTACTACAACCCTATTATAACATTTAGAGGATACAGTTGCCCATTGCAATAAATACACAAATATCATTTAAACCTGTGAACAGTATTACTGAGGAACTACAATTGTTGCAGTCTTGATAATGGCAATTCAAGCAACATGTACTTGAAAAAGTAGTTTATACACTTTCATTCCAGCTGATAAGCTGTCAATAAATGATTAACCTTCTCGTTGATCATTAACATCTGTAACCTGTATAATCAAACACTCCATCAAGTTATAATTGCACTGTAATTCGATCCCCATGGTTATAATTGCATTAAATTCTGGACAAAATTAATCTTGTTCTTGCACAAGATGGTACTTGCTCTGACTGCTGGTTTTCTGGTTGATAACCAGCTTTTGTGAAGTCCACTACAGTGGATGCTAATTCTGACCGATGAGAGGAATAGACATGGTTCGCTCCTTCTATTATATGCAGTTTATGGTTCGAGATTAGCTTGTCAAACTCTAGAGCATCTTCCACGGGAATAATTTCATCCTTTGTGCCATGAATGGTCCAGACACTGGACAAGATTTTTCAATCATGCCCATGCATTAAATGGGGATTCAAAAAATGAATAAAACATGAAAGATCATGATTGAACCAAACAGAATTACACTTAAGATTATATTGTAAAGAATCTTTACTAGTTCTGCTTTCCTATTAGTCTAAAATTTTTATGATACATGTGACACGAGCACTAATGCCATTCTCTGCCTCAAGTTTTTTAAAGCTCATTGTTTTTTGTTCGGTCATATCAACAAGCACATCCCCACATGCTATCAAAGATTTACTTTGTTCTTAGTAGATCCAACGGAACCAATCATATTGTAAATCCATCCCATCCTAATACTGTTTTTAAACGAATTTACTCTAATTCAAAATCCTGTAGAGTCAAACATGCGTATAACAAAAAACAATGTAGACCAGCATAGTCCGGCCTAGGTCCTACTTCTAACCCTAATATATGATTAGCAGTGCCACTGTTTCAAGTGGAAGAATTGCCACTCATGCAATTTACAGCCGTAAGTGGATTAAGATGATTCTAGATATGCCCACATACCTGCTTCATGTTCAACATAGTTTCCAATTTTCCCTACGTTGGATAGTTTACCCATTACAGCTCCTATGGCGTGGAAAGGATACCCAGTGTGGTGACTTTGGTGGTGAACTTCATACCACTGCAGGTCATAGGGAATCAAATCTCTGAATAAAACTCATTGATTTACTAGTAAACTGAGAATTTTGCAACCTGATCTTGAAAGCTAATCTCTATGTATTGGAAAATGGGTAATTTATTTATGGGGATAAGCACATAATAATCTCATTCATAGGCTAAAAAGTTGGCTGCCAGCCAGGCTCTCAAAACACCGAGGCATTGCCCTAGTTGGGCAGTCTAGGCGATCTTGCTCCTAGGCACCCTAGGCGGTGCTGGTGCCTCAATGCAACTCAGTCGAGGGTGGAAAAAGGCCTTATGCTAAGAGGAAAAAAGGTACCTTTTTCCGATGCAAACGGGGAAAAGGGCTTTGGGGGCCATTATAGCCCCCAAACCCATGTACGCCACGTGCTGCCCAAAAAAAGGGGGGAAGAAAAAAGTGGAAGCCCTTTTATAAATTAAAAATATAATTAAGGCCTATAAAAATGGTTAACTACTTGAGACCCTTCTCTCTTGCTCATAGGCCCATATGCCCTCTCTCATCGTATGAGAAGAAGAAAAACAACATGACATCCAAGTGTTTGAAACGTGGCCTCTCCCTCTTTCACACAGTCACACACATACCTAGACACACATACGGACCCATATGCTCTCGTTATACATATAAGAATTAAAAAAGAAGATGACCGAAGTGTTCGAGGTGAGGCCGCCCGCTCTCTCATGGACTCATATTCTCTCTCTCTCTACATATAAAAAGAAGAAAATCTCCAAGTATTTGATGAGAGACTTCTCTGGCCCATGTGTGTGTGTTGATCTTGTTAAAAATCTTTTATTCAGTTATGCGAAAACTAAACCAAATCTAAACTGTATGATGCTATTACAACCACATAGGATACATAAAAGGGCGCCAAAGAAAGAACTGGAATTGAACCTGCAATGTTTAGCAATCATGGAGAAAGCTACACCCATATCTGTATTTAGGCGATCCATCAAGCTTTCTTCTGTAACACGGTAGTCAAATTTCCCTACAAGTTTAAACAAGAAAAGCAATCAAGGACTTGATCAAATGGTTTGTCAATCACAATGAATCAATTTATAAATGTAAAAGAAGTGAATGAATCTGATTTCCTCGTAATGTATATCAAACAAGTTATAGATGAATGCCCATGCAACTATTGTGAAAAATAATAGCCAGAACATGGAGGTTCTTCAAAAGAAAAATAAGGGCATATTCATTTGGGAAGCGTTAAGAAAAAAAATAAGAAAGAAATAAATAAATTAAATATCTACACAAGATGGGGCACACTTACGAAGTAAAGAGCTTTAAAAAAATTATATCCAAAAAACTTGGGAGTTTTAAGATGCCAATTTGGGAAAACTAGTGAGTTGATTTTCTGATGCTGTAGAACTGTTTGGCCGTTCTATAAAACATCACAAGTCAATTTTATTTGCCTATAATGCCTGTTTGGCCCTTATATAGAATGTCGAATGCTTATCTTGGGTTCAGTTTAACTTCAAAAGTCTGACCTTGGAAAACAAGCAATTTTAACCATGTCAATGCATTGAGTATTCTTTTACACATGAATAAACTGGACTTCTGAAGATTTTATTCATGATTCGATCATCTATCAGACAAAATTTGCTCATACTTCCTTATTATCAAAAATGGATTTCATAGATGAATCAAATTATGAATCCAAGTGTAGTTCAATAATGCTTCAAGTAGGACATTGAGAGAAGTTTCAAAATAAATTTTTGCAAATATAAGAATGTATTTTCTGTATATTTAAAACCTCATTTATACTATGAAGAAATTCCCTTCTCAAGGACTCTTTCATGATAACAAGCACTTACCATTCCTGTCTTTGACATCAATAAATTCGCTGTTCTTGATCTTTTCCATGAAGCCTTTACCTAAGCGACCCTCAATTCCTTGACGCAAATCAAAACGCCCACTAACATTAACCATAGTGTCAACATCATGATACTTGGAAGCATATAAAAGCACCGCATTTCCTCCTGCAACAGAATTTACCACAATGAACCCATCAAACATGCAAAAAGTAAACAAGTCTGTGCCACACAAGAATCTCATGCCTAAACCAAAAAAGAATGGATTTAATATAACTATTATTGAACCGTTTAGCCATGATGAGTAACGCAAGTCAGAATAAAGAAACCATTTTATGTGAAACACAAGAGTCTCGTGCAAGAAGCTAAAATCAACGAACATAATAGAACCCTTATTTAGTGGAAATGAAATATTCCACAATAGAAGGACCAGATGCCAATCCAAGAAAGAATGGATAAGTGAACTCATTCCAATTGTCAAGAGTAACCAGTTACAAAAAAATGATAGATAAATGGAACAGGTCTCCAATCTTAAATCCAATCCCATAATCGTCATTAATACGACAACTTGTGAGTAGAAATAGATCACATCAAAAAACATCAGACCCCAATAATGTTCAATTAAAAAGAATGGTATGCATCAAATAATATATAATACAAGTCATACAACAAAGAGGATTTAGAGAAAAAAGAGAGATGTAATAAAGAGGACAACAACAGGCGAAAGGACACCTTAGTCCCTATTCACACATGGGGAATATTGTGAGCATCATATGCTGAACTCGATAAACAGAAATGAACAAACAATCAAAGAAGAAACAAGAAGGCAGCAATGAAGATGGAAGTTGTAAACACCGCCCCCTAAGGCATGCACATTTATAATAGGCCAGGAGAAAGGCCACTCCCAATTGGCATTGAGATTCTCTCTCAATTCGGTAGGGGGGCTTTTCTGAAGCACATGTTGTAGAAGGTTATCCACTTAATGTTATGAAGTGTTAAGAAGGGCTTTCGAATGCCTTACATAGCTCAAACGATGGGTCATATATAAAGGATCACAGAGATCATTTCTGGAAAGATTTGTGTTTTGGATATTCCTCGCTGGAAAAGTATGGCCAAACTCCTTGCAAGCAGCCTCCAGCCCAAATACTTCAGTGGAGGCATCTTATGAGGTATCAGGGGGTGTTGTGGGGGCAGGAAGGTCAAAGTATGGAACCCAACCTTTAGGAGGGACGTAAGCGATTCTGTAATTCAGGAGCTCAATATTGCTCTCCCTTTTGTTCTTTTCTCTGCTTTCTTTTCTTTTATTATTTTGAAAGCATCGACTGTATTTATATTATGCATGAGTTACATAAATGTTGAAAATGGCAGCCCTCAGGTCCAGTGCTCACTACAGGGTAAGGAATCACAAAGTTGGGCCTATATAAACTGTGGGATGTACACTCTCATTGTTCCAAAAAAGTGTGAGATGAGCCCTCCCATGAGTAAAAGGAACCAAAAACCTGCTACTCATTACTACTTTGCCTCCCTGTTGCACCTTCCTTGGGTAAAAGAATCAGCAACGTCGTTAGCTGCCTGCCAGATGTGTTGGAAGGTCACTTCTATCTGCCTACAAAAAGAGAATAAAAAGGGACTGTAATCTCCAAGGACAATGGGCAGTTTTGGATGCCCAACTGACAACATTTTAGGAGTCTCCCTCAACTATAAGCCCAGTACCTGTGCTCCAAGAGATTGGAACCTTTTGATGGTTTCACCCACTGTCGAGACCACAATACCCTGAGAATGACATTGTGGTCTTTCCTTGTTCATCTCTGAAGACTACTCCACCGCAGCCTGCAGGACCGGAGTTCCCCAGGGAACAGCAATCCACATTTACGTGTGAACAGACATCCACATGTTCCGAGTTTCCATGTTCGCTACAGCTCCCTGGCTAGAAGTAGTAAAAACAGGGTGATTTGGTCACCAATAGGGTCAGGAAGGTTTCCTGTTTCCTCTTTCAATCACTCCCAATTCCCTTCTTCCCCAAACCTGAGCATTAGCGCCATCAAGAAGAGCACATACAGTTGATCAGCAAAGGGTAGTACAACTGTCAAACAGATGCATCATCTGCGAGGCAGCAGAAAAGACCTCTATTCATCTATTCCTGCATTGTACGGCGGCCAGATAATTCTGGGGTTCCTGCTTCAAGCTTCTGACTGGTAATGGGAGATTCCTAAAACTGTCCAAGAACTTATTTGTGCCATGTATTCTCCCCCTACCCTTCAGCAGGCCTAATCCTTCGAAGAGCCTCAGCTATGGCTGCAATCTAGGTCATTTTCCTAGAGAACAATATTTTTGAGTGCTCAGGGGGAAGGGGGCGGGGGGGAGCAAATTTACAAGCCATCCTCAATAGACAGAAGGCCCCAAAAATCATTGGGCTGAAGGAAGTAAACACCTCGAGCATTTCTAAGTGGAGGATTCTGAGGCAAACTTGATGGCCCTCCTGATCTTCAGACCTACGAGGATTTCATAATCTAGTCTTTCGAGACATCTGACCACTCAATGATGCTCAATATTGATGGTTGCTTGCACTTTAGGAAACCCAGGGATCAGCTGGCTTTAGGGGAATCTAGAAAAAGCCTAAGGCCAGGTTCTAATGCCAATTTTAGGCTACATTGGCATTGTCGATTCAACAATGGCCAAGTCTGTGGCTCACTCGAGCAATTATACTCTGCTCGGGGAAATTCCTCAATTGTCAAAGGAATTTCAAACAAGTTGTTCTTTAGGCATCTAATATGTTTAATGCCCAAGGAGATTAGAGACTATTTGACACCATATTTGACCTTTCTAGTGCAAGTAACTTTCCGCACACATGGCCTGAAGCCAACACATTCCACTGACTCACTTGCCAAGGTGGCTGCAGTGGGTGGCCAACCCCAATTTTTCCTGTCAGTGAGTGGAGTACTCCCGCATTTTTTGTAGTTCACATGTATGATCCAAGTACTCTGTATATGAGATGCCATTTGTTGGTGTCATACAGATCTCACCAGAGTTAATGTTCTCAAAAGTCTAGTCCAAGGATTATGAGGTTTTATTAAGAATGTCACAGGAGAAGTACAAAAAAGGATCTGGATAGTGACAGATGTCATGGTGGAATCTCATCAACCCCCAAAATACAAATATATCAACTCACACTGCAATTCTCCAAAGACTCCAATTCAGCATTGGCTTCCCCAAGTATATGGAAAAGAAAGATACATCAACATGCACTTGCACTTAGATAACAGTTCTCCACAAAGAATATGCAACAAACAGAAAGGTATCGAGGACCCTACACATGCTCTCCATAATGAGTCTACTCTACCAAAACAAAGCATATGACCGAACACGTTGGCTTTAGCTTCCACACAGAACAAATCAAAAAAGGTGACGAGTCCCAAATAAGTCAACAAAGAAAAACCCTTGGCATCTATAAGAAGTCCCTCAAGAGCCTCTCAGCCCAGGATTGCCATGAGAAATTCCATAAAAGAATCATAGATTTTGGGTTAGATAAACTTTGGCAGCTTCTCAAGGAAGCTCATGACCCTAGATTCACCACCTTTAATTCTCTAGAAAGGAGCGAATACCCCTAAATTTCAGCCTTGTAATGGCATACAAATTAGACTTATTCAATGTTATTATATTTGATTCAGATGGTTATTAATTTTGGCTGGTGAAAATAAGCACTATGGCTCCTTGGCCAATTTAGGGGAAGACTTATGACTTTTTTTAATAAATAAAAATCTTATAAAAAATTAATGTAAAGTAGGCATTTTTCAAATATATTTTCAATATATCGGATATATACTTTCCAAAACTTTAAACATATTGAACATATTTCTTACATTTTGAATTTTTTGATATTTTAAAAATATTACTGGTATATACAGAATACCGGGATTGGATTTGTTAGAGGCCCAAGCCCAAGATTTCAGCCAAATTAAGCAATCTAATAACATTGGCCTGTTGATGGAACCTCTCTAACAAACCTTCTTTGTGGCCCTTAGACCTTGAAAATATAAGTGAATATGCCCCACATGAACCAACAATGATTCATGATAATGGCGTACATATTGAAAGCAGAATGAAAGGGAATCAACAAATGATGGACTTAGAATTCTCACTGTAAATGATGCACATGTTGTTAACGTAGCACCTCTCCCCTGAAGGCAATCCAATACCTAATATTACCCATACATGATACCCATACATGATAGCCATCCACACAAGACCATAAAGTACTAACTTAACATGATCACCCCTAAGAGCCCTGTAGAAGGATCCTGCCAAAGAGACCCCTTGTGACTCAAGCATCCCAAGCCTCTTGTCCATGCCTCTTACTGGTACATAAACATCATGACGAAACCCATAAGGGCCACAAATACCATCAACTAAGCATACTTGATATCTCTTGGAAAACGGAACACTCCAACATATACCCTCTCAAAATAATCTAACACATAGCCTGAGGATCAATAAGAAGCCTGAAGAGTGTAGGGTAGGTGATTCAACAATCCATCACCACACAAAACAAGGGACCAAAATCTGGTACAAGTGCCACCCCTAGTGAACCCAAGATATGAACTCAATCCACACATACTACTAGTCGAAGTACCCTGTCACAGGCAAGATATCTCATACTTCACATAAATCACAGCCATCCACAAGCCTCCATAATCCTCCACAAGTATGTAATAACAACTCATTATTGAATCACTTGAATATCTTTAATACAAACATCACCTTCCCTCATTGCAACATTCAAAAGGAAACTCACCTGCAACGCTAGCAGGCATATGAAAAGAGAAAGCAAATAGGAAAATTGGCTAATAGTTGCCTTAATGAAGGTCATTTTGTGCCATAGTCTTCCAAGAAGCAAGTCAGCTGTCCATTTTCTGGGAATCGAATCATATACGCCATTCTTGGGTTTACGAATGTACATGGGAAGTCCCACAAAATACAACAGAGACACTTGGAAATCAAATCTGCTAGCCAGTGTTCTTGAAGAACACACACACAGATGGTGGTTTAGAGAGGAGAATTTGAGAGGGAGATAGAGGTATGATAAAGATTGCCAGACAATTGAAAGCTTATAAAATGGTGGGATTTGAGGGGGTTACATGTTAAATTAGGCTTTGGCTGAGAAAAAGGGTGATTGTTATATAAGCACTTACATCTGTGTTCTATTTTGTTTTTTCCACTTTTGTCTCGTATGATATAAAGTAACTAACTGCGTGTTCAATTTTCAATTTTGAGTTAATTCCCAATTGAATTTTTTGCAAAACCACTCCAAGTTGTTTTACATAAACCAAGTTCTCTCTCTTTCCACTCCACAGTGAACGAAAAATCACCAAGTAGGTTGGAATTGTCCAATCCGATTCAGAATCAAGCAAACACCAGTTCCAGATGCCCACAAACTGGTGAGGCACCCTGCTTTACAAAAATTGTCCGTAGTTCAATGTAGTGAACTAGGCATTTTCATCTAAAATTCATGAATCAGGCGATTTTTCAAAAATCGCCTGATTTTCCTGTATTGCATCATTGACTCCAGCATAAAGGACAATTTCCCTTTTTATGCCATTTCATTGGTTTCCCTCTAATTTTAATCCATTTTTCTTTCAAAAAATCTTGATTCCAACAATTTTTCACAAATTCACATGATTGATACATTTGTTTTGCTCTTGCCTTGGTTTTTGTTTTGATATGGGTTTCACTTTGAAACCTAGCATTTAAGAATGATATCTACTTGGTCACAGTATCAGGAAAAATGAAAAAAATTTTCCTTTGTGAGTTTTGATTTTCAAGGAATGCTTGTCATTCTTCAAGTTGGGTTTTGAGCTTTAAATCCAGGGTTTAATGGTTTGTTTAGCAGAGATCAAGGACAAAACAATTCAAATTTTAGCCATGTAGGTTTTGATTTTCAGGGAATACATTGCCACTTTAGGTTAGGATTTGATCTTGAAACTTAGGGCTATGGTCTTTTAATTAGAGTTTCAGAATATAACATTCACTCTTTGGCCTTGTAAATGGGATATAATTGTGTTGGCCACTTTTATGCCCCAAAGCTGGATCTACAAAGAATGAGAGTCCAGAAAAAGCTTCAATTGAGGTGCTGTGGAAGCCCAAGTCAGGACAAATTGGCAAGTTGTCGCAAATGCATACTATATAATGCATTTGTTTTTCGATAAATAAAAAACAATCTATTTTATCAAAATTTTCACCATTTTCTAAGGTCAATTTTAGTGATCTCCCCGAATCAAATAACCAACTAAGATTTTCAAGCGACCAAGTTGAACCATGGTTCCTGTTTTTCAAACACTGAACCACCACACCATTGCCACCACCTCGCCACCACCACAACTGCTATAAGTCACTCCAACACCAATACACTCCACAAGAACACCAACTCAATTGCCACCAGTACCTCAACACCTCCACCACTGCTACCACCATCACTGCCTAGTAGGCGCCACCATCACTCAATGAGCACCCAGCTGCCACAACCGCTGCCTAGCCACCACCACTACCGACAGCTAATACCATTGCAACATATTCAGACATGACCCCCCATGCTGTTCCCACAATATATGGTGATGGAGTAAAAGTGCGACGACCAGATTAAGATACGACCTCTATGATGTTCCCACTCTCTGGCTCAGCATCACTATCCATCAGGACTTTGACTAATGACCCGCTGAAGTATGACTTCCGCTGGATTCATGGTATAGTTCCCTTTGCAAAAACTTGTCCAATGAACTTCTTACTGACATCACAGGATGCTCACTCAAACGTAAGTGATGAGATACAAATGCAACCCGAAGCACCCATAACTGACATATGCATCACATGGTTTCTAACTTACTAATATGTCAAACCTTACACATACCAACAATGTTCCCGTTAAACAACTGGAGGTCACCTTTACTGTGCCCAATAATAGCTCTAGTTTTACGTTGAGCCCCAGAAAAGTATTCAACCACAGAACGCAAATCCTCCACCTCTTTCCAGTAATTTCCATATTGAAATGATCCTTCACTTTCCCTGGAAAAGAAATGTCCTTGACCTCAGTTTGATTGATCTCTACCCAGGCAAACAAAAGGCACACCTAGCAATTCTGTAACAACCATGACTGTTTTTGCGAGCATGCAATAATGTGAAAAAAGCAATAATTGAAACAAATATATTTGACTCAGAAGTTTGAAAATCCTTTGACATGGCACCTAAATTCCCAGAGCTATGAGTACAAAACTGTCATAAATCAAAGTGTTACTTTGGTGTACATAATTAGGATTTTTAGATATTCTATTATTTTTATTTTCCAGCTTTCAAACAAAGCAGTCTGCTTCTGCTTTTTATTAAAAAAATAAAAATAAATGTTCGGTCATTTATCCAATTTTTAATTATTTTTTTCATGCTTTATAGAGTGGTTGAGAGTCTTATTATCATATATTGAACATACACTTTCCAGATTTCTTAAAAGTTTAAAGACATTGCACTACTGTATAATTCTTCCCAAATTTCCATGAGTAGCAGCTTTTGCAAGTCTGCTAACTTTTAGTTATCTATTTGGGGTTCTTTTCTAATTAATCAAGGCCAATCTCCTCCTCCTCCAAAGTTCAACTCTATATAAAGTCACCTTAGTTCCCAGATGCTCTCATCCTCAATGACTGAGAGCTGCTGGAGAGAGGATGTAGAAGCTAGATGAGGTCAAGAATTGACTACAAAGGATCCTAATCAAGCTTTTGTATCAACTGAACATCCATATGCAAAGGACGATCATTGTTGGACTGGCCATCATATTTTTCTCTGTAGCACAAATCTTATATATTGAAGACCCTAGGCTTTCTTCAAAAGTAAACCTACGGAGAATATTGTTACACTTACAATCTAGAATATATGAACCACAGACCATAGTCCATGCTAAGAAGCATATTGGCCAACACCTAATCCATGATCTATGGCTCAAAGCCCCATTTACGGGATTGATAATCTGTTTTCCACAATCCATTCCAATTAATTTATCATGGGATATGCACAGGAGATTTATTTTTATAATAGACAGAGAACTAGAAGACTTTGGCTCCCTTGAGGAAGTTTTCTCTTTAAAAGCAAAATTTTAGTGATTCTTCTGATGCTTTAAGGTTAAATAATCCATCTCTCAATATCATGCAAGTGCGCACGTGCACAGACACAAATACTGAGGTTTTCAGATATATTCCCACCTTTTACAGCATCCCTTTTACTAACGGAAATTCTATGGTTAACTATTAATGGACTATGTCCCCTCTGCCTTTGAGCGAACTTCTCCTCACCAACTCCCTCCCTCTCTCTCTCTCTCTCTCAACCCATGACCCATGGGATCACAATCCCATAAAAGAGGGATCGCATCCCCAAGGTAGATCCACTCATGGAGCATGAAAAACTAGTTTCGGAGCATGTCCATCCCCTGGGGGTTGAAGTGGTATGCTCCAAACAATGAATGGTATGCTTGCCTTGTGGACAATCTTAGAAACTGTATATAGCCGAAAACAAAGGCTAAAAAAGTTATAAATATGTCCTCAAAAAACATTAAAAATGGGAAACGAGGTTGACAATGAACAAATCTACCCCATGATGGATAGGTTTCCAAATTATTCCTAGGTTGAGAGTCTACCAAGTTATTCCAAGGTTGAATATGTTGATCTTTCCTCACTCAGGCATGTTTTTTCTTCCTGACTAATTGCTCAGGAAGATAGTTATCGATGAATTAAAATGTATGTTATTAATGATGCTTTGTGAATTTTCTTATTTTGTGCATTAATTTTCTATTTTTCCCCTTTTTGGATTTTTTTGAATTTTTCAAGCTAAAAATTATTTTTTTAATATCCATCTTCTATGTACTTTTTTCCATATCACTTAGTCTTTTAATGATGTTTATAACTCTTTTTTTTAATAATTTTATTATTTTTTACAATTTTCTAGGTTTATTTGCAATTCTTTAGCCCTTTTTGGGCTCATGCAGGACTCAGCACCTCCATTTACACTCGTCCCAAGTTACTTGACTTGGGCAGGGACCAAGTCCCAGGCCAAAGTGGAGTTTTTTTAACATTGTTTTCTCTTGAGCGACAACAATACTTTAGCCAAAGAAAACGGTTTCATCTGGTTGTTCCAACTAGAACAGACAAACACAATGCAGAGAGAGATAGAGAAGTTGGAATAGAGGGCAGGCCAGAGAAGAGATCATAAGTAGACTATTTCATCAACCAACAAGTGGAACCAAATCAGTATTTTTCAACTATGCTTAACCAAATTGCCAAACCATTGGTAGCCACACGCTGCCCATCGTTAACATGAAAAAATTTCCATAACATAATAGTGTTAGTGAAATCTCTCTCTCTCACACACACACACAAACACACACACACACACACACACCTCATCCGCATATAATAAATAATACGGTCTGTTCATTTTACTGCCTGCTGTTTCTATTAAAATATAGAATATTTGAACATTAAGATAACCCGTTTTATTTTTTGCAAGCCATCAAGAACGGTTCTCATAGTCCACATGAGAACTTTCTTTTTAACACCAAGACATAATCATAAGATACGACATGCATTACTAAAGGAACATAGACATCCAAAGACAATAAATGAAATATTTACAATACCCAGTGAAAGAAAATGTAGTTTACCCGTTTCCTGAGAAATCAAAGCGAAATGCACTGATTCCTTCTCTAGTTAAAGCTGTTGTGAGGGCCTTGATGGTACTGTCATCCTGATAAAGGAAATTTTCCAAGATCCAAGCTTAAACTATGACATATTAAAAAAATGAACTAACAGCTACTCCAGTAAAAAGAGTAATCAGCCCACCATCCCAAAAAAGAAAGGACCCCTGCAGTGGCAGGATGATAAGAACTGAAAAATCACCAAACAAATTGAACAGCAGCAGCATAATTAAAAAAACATGAAGAAACCAAACTGCATGTCAAACATCCATAGAGGATTCAATAATCTCCACTTAAACAATATGTGCCTGCCAAAGATGGCAGGCATTGAGTGACATATTTCACAAGAGGCCACCTTTTTCAAGTTCTGAAAGATGTAAGGTAGCAGACAGTTGAAAGAACTTAGCATATACATGTTGATCAAACTGAAAAGGTTCATGAACATAAAGAACATAATAGGCAAAATGATGCCTAGAAGGTGATACATTTCCAATGACATCAAAAGTATATTTATTATAGATAGTCATATTTAAATTTATTTCATTCAGTGAGAACATTTTTTGAATCAAACTAAAATATTTGTACAATGATACTAAAGGCCACTACTCTAGAAATAATATCCACTAATGATTATTTTAAATACTAAGAACTAACAGTAAACCCATATACTTATTGCCCTTTTTTTATGGCAAATAACTTTATCTAAAATTAATATATTTTGGATAATATTATTTTGTTCATTGTTTGCTACATATCTTGTATTAAGTATAATATTACTTAATTACTTAATATTTTTGGTGATTTCCAAATATTTTGAGCTATTCCTGGCTGAAAATATGTGCCGCCTAGGTAGCACATCGATAAAGGGAGACCGAGGGCTGAAAATGGCCATCACCCAAGGGGGGAAAGAGTTTTGGGGAGCAGTCTCGTTCTCCAGAACTGCTCTTGTCTATGTTAGAGAGAACTCCTCTTGTGAATGTTAGCGAGAGAAAAAATCTAAAATACCTTAGCATTTAATATTGTTCTCAAGATCGAAAAAAAAAAATATTCAACTTTTTCGATTTCTTACGAAATCAAAAGAAATACTTCGTGATACTTTTTGGAGCTTGAAGTGGTCGCATATGAGGCCTTGGTGACCAAAGATCACCGCTTTGGGCTGATATTGGTCTCATTATGAAAAGGTTAGTGCATTACAATACTTGAATTAGGGTATGGTATTCGGATTTTTGTATAATGTATTATAATTTGAATCATTTGATATTCTTTTGTGAATATTCCCTGGTTTGGACTTTGGACCTATAATGAATTCATTTTGAAATGCTTAGTGCAATGCATGTTATGTCTTCTTGTTTTCTTTTGTAGGGATATTTTTACATGTTCATAGATAGAATATTTTCTGAGTATTTAATGATTTGGATATATTTTTTTTTTCTGAACATGATGATTTGGGCTTATATCAAGTGAATAGTTTGAAACTTTGAACTACATTTATATTTGGTGCATATTTAGATTGCAAAACCAAATCTTATGGATATTAATATGATTATAATGCCATGATCATCATATGTTATCTGATATTATGTGATTATTTTTTAAAATTGATATCATATTATGTGATTTTTGTTAGATTCGAAAACCAAATATTACATAATTTTTTTATTTCATTTGGTTATCAAATATTATGAAGTTTATTTTTGATTGGTTTCCAGTTCCTTTCCACATATTTTTAGTGTTCCTTTCTAGTTTGTTTTGTTTACTTCATAGTCTTCATTTAAAGCTTGAATTTTTTCTTAGTTTTTTTTTCTTAGTACTTTCATCTTGTGTACTTTTCAGGTATATTGAGTAGGTGACACCTTGTGAATGACTGTGAGTCTGTGAGTTGTGCTGTAAGTCGCATATCGTAAGTCATGACAATGCCTTCAACTAGATCAAGTAAGCAAAGTTATCCGGGTTGGAAATACGAATCTTGTTCAAATCTCCTAGACAAGAATAGGGTGGAATCTAAGTTTTGCAAGAAATCTTATAATATGGGTATTAACAGATTAAACAAACATTTAGCTGGCATTAGAGGGGATGTGGTCCCAAGCACTCAAGTGCTAGCAGAGGTAGGGAGAGAGATGTTAGAGCACATGGAGGGGGTTAAACACAAGAAAGAGGAGGTGAGGAGAAGACATGAAGAAATTGTCAAAAGTGTAGACATTTTTAAAGTTTGGAAAAAAGAGGATACATACTTTGAGGTTAGATCTTCTATTAGGCCAGCCATGCATAAGGGGCCTCAAAGAAGGGTGCCTATAGATTCTTACTCTCCCCTGCACACACACACACAACCCCCCCCCCCCCCCCCCCCGATCCTGAGATTTTATCATGTGAAAGGGGGCAAACAAGTCTGGAGAACCACACAAAGAAAGAGGATAAAGAAAAGGTAGCACAATATGTGGCCAGATAGTTCTATTTGCATGCATTTCTTTTAATGCTGCTAACTTGAAAAGCTTTCAAAATTCAAAGTCCAGACTATGTTGGAAGCAGTTTGTCAATTTGGGACAAGGTTTAGGGCCCCAATTGCTTATGACCTAAAGGAGCCATTGCCTAGAAAAGAAGTTGAGCTTACTAATAACTTTTTGAAGACCCAAACAAATGAATGGGGGATATACAGTTGCACAATTATCATGGTTGGAGTGATAAGAGAAATAAAAGCATTATGAATTTGATGGTGAATTGTCCATTAGGGACAATGTTCTTAAGGTATATTGATGCTTCCGACAAGTCCCATGATGTGACCTTCATTTGTGACTTAATGGACCAGTGCATAGAGGAGATGGCTGAGAACAAAGTGGTCCAAGAAGTGACCGATATATGCTCAGCCAATCTGGCGGCAGCTAAATTATTGATGGCTAAAAGACCACATATTTTTTAGTCACCTTGCACAGCACACTGCATCTTGCTCGAGGCGATTAGTAAGAAGAAGTTGATGAAGACAACCATCAAAAAAGCCAAGACCATCACAATCTATACTCTATATATACAGTCACACTCAGGCAAGAACATGAATATTATATTATGCTTTGTATTACTTGTTTTGATTATTCTGAATACATACACGTTATGTGATGTCATTGTAAGTTTGTAACTTAGGAAAATTTATGTTGGCCAAGTCTTAGCCATTATTAAGAAGTTCATTGGGGGGTAGAGACTTGGTGACAGCTGGGGTGACTAGATTTGCCACCTCGTACTTGTCGTGCAATCTTTATATAAGCAATAGGAAAAGCTTAGGTTAATGTTTGTGTCTAAGGATTATAACAAGTCCAAGTGGGCTAAGAAATCAGAAGGGTAAAGTAGTCATGGAGATTGTCAAGGACTCACGATTTTGGATCAAGGTTCAGTATGCCTTATATGTTTTTCGGCTATCAATAAAGGTACTCAAGATGGTTCATGCTGAGAAGAAACCCACGATGGGTCACATTTACAAAGCTATGGAGGATGCCAAAGAAGAGATTAAGAAAAATTTTGGCAATGATGAAGCTAAATAAGGAGAATTTTTGAAAATTCAAGAAAATAAATGGAATTACCAGCTTGGGAGGCCCTTACACTTAGCAAGGTACCACCTTAACCTTGCTACTTTTATACTTAACATAAGATACATAGCAAGGAGTTCATGGAAGCAATCAACCAAAGCAATCTCAAACTCAACCCCGATCCTGAAGTCCAAGGCAAGGTCACAATGGATTTAGATAAGTATAGGTTCTTTATTAGATCTCTTGGAAAGGAGTTGGCAATAAGGCAGAGGAGCAAGATCGCTCCTAGTGAGTTTAGCTTCTTTATGGTTTCATGATTTGAGTATTAAATTTCAATTTCACAAATACCTTATATACTTCGACTACATATGAAATAGTTGCATGGTGGACAAGCCACGGGTAAGCACCCCACATTTGCGACAAATGGCCATGCATATATTGAATCTGACTTGCAGCTCGTCTGGATGTGAACGTAACTTCAGCACATTTGAAATGGTAATTTTATTTACTTAGAAGGTAGTTAGTTCATTAGCCTAACCTATATTATGTTTCTCTAAATTTTAATTGTTCATTCGACATTTATCTAAATGAACTTGTCTTCATTCAGTATAAGCAAAAGCTACAAGAGTGCCATCAGAAGCTGGAGCACAAAGAAAGGGAGGCTATTGAAGTTGATGACATGAATGATACTAGTAATTGGCTAGTTATGCTAGGGATGATGAGGTATTCCCTAGAGAAGGCTTGACCTAGGGCCAAGTTCGTGAGGCTGTTGGGACACCATTGAGCCTCATGCATCCACTTGATCTCAATCTCTGAGCCAAAGGGAAGTGGGAAAGCAAAGGAGAAGGGGAAGAGGTTGATGGGATTGAGACAGGAGAATGCAGAGGATGAAGCAAATCCAGAAGAGACGAGGGATGATGCTCAATATGCTGAGGAGGTTGAGATGACTCTGATGATAATGGCATGGCATCATCATCAAGTTCTATGCAGAGTGGTGATGACATAGAATTGCCATTTGAAGTAGAATGTCGTTCTAAGTTATTCGGAGTGGTGATGACTAATGACATATTATTGTTTAAGACTTTTGATGGTTGCGTAATTAGTTTATGTAAATGTAACATGACATTTGAGTTTTGTTGCAATTTGATGGTGTTTGTGTCTCCGTAATTATTTAATTTTGTATTTTCAAGGGCTTTGGGTTACTCTATCCTTGTTCCTAGGCGCCTGCCTAGGTGGGTGCATCTGATTTTTCGAGCATTCCATGAGAGTGACTAATCAGAGCTTGAAGAAGAGAACCCTTCCACAACTGAGGGATGAAGCTCCACTTACTAACCAGGGGAAGGACCTCGAACGTACCCCTTGGGGAGCATCTAATACATGCCTTGGAAGGATTGGATAGAGGCATCCAGTAGATGTGCCTGAGCTCTCTAGTCGTTATAACTACATGACTTCTTAGATTAGCTTGCCAGTGTTGAGACATTTTTTGCATGGAAGGAGCTATCCGAGCATAAGAAAGTGATGTTAGTAGAAGGTGATGTTAGTAGCCACCCAGATGTCGGGGCGTGCCATCATCTGAAGGCAGCAACTACAGGCCAATCGCTTGTGGAGAAAATCATGAGTTAGAGGAAAATGACATGTTTGAAGGAGTTTGCCCCCGTCGTTTACACCCAAGATCCATACCAAAGTTCCACCACTTGAGCCGGAAGGAGAAGAGTGTGCAAGAATACACAAAGGAGTTTTATCTGTTGATGAGACAAAATGAAATTCATTCAAACAATGATCAACTTATATCCCTCTATGTCAGTGGCTTGAAACCCTAGATTCAAGATGAACTCAACCTACACAGGGCAACCAATATTTATGAGGCGTATCAATTTGCCTTACAACCTGAAGCAAAGTTGAAGAGGAGAACTGTTGTTCTCTTCTCTAACTGAGGGTCCTCCTCGATCCCCAATGGCTTTTGCACTAATTTAAGGCAGTAGGAGCCAGATGACCCTAATTTTTGACCCAGTATTCGGGTGACAATTGAGGAAAAACTGGCCGTGAACAAGCCTTTCCAGGCTCGAGATCAGAGCATTAGGTGTTCCAAATGTGTTGAATAGGGCAACTTCTCTTTCAAGTGCCCCAAGAGGCAAGTTGTTACACACCTTCGAGAGGCAGACGAGGAGTACGAGGGGGATATTGAAAAGGAGCATGTCTATGATGGGGCAGCCTATTGATGTACCAAAAGAAGCAACAGAGTTGTACCCAGATGAGGGAGAGTTGCTCATGATTAGACAATATTGTCTGTCCCAAAGGTAGTTGAAGAGTCATGGTTGCAAATAAATATCTTTCGCACCAAATGTGTCTCAAAAGGCAAAGTTCGCGCCCTCATCATCAATCAGAATGTGGTGTCGTAGGAGATGGCGGACAAGCTCAAATCGAAGTGTGAACAACACCCTTAGCCCTAAAAAATCCCCTAGTTTAAGTAAGGTAACAAAACCTCTGTTAACCATTATTGTTTGGTCAATTTTACCGTTGGGAAGTCCTATAAGGAGTTTGTTTGGTGTTACATATGTATGTCACATTTTGTTGAGTCACTCATGGCAGTATGGCCGATCTTGCACACGCCATGAGTGACACAACACATATACCTCTAACTTCGTATGGCAGGATGGATTCCTTCTCCAAAGGAGTAAACTATGCATCCCTAAGGTATCACTTTGTGCCAAGATCATTGCCAGAATGCATGAAGGTGGACTCACTGGGCACTTTAAGGCGAGATAAGACAATTATAGCCGTGGAAGAGAAGTATTATTGGCCTAGACTCAAAACAAAATGTTAGCTGGTTCGCAAAGAGGTGTCAAACTTGCAAGCTGACCAAAGATCAAGCCCAAAACACCTACTTATGGACCCCTCTGTCCATCCCTTCCAGCCCTTTGACAATCATTAGCATGGATTTTGTGTGGGAATATGGGACTCCCTCACACAACTAGAGGTTTAGTTGCTGTCATGGTGGACTGGTTTGCAAAGATGGCGCACTTCATCCCATGCAGCAATACTATTCCTCAACACAACCCATGTGGCTGACATATTCCTTGAGGAAGTGGTTCGCCTCCATGAAGCTCCCCAAACCATCACCTTTGAAAGGGATACATGCTTTGTGAGTCACTTTTGGCGCACTCTGTGCAGGATGCTGGGCAACAAGCTTTAGTACAACAGTGCTTACCACCAACAGATGGCCAAACCGAGGTGGCCAACCAAAGCCTGAGAAATCTCCTTCGGAGTGTCATTGAGGACAAGCCCAACCAATGGGATTAAGTCCTAATGCAAGCCGAGTTCGCCGACAACAGAAATTTCAATAGGTCGACAAGGTGGTCCCCTTTGAAGGTCATGTATGGTCAGCAGCTGAGAAATGTGCTCAACCTAGTTCCCCTTCCTGAGAAAGAATGAGCTAGGGATAATGCAGAAGCTCTGGCCAAGCTCAAGACATCCATAAGCAGATGCGAAGAACCTACACGTGACCTATGTTAATTATAAAGACAACACTGACCAACACTAGCTACACGTGACCTATGTTAATTATAAAGACAACACTGACCAACACTAGCTACAAGTGACCTATGCAAAGGAGATTTGGTAATGGTGTACCTGCACTTTTTGGTTGGCAACTATCATAAGCTGAAGTACAAGCATATTGGTCCTTGTCGAGTGCTACAAAGAATACGCAGCAATGCTTACAAAACCGAGCTTTCAAACAAGTATAACATACAACTTGTTTCCAATGTTGTTGACCTTTAATGGTATCATGGAGCATGTGCTACCATGGGCAAACCGAAATGGGAAACCTAGCTGCCCAAGCCATTCATGGGATTTTGGATATTCTGACCATCACCACTCGGTGTGGTTCATATAACTAATACCTTGTTCAATGGAAGGGTAAGCTTAAGTCAGAGAACTCTTGGAGCTCAGAATAGGACCTAAGGTGGATCGATGAGGAAGCATGGAGGAAGTTCATGGCCGAGCAGACCTGAGGGCAAGTCCTCCCTAATCAAGGGGGATTGATGTGGTCGACTTGTGAGCAATGTGCCTTTGAAATTGCCTAACATTTTGCTCCTAGCTCAAAATTGGGCTTATAGATACTCAACTAAATCCTCTTTCTGAGACCTACAACCAACCAATTGCACTGATAGCGGAAAGCGATTTTGGCAAATAAAATGACTCTAGAGGCCCAAAAATGGCCTTAAAAGCATGAAACACAAGTTCAAGGGTAGTTTCATCATTTAGGGCATTTTGGACAAGATTGTCTTTTCTTGCTTTTTTATTATGTGTTTATCGTCGTGATTTAACGATTGTAATAGATGGTCTGCATTGTGCTTTGGAAATGCCTGGGAACCCGAATCATTTTAGGAATCAAATCACGAAATCCTGCCGGCTAGAAGATTCTTGTTTTCAGAATTGACATCCGTACAATGGGAATCTCGGGGAGCAAGATTCCTATTTTTTGATAATCGAGAATTGACCAAAATGGAATCAATATTCAGCCACATATGGAATCAAGATTATGATACCCTTGGAATTGAGATTCCTACCTCCTTGAAATCGCCAAGGAATCGAGATTCTGAAATCTTAGGAATCGGGTTACCAACGTATGTGGAACCAAGCACCAGTTTGGAATAATCAAGATTCCAACATATTTAGAATCGAGTTTCCGACGTATGTGGAAGCGAGACTCCTGCCAATTTGGAATCGGGATTCATATTAGTTTATAGAATCCAGATTGATACCAACTGGCAATCGAGATTCGTAACTCTATAGAGTCAAGTACAATGCCCAATAGAAACAAGTATCCTATATCAACGGCATCACGCGCTTATCAACTTAGAATCAATTTAAGCAATCGATA
Source organism: Amborella trichopoda (assembly GCF_054954075.1). Lineage (NCBI taxonomy): Eukaryota > Viridiplantae > Streptophyta > Magnoliopsida > Amborellales > Amborellaceae > Amborella > Amborella trichopoda. Next base: position 23,537,921 of record NC_142340.1, read on the forward strand.
TCAAATGTCTCTTATTAGACTTGTAGAAGGGTTCCTCAGATTTGAAGTCAATGTATTGATTATTGAACTTAGGGTCAAGTAGTCCAGTAGGGAAATTATCTACAAAATATACAAATGTTATCCTATGTATTTCTAAATTATGATCTTGATTTCATTATTATACAAACAAAATAGGATTTTCTCTGTGCCATGGTATTTATTGTATGTGTTGTAGTTACCAATTATACTTTAAAGATAAGGTAGTCCATCCTAGCACTATTACAAATGTGATTCGAGCATTCCTAACACTCTTAGAAGCATTTGAATCAAATAAAGATCTCTATTCCAAATACCTTTAAAAAGTGGTAACCAATCAAAAAAGTGGACATTATGTATGTACTTCGTATTGTTTCTTTATTATTATTTTTATTTTATTTTATTTTTATTTTTATTTGCTTGCATTCACATTACGCCATTGTGCTAGGGGATAAATTCGATCAAAACATCAAGCACACACATGGATACATTATTGCATGAATTAAAAACAAGAAGTCAGTAGAGAGAGATTTTGACATCAAACAGGTATCTTATGGAGGTCGAAGCAAAATTCTATGTCGATTGAATCATAGTTCCATGCTCCTACGAACCGAGGTATTTTATGTTGTAGATTCTAGATTCAAAATCATAACGAATCAAGATTCATCGCGTGTGGACGTGAAATCAAGATTTAATAAATGCTAAAATAGAGATTAGAAAAATTTGGGGCCGCGATCCCACAAATAATGGGATCAAATGAAACAAGATTCCTGAAAAGGTATGAAACAAGTTTCCTAACTTATGGAGTCTAGATTCGTAAGTTCTAGGAAACAGTTTCTATGAAGATCCCTTGTCGGAATCACCAAATCGGGATTCCGAACCAGAATGGCAACCTCGGCAAGGAGATTCGGGCAACCTATGGCTTAGACATTAAATAGGTTATGATTTATGGGGGAGGGTGAGTTCTATCCTTAGGTTTTCCTAGATTATCCAAAGGTGTGGCTATGGAACTTGGCTTTTAAGCCCCTTTTACTGTTTTCAATAGCAGGTTTCCCTTGTTTTCCTTCACTTGATCCTTTTCTTCCATCACTATATAAAAAGCATATGGTATGTGGTATTCATAGGTCAGTAAATTTTACAAGTCAAAAAGAGATCGCTTTACCTAATAAATACAAAGATGATGGAATTCTTTCAGTTCAAAGACAAGAAAAGAAGTAATCTAAATGATACCAAAGAACGTTATTTTATTACTAATATAACAGAAATAAAGACTAGACAAAAAAGTGTCATTTTATTACTAACATAATGGAAATAAAAGCTAGACAAAAATCATTATCTAGTGGTCACCTTTGATGATCGAAATCCATGGCACAAGACAATAATTGGCCTCGACTCAGCCTCATGCAACAGTCCAACCAGCCTTTCATTGCACTTGTTTGGAATAATCACCGTTTGCATTGAAATCACTAGAAAATATATGTTTAATTTATTAAATTGCCATAATCACCACCCAAAGTTGATAAAAGCAAGATACGAAGCAAATATCAAATTAAAATTTTATATTGCCTCGTTGAGGACAGCACAAAAAAAGGGGAATAAGGTAAGACATTAGGAGGTTTAAGATGAGAGACTCTTCAGTGGTTAAGGAATAATCTTCCTCAGCATGAAAGAAGTTACAGGTATCTTAGCTCTTACAATTAGGACACACAGCAAGTAAAACATACCTATGATATTATAGACAATCATAGAATGAAAAAAAACAACAGCATGTTCTTTATGATGAGTGTCATACAACAAATATACAATACAACAATAAGAAACAAATGTAAGACAAGACTCTCATTTGTTTGTTTCAATATACTACAAAGAATGCAATTAAATGAAATTTATACTATGACAAGTTAATTGTACTTTAGTTAAAAGTGAACTTCTCATGTCTTTTAGAGTTGTTTCAAGAGCTCACACCATGATTGTTCAAGCTTGAGTCATCGGCCATGTTTGTACCATTTTGGCATGTTTAAATGGCACCGTTTCATAGTAATTTTTGTTCTTTTGAGATGTGATTTTGTTATAATGATATGATAAAGAAAAAAAAGGATTTTTTTTTAATAAATTAAAAAAATCCCTTTATTCATGTTATTCCTTTATGAATATCCCGATGTTTCTTATCATGTTCTGTGATTGAAGCACGGTACCATTTACACTCCATCAATCATTATTCCTTGCTCGCATCCTAGCATCAATGTTGTCATATTTTGTGAACCAATTGAAGAGTCACAAGTTCCATGTAATACAAAATTCCTTAGTGCCACATAATCCATATATTATTTCACCCTTACATTGAATTTACCAGGGAAGACAAAAGGATGTACTGACAGAGCCCTCTGCCCCCTCTCTCCACACGGCAGAACCCCAAAAATCCTCCTCCTATGTAGTGTAGAATTACTCCCGCTTCTCCTGGTTATGTTCCATCTTGTGATTATCATGTTTTTGAACTAAGTGTTGCAGAAATGCAATGCAAAATGTAAACTCCGCAAGACACTCATACATAGGGCAAAAGTCGATCCTACCAAGAAACCAACCCATAACCCACTGGATGCAAATGCGCATTACACACAAGCAGATTACACTTGACAACTTTAGCTGCTTAGTTGCCTAGGGTTTCCAAGGAGCTATTTATGTCCTACAAGTATAAGAAACAACAAACCATCCTCAATTCCAGGACTAAAGCAAAGTATGATGCAATGTCATATTTCCTAAACTGAGGTTGAGTCATCTGCCCATTGGATTTGGTTTAGGGAAATCAGCTTCCAAATTTATTATCATTAGTCATGCCTATAAGTAACTAAAAATATAAACTAATCCAAGAGCATCTGCATCCCTTCTTCCTATTTCCTACTTCTACAGCAGATTCTGGCTAGGCTAGTTGTAGATTTATAAGGCATGCACAAAATCATAGATGACAAGGCCCAAATACCTATTATCAATAAAAGTTTCACAATATTAACTAAGCATCACAATCTTTTCAAATGTGGATATCCAATCACCAAACTAATTTTCTAAAAGAAGATGATCCTAAGATGATAGATTAAACAATTTATGAAGGAGATAATGACTTTCTCAATTTATTATATGGGGCTTTACAATTACCTTGTCCTCATGAAAGGAATGATGAATGAAAACTAATATACAAAAGATTGTACCTTTTGGACACTACTAATATACACAACATCATGATGAAAACAACATATCTAGACGTATAAAAGGTTGCAGCCTTGTACTACTGAAGTAAGGTGAACTTCAAAAATCCTAAAGAAGAAAGTATTCCGGCGTTAAAGAACCCTCCAATTGATCATCTCAACCACAAGATGTATGGACATAAAAGAAAAAAGAATTCCAAGTCAAAAAACTAGTGCGTCCTGTAACAAGTTATAAGGACCGTCTATTTTCAAGTGTTTATTGATCTGCTCGATCTGTATCAATTTTGAAATTATAGCTAGGGATGAAAGTAGATTTTCAATCTATCATAAGGCCTACAACACCAAAAATGACATCTCTAAGAAACTTTTAGAGGTGTGCCTTACTTCTACAGTATAAAGAGGCAGCCATATAAAAACCTCACCCTTACTTAAAATATACAAATTGTTCAAAATATTCCCTAGAGCAAAGGACATTAAATACATTTCCTGTTAATATCTTTGAGAAATAAGAATGAAAGGGAATCGAATATAATTACAAGAGTCAATTGTAAAAAGTATAAAATCTCAAATAGGTATGGCTTTAGTTTTGGTTCATATCTTATTTCGTTTTGTTTTTAAAAAAACAGTCTTCTATACTTCATCTTATAGGTTCATTAAACACAAGCATGGAATATTAATTCGTAACAAATTTAGGGAGCTTCCTATGAAGACAAAAGCTGTTGCAAGTTAGGAATGGGCTCAAGCCTAAGCGGTTCGATGGCATGGTGCCATAATGTGATGCCTTGAGTTCATTCCCACCACAGGTATGGGGTCCTCCCCACTGAACTACCTAAAAACAAAAAAGTGCACTTTAGGAATGGGCTCAAGGCTAGGTGGTCAATGTAGTGGGGCACCACAATGTAACGTTTTGAGTTCCATTCCGACCACAGGTAGGAGACCTCTTCCTTGTTAAATTACCCCAAAATGAAAAAAAAAGGCTGTTGCAAGTTCAAATATCCCAAAAAACAACTCATAAAATTGAACTTTTCTAAGTCCAAGTACAAATAAGAACACTATAGTGAAACCCTATAACATTATATTATAAGAATAATGTAAAAACAAATTAAAATAAAAAAACTAGCCAACAAACAGAAACTCTAAAGAATCCACCCAAAAACAACTATCTTAATCACATTAACAAAAAAAAAAAAGAGTCCTTTTAATAAAGTTGGTATTTCAGGGTGAAACCCATCACCATCAAAACCATTAAAGAAAAACTAAAGTATATAGTTAGCATTTTTTTTGGGGGGGGTAATTCAGTGCAGAAGGGTTCCCTTACCCGTGATAGGAATAGAACTCAAGGCATCACACTTTGGCGGCTTGCCATTCTGACCACATAGCCTTGAGCCCATTCCTACTATATAGTTAACAAGTGATTTGGAAACGCCCGAATCCTCAATAGCACATTACTTTTTCTATGTACAGAGAAAGGAAGTTACTTGCAAAAAAGAATTCCATGTGCTCTCTCCGCAAAGTATATTCGTTAGATTATGTGAAGAATAATTGAGTGGCAAATGGGGAGAGAAAAAAGAATCTTACCACTGGTAATAATTCATTTAGGAACGTCCAATAGCACAGCTTTGATGACCCAAAAAACTAATCACATTTAACAAAGTGACATAACGATAGAGAGAAACACATAGAGACAGAGGTGAAATTCATTTATCAACAACCAATATCAATTGATTACCCACCAGTTTGATTGAAGATTTTATTTATTCATAACTCATATCAATTAACCTTCATGTAATTTTTTTGGGGCTAGTTTGTCAAGATCAGATACTATAATTAGTAGTGAGTATCTTATTGGGTATCCATGCCCAACATCCATTCTCTATATTTGGACTTTAAGCAATGGAGTTCACTAAGACAGTACCACATATTATGTTTCATGAATATTCAGATACACTAACTCAACATTCATTGTTCACATTTTCATGAGCAGTGGAATTCACTTTTTTAGTGAAAAATTAGTAAGCTATAAAAGTAGGCAAGAACTCATCAACCACCATCTTTGGATCAACATTCACCATGGATGTTCGGTCTAAGTATTCTATTGATACTCATACCATTGGAAGATTTTATGAAATAAATCATCCCCCTTAAAAATACAAGTGGCTTTAAAAAAGGACAATACATTAACTCCAAAACTCAAGGATAAGTCTGAACAGTGGATGTGAGTTATGGAAGATGGATGTTAGGTTAACCTACCACTGCACTTTGTACATAGTACATTATATTTTTCGTAGTTGTATAAGTACTCTTAGGCCAAAATTTATTGTCCATGCTTCCATGGGAAGTGATGTTCAAGGCTAACCTTGCTCCAAAAGAAATGTGTGTTTTATCAAAGTGGGCAACACCTCCTAGCCCACTGCCATTAGTGGAAGTTGAGTTTGAGTATCCCAACCAATACACTCTTAAAAGCAATGTTTAAAAAAACGGACCGCCCGGCGCCTAGGCACCCAAAAACATTTTTCCGTAGGCCTAGACTTGAGCGCCCCAACACGAACGGCTGTACCTGGGCAGGCGCCCAGCACAATTTGCGATTTTTTTTTTAACTTCGCCCAAAAGGGCAAAGGGGGTCATTTTGACCCCCAAGTTTGTATAAAATAAGTTTAGGGGTTTATTTTTAACCCCAAACTGAAAAAAAAAACAAGAAACCCTCAATCTTAAACTTATTTATGAGAATCTAAAGCAATTGCTGAGAATCGAAAATATTTCTTATGGATTGAAAAAGTTTGTTCTTCTAATTGAAATTATTTTTAAGGTGCTATTGGTGGTATTAGAAGACTTTTAAGTTGATTCGTAGCTCGACTAAGATAGCCAACATCGAAGATCAGAGATTGGGTAAAAAAGGTCAGTCTATAATCTTTATTTGAGATTTATTTTTTCAATTTGAGATGTCTTCTGCGAGATCTACTAGGGCTGGAGATTCGGGATGGAAATATTGTGCTAACCTGGATAAGAATGACATAAATAAAATTATGTGCAATTTCTGTGGACATGTTTCTAATGCCGGCATAAATAGATTTAAAAAACATCTTGCCGGTATTAGAGGTGATGTCGTCCCATGTAAGAAAGTCCCAGATCTTGTAAAGAAAGAAATTTTGGAGTACATTGAAGCTGAAAAGAGTAAAAAAGTTGCAAAAAAAAAAGATATAGCAGAATTATAGTCAAGGGTTCATATTTTTTATGATAATATTGAAACTGAAGAAGATGATGATGAAGAGGGGGAAGAAGAGGTAGCCATGGTTGGTACTCAGAGATCTAAGACCAAGAGGGCTTTTGGGTCTAAGAAGGCTCGTACGAGAGGGCCTATAAATAGTTTCTTTACACCTAGCCTTGAGACAGTAATTGAGAAATGCAAGGGAAAGGGGAAAAAACAGGTGACAATTGAAAATAGGTTTAAAAAGGAAGATAGAGAGTATATTGCTCGGTGGTTTTACCATGCAGCTCCCAATCTAGCTGCAAGTCATTTGCTTAGACAAAAGAGGCCTCGTATATTTTGGACTCCTTGCGCTGCACATTACGTAGATCTTATGCTTGAGGCAATTGGTGAATTGTCTCCTATTAAAGGAATTATTTTTAAGGCTAAGGAGGTTACAATCTTCATATACAGTCACATACTTACCCTTAGCATGATGTGCAAGTTTACAAAAAAGAGAGAGCTAGTGACGCTGGAGCTAATGAGGCCCAGCGTCACTAGATTTGCCATTGCTTACCTTAGTCTACAGAGCATGTATAAGAGGAGGATCGCATTAAAGTCTATGTTTGCTTCAGTGGAGTGGAGTAGGTGTAAGTGGTCCAGAGATGCCAAGGGAAAGGAGACACGAGATATTATTCTTTCGAAATATTATTGGCGTGGGGTGGAGTATGCGATATTAGTATTTCTCCCCTTGTTGAAGGTCTTGCTCTTGGTTGACGCTTATCAGCCCTCCATGGGCTTTATATATGATGCAATGGAAAGGGCTAAGAATGAGATTACTGAGAATTTGGACGATGATGCAGCGAAGTATGCCGCAATTTGAAATATTATAGATGATAAATGGGATAAGCAGCTTTATAGACCATTGCATGCAGCGGGGTACTACTTGAACCCCAAATTCTTTTATGCAGATGCAGATATTGAGTCAAAAGTGGTAATTATGGATGGTTTTAATGAGTGCCTTGAGAAATTAGTTCCTGATCCAAATATCCAACATAAGATATCAATTGAGGAGCTAATTTCGTACAAGTGTTCTTTGATGTCATTTGGGAAAGATATGGCATTAAGGCACAGAAACAAAGACGAACCAGGTAATATTCTTTTGACTTATGTACTTTTATTTTATAAAATATAAATTTATAATTTTCTTTCAAGTTCTGATAGCGTCAAATACCTAAATTAATTATAAAGGTTTTCCACATATTGCAGCCCAATAATGGAGACAACATGGGAGTAGCGCTCCAAACCTCCAGAAGATGACTAAGTGGATCTTGAGTTTGACAACTTCCTCTTTTGGTTGTGAGCACAATTGGAGTTCGTTTGAGATAGTATTTTACTATTTTACTATTTTAAAAGAATAAAATTTTATATTTTTTTTTGTTTATAAGTTCATATTCATTTTGTAATATAGATTCATAAAAGGTAAGAAGATAGACCTATAGTAGTTACTTATGCATTATTTTTCCTTACAGGTGCGTACAAAGAGAAGAAATAGGCTTGAGCAAGAAGCTCAATGACTTGGTTTTTGTTAGACAGAATCAAAGGTTCAAGGAGAGGAAAAACCAGCCAAAGAAGGACCCTATCTCTTCGAAAGACATGGAGAATGCTTCAAATTGGCTAGTTAGTGACCCTGGTATCGAGGAGGTCTTCCTTGGGGAGGGTTTAACATGGGAAATGGTCGAGGTGCTTCAGGGCAAGCTTCTGATCCTAGGAGGGCCACTCGAACAACTTCTTGTGTTGGTACTTCACGGAGGGAGATAGAGAAAGAGGAGGCAGATTCAGAAGATTCTCTGGAAGAAGAGGAATATGTTGAAGAGGGTGATGATTCTGATGATGACGGCCTCAATTCTGATGCAAATGAAGGCAATGAAGATGATGATTCTGATTCTTATTGATGTCTTGATTGTCTTCTCTCTTCTTTTGAAGTAACTTTAATACTTTATTGCACCATCTTGGTTTGGGCTTTAGACATTTGGAGTTCAAACGATTTTATTTAGTTATGTGGTTTGTAATTTTTTTGCCTTTTTGGACTATTTCGTTGTGTAGTTTACTGGTTTTTCTATAGTTTTGGAAGTCAGTTTGTTGATGACTTGGAGAGTTGGAGACTTGGAATCTTGGATGTTATTATGGTTTACTTTATGGATATGGAATAAGCCAATATGGAGAATTTATGAATTTGAGAGTTGGAGACCTTACAGCAGCCTATTAGACTTTTAAATGCTTTGTATGGTTCAAATTTTGGAATAAATTACAAATTTTGATACAAATATATGCATATATGTGCATTTGGATAACAAATATAAAAAATAAATAAAGAATTTGCACCGCAGGGTGCCCGAGGTTCTAAGCGCCCGCCTAGGCGCTGAGCGCTAGGCAGGCCACCTAGGGTCTAGCGTTTTTTGAAACCTTGCTTAAAAGTACAAGGAATATTTTTCGTAGGTAATTCGTCGCTCTTGAAAACAAGATTAGCTTTCAATGCAAACAATAATTCGCAACCCGAGGATAAGCATATACAGTAGATGTGAGGCACGAGCACCTTACAAAAGTATAATATATTCTCCACAGTTGTAATTAGTCATTCTCACCACAGGCAGTGAAGCCAATTAACGACTCTCGAATTTCTCACCAATAAAACTAGGTGGCCATAAAAGTGGGAACTCATTATAGACCATCAACTAAGTTTGAGAACCAAGCCCTCGTACGAAGTACACTAAATTTCCCTCGTTCTAACAGCGAGTTCGAATACTATAGTCCTTAAATTATTCATACCTATCCTTGGTTGGCGGATTTGAGTTATTATTCACTTTTAAAGTTGCCCTTGTTTTTAAGTAGAATGTTACTTCAGAAAGATATTACATATCCGATACAAGTATCAAATAGGATACTCAAACCCAACATCTGTCATTCATATTTATCCAGACATAGTGGTTGTTAAGTTGTTGCCTCCTCTCACAGCCGCACAAATTTTTTTATGATAATAACTACTCAACTCTACTACCAATGAAAGCATGAATAGTAGATTTTGGGTAAAAGTATCTATACAATTAGGCAAAGTATAGTAGATGCTAAAACCTAACATCTACTATTCATATCTTGCATCCATCATCCAACCTCAACATTGAGTGAAGTTAAGTTAGTGCACTTGTAAAATCATTCCTATTTTTAAGGGGGGGTGATTTACTCAAAAAATAGTAAAAACTCAGTACAAGTACCAAATACGATACTTACACCCAATATCCACTGACAACATTGATCAAAAGATGGTGGGTGATGAGTTGTTGCCTACTTCTATAGCCAACTAATTTTTCACAAAAAACATTAATTCTACTAACACGAAAATCTGAATTATGAACATTGAATAAGAACACCCGAATACTTGTACAAAGCATAGCGTTCCCTCTCAGCTTCGCCAACTCCATCCACAAAACCCAAATGTGGATAATGGATGTTAAGTGTGAGTTCCCAATAAAATACTCCACACTAAGTATAACATCTGGTCCTAACAAACTAACTCTTCAAAGAAAAGAAAAAATTCATGGCTATCATTTGATATTGGTTATTTATAAACAAAAAATATCCAATCAAACTAGACAACAATTAATAAATATTGGTTCATCATCATCACAGACTTTTCCCAACTATTAGGGGTCGACTACAAGAATCCCAATCTGCCATTCTACTCTATCAAGGGCCTTACCATCAGTGAGGCCATAAGTCCTAATATCTACGCCCTAGCATAAGCAAGTAACTTAGATTCAAGATTCATGGAAAGTTTTGGCAAAGTTTTACGCTTGGGGCGAGTTAAGGGAGAGTTTAATGTCCTCGCCCTTCTTAGACCGATTAATTGATATTGGTTATCATAGATATATTTTTCATGTCTCTCAATAAGTTTTTTTCTCTATCATCATGCCACTTCGCTAAATGTAAATGTTTAATAGGTGTTCGAAGCTATGTTCTAAATATTTTTAGATAAAATATTCTGAATTATAAGTTCTTTTCTTTCTCCATTGGTCACTCAATTCTTCTCCAAATAATTCAAATAATATACTTACTATTTAGACAAAGAAAGTAAACTTTTTTACAAGGAATGAACCTGTAAAGAGAGAAACCAAAGTGTTTTTAGGGATTCGGGCATTTCTAAATGACATGCTAGTTATAAACTTGTTAAAGATCCTTTTCCAAAGATTTCAGGTAGTGACAGTCTACACCCTGAAATACAAACTATATTTAAAGAGTGATTTGTTATTGTCAATCTGATTAAGTTATTTGTCAATGTGATTAAATTATTCTCAATGTGATTAGCTAAAATTAGGTAAAATATCTTCGTAGACCCTATTTTTAGGTTTCATTTCTCTATAGACCCAAGGTTTCAAAACCTATCTAGCTGCCTTGAGATTTTATCTATTATATCTTCTAACCCCCTGAAACAACTTTATCTATTTTTACCTCAAACAAATTTAAAAAAGGCATCTTCTTCTAAACCCCCTTCTCTCTCTTCACGTGTTTCTCTCTCTCTCCCCGTAACCCCTCTCTCCGAATTTCCCCCAACTCTTTCTCTCTCTCTCTCTGCCCGATGTCTATCCCAACTTTTTAAAGAGGGGTTTAGGAGATTCATTATGAGAGAGAAAGAGAAACACATAAGAAAGAGAGGGTTTAGAAAGGATTTTTTAAAAAATTTATTTGGGCTAAAAATAAGTCAATTCGGTCTAGGGGATTAGAAGATATACTAGACAGAATCTCTATGCTTCAAGATAAGTTTGAAACCTTGGGTCTACGGAGAAATAAAACTCAAAAATAGGGTCTACGAAGATATTTTCCCATAAAATTAACCTTGTTGGTTAGCCTTTTCTTATTTAATTTTTTTAGTTACGCGTCCAATAGAATGTTTTTAAGGCTCCATTGCAATTTCTTATTTTACTTGAAGTTCATAGAAAATTTATTTTATGAGTTGTTTTCCAAATATCCAAGTTGCAACAATTTCTTCTCCAAAGGAATCTATGCTTAATATGCTCTGAATCCTCTCTAGAGGGATCTCTCCATAATACGTTCTAAAGAATTTGTCATTCACATGTTTAATTAACCCATAAGATAATATATAGACAAATGGTTACTTTTAAAAGGTAAATAGATTAAACAATACGAAATAAGATATGAACCAAAACTAAGGGTACACAAACTTAGATACTATCCTTCTTATGAATTGACTCTTACAATTACCCTTCAAGTCCCCTCATATGTTTGTTTACCAACAAAATCCGTGATAAAGGTATTTAATTTTTTTGTGCCAGTGAACATCTTGAACAATTAATGTCTTCGAAGTAGTTTTATACGTGTGGACATGTTGTTTCCATCACAATCTTGTGTATAATAGTAAATCAACAAAAAAAGTACAATAACTTTGTAGACTAGCCTTCATTCATCAACCATGGATGCAAATTGGGCAATTGTGAGGCCCCCATCAATCTTATTGAAAAAGTAATTATCTCGTACATAGATCGTTATATCGCACATCATAAGGCCCAACAATGCACTATAAAAGTCATTATCTTCCTCATAGATCGTTGAATCTAACATCATGGATCATCTTGGTCTAAAAAATTAATTTGATGTATGGATATCCCATGTGGAAAAAATTTCATGCTCCCTTAATCTCATGAAAATTTCATTGGTGATAGGTACATGAGGCTTATCGAATATGATATTTTGTGAACACCCTCTACTCTACTAGCCTCATCCACCAAATTGAGCAAAAATAGAATATGGGAAGAGTGGAGATTGATGCATTTGGAATAGTTTTATATTTTTGCTTTCATGTAGTCATTTATAACAACATAAAAAAAAAAATCTTTACCCCCTAACCCAACCTCATTGAACACATGCTTGACAAAGTAGTTATCCTGATGGTGGTCAAATGCTGGTTTTGATTCTCTTATTGGGGCAAGGTATGGAAGGGGAGTCGAGAATCTATATCTAAAGATTTATATGTATGTTTAGATAGAGAATTAGCATATAATAAATGATAAAGCATTAAAATTATATAAGCTCAACCATGCTATATTTAGCAGTTGCATTACAAGTTAAAAATATGGAGAGGACTACATCATCGTCATCGTCAGAGCCTTTTTCCAACTATTTGGGGTCAGCTGCACTAATTCTAGTTTGGCATTATGCTCTATCAAGGGCCATACCCTCAATGAGACCACAAGTCTTCACATCTTTTCTCACTACTTCCAACTATGTCATTTTTGTCCTACCCCTTGCCATTTTTTAGCTTTCCACTTGAACCAACTTGCACCTCCTAACATGTGTATTGGGTCTACGTTGCACATGGCATGCCCACTTAAGTATATTTGCTCTCATCTTATCTCCTATTGGAGCGAGACCTAAGTTCTCCTGAATGTATTCATTTCAAATTCTATCCCTTTTTCTCTTGCCACTCATCCATCTGAACATCCACATCTTAGCTACACTCATCCTATGGGAATGTTGTTTTTTGACCACCAAATGTTATTTTTTGAACACCCAACATACCACCCCATAAAGCAAAGTCGGTCTCACAGTTGTCCTATAGAACTTCCCCTTCAGCTTCATTGATATGAGGTGATCACATAAAACTCTGGTTGGATCTCCACTTCGCCTCCCCAATTCTAATTCTATGCACGACATCTTCCTCAATCTCTCTATTTTTTTGGATTATCGACCCAAGATATTGAAAATGCATTCTTTTTTGTATTTCTTCATCGTCAATCTTAACTGCTTGCTCGTCTCTACTCCTATTATTACTAAACTTGCATTCAATATACTTTGTCTTAGTCCAGCTAATTTTAAAACCTTTAATTTCTAGAGCATCCTTCCAAAGTTCTAACTTTGTGTTGACATCGCTTCAGGCCCCAATAATGTCTCATCAATCAAACTATATCATCCATGAACAACATACACCACGCAAACAACATACACTATGCCACCATGGAGAGGACTTCTACCCCAAAAATATTGGAGCCCAAAGAGTGTTTGTCTAAATCATCCTAGACGGCCACGGTTAAACTTGTAACAAAGTTTTGAATCACCCAGATATTCATTGTTCTTAATAAAGAATGAATTGGAAAGTCTACGATAATGATCAATTAAGCTGAGATTTTCCAATTAAGTCGATTGTTATTTTAGACATTGGATTAAAAAAGAACCTGAACAATCCAAAAGTTTATCATAGATTTTGATACACGCTTCAATCAAAGGAAAAGTTGATAGCTCAAACCATAAACATACATGTAGCACACTGCAAAGAATAACATTTACCATGGCATAAAACTAGGGATCCATTCTAATAATCCACTCTAAACTGAACAAGAATCAGTTTCCAGCAACCACGTACGTTAATATGCTAAATGTCGAATTACAATTGAGGGCTACAGGTTGCATAGACTGATCACACACACATGACCATTTAGTGACCACTTAACATTCAGGCTTATGCTAGTGTAAAAAGCTATGGATATTCCTCATGTGACAAGCCGTAATATTTGCCAAATATTCTTCAAGACATAAGCCCACATTACACAACGAGCTAGCATATCAAGAAATTTTTTTGGAGAAGCAGTTTACTAAGGAACATATCTACTATAGAAATGGAATTCTACTTGGTATCTTTGCATATTGATAATACTAAAACCACCATATTTCTTTCCACAAACAACAATAGCATCATAAATTAAATGCACCAATAAGTTACAGCTCTATCTTTCAAATAGACTCAATACTTATCCTTTGCTAGTGTACATAAATGTCGCTTATCAATGAAGAAAAGGAAAATGCTTTCATAACTCATCAATCGATATACGTTACAACAACCCATATGCAACTAATATGGAAAGATAACCAAAATGATAAAATGAGTGGATGACAAGATTATACTCTTTAATTTTTTCAGAAGTAGAAACAAAGTGAACAATAAAAGAAAAAGGAACTAGAAACAGAGAATATTTCTTTTCTTTGCCATTTTTGATGAGTAAAAGAGTAAAAGCTAAGACAAGTCATAAATAAATACTTTCTTTTGCTTTGGCTTAGCAGATTCTTAAAATGATGATTCATGAAACACACTTACAACGATTGATATTCACAGTCCAGGAGCCAATTTCTTATGATAGATATAGTGTTTAAAAAAATCCCTGATCTAGATCGGGATCGCCCGATCCGGATTGAGAATCGTCCTAGGTAATCTGGTTCCCCGTAATATCTGGAACCGGGCACGTTCCCCTCAAACCAGTTTAAAAAGTTTGAATTTTTTTATTAAAGAGAAGTGGCAATGGGGCCCACCCCCCTTTATAATTTGAAATTTTTTATTAAAAAGAGGCCACCATGGGGCCCACCCCTCGTTATGTGTTTTTGAGCTATCAAAAGGCCCTATTTGGGATGACCTATACTATTTTATGAGCCACCCACCCACATGTGCTTAAGTGGCTCAAGCCCACGACCTTCCCTTTGCTTCCCTGCAGTTTATAACCCTTTGCCCCTTGACGCTTTGGCTATGTTGTGACGTAGGTCTAAAATGGACAGTGAAAAGAATGCCCAATGTAATGAGAGGGAGGGAGAAGGGTAAAGCGAGAAAGAGATATAGAGAGAGAGAGAGAGAAATGGGTGAAAAAATCCCAATGTAATAAGAGAGAGAAGGAGAGATATGGGTAAATAGAGAGAGAGTGAGAGGGGAAAATGAGAGAGAAAAATGGGGTTAATATTATAGTGTATAATACATATTGTATACAAAAAATTAATTGCTGGAAAAAAAGAAAAGATGATGTACTGTTGAGATATGTAGTTTTTGTTATCCATGTTGCATTATTCAGTTAGTATTTTTCCCTTGATGATCGTCCTAACAACCGCATATCAATACTATTATTTGTGGTAAGATATGCTACTATCTTAATACAACAAACACTCGACATACGACAGGTTCTCAGTATTAATATATTTTCAAATACAATAATAAAAAACCATTATTTATATATTTTCAAATACAATAACAAAAAAAACCATAGTGCAATACCTTTTTTTTTTTTGAAAACCTAAAAAAGCTAGATTTTAAAGAAATTTTAGTATTTTTTGAAATTTGTTTGAGGCCGAAACCACCCAATCAGGCCAATTCTCCGATCCGGATTGCCGATCCAACGTGGTTTTTGGGGTGGCCGATCAGGGTCATCGATCCGTTCTTTAAAACCTTGGATACATATATACAATACGACGGAATCATAATGCATAAGCATGGGGACAAACCAAATGAAACGTGCCAAAGTTTAGTATCCACAACTTTTTAAGCGAAAGTATATAATGAGACCATTTACCTTTGGTACAAAGTGGTCACAATTAATCTTGACCATTGGATGTGAAATTGGGTGGCTGCATTTATTTCATTGACCAAGCTCAAAGTACAAATGAATTTTTTTTTCACTTTGTGACACACCTAAGCTATCAGATTTCACATCAAATGGTTGTAAATAACAGCTCTTAATCAAGACCAAAAGGAGGAGGAGGGGTACCCATTTCCCATGAGACACTGATTTTCTAAAAGCCAAAATCATTAGCAGCATTTCTAAATATCCTTATGAACGCAGAGCGAGATAATCCCAAGAACATTAATAGAATCCAGAAATTCCTATTAAAAAATACAGTTAGGAAATAACTCAACTTCTGTCTGAAGAGACTGAAAACCACAAAGCCTCAAAATTAATCAAAATTTTATTGGAACAATAAAAAAAAATCAAAGGGATTCTGGAATCAGGTTTAAGTAAAATACAAACATCATAGAATAGTAAATTGTTTTCTAGCCTAGTAGAAAAACAAACATAAGATTTTTCACAAGTAAGAAGCATTCAGAACAAAATATTAGATCTCACATCAATTCATATTCAAATAACTCATAGAAAATAAGCAAAGTAAATAACTTTTTTTGAAGTAAAGCAAAACAAATAAAAAACACAAACGGATCATAGGATCTACATATAATCACAGAAAGGAAACGCTAATCAAAGTAGGCCATGAAGGACAATAGGATTGCATAAATCAAAGACTGAAGAGAGAAATCAGATGCAATAAACAAAAAGCAAAACACAGGCGAGACAGAGAGAGAGCAAAGCATTAGGTGAAGAGAAAAACATATCAGAAAGATAAAAGGGAGTTCAGAGGAGAGGGAGAGATAGGATTAACCAACCAGGATCAATTGATAGTAAAGAGAAATGAATAGGTCGGATCAACTAACCTGGGTACATAGTGAGAGAATGAAAGACCTGGAATACTCGTTCTCCAACTTAGAGAGAGAGCAGGATATCGGATGCCCTAGCTCGTTATCTAGTCTAGAGAGACAGCACAGTAGTGGCAAAATTGCAGAGAGGCTCCCTGTAAGAAACCCAACACTATCACCAAGGTCTTTAGCAACACCAAGGTCTTTAGAAAGTTTGTATCTGGTCATCAATGAAATAGCTCGTTGTAACAAAAGAAATGCCCCCAAATAAATAACCAATCCAGACTCAACCCACATTCCACCTACATATACAAGCCATCTATTGTTCAGAAAAAAGCCTTAATTCTCCCTTGTTCCCTGCTCATTTTCGCATCAAAACATATGATGGAAGTGGGTTTTCCCTTACAAGCCTTTATCAATTGGATTTTTCTTGGTTTTTTTAGTGGGGTCTGCGCGTTTTTTCTCATGATTTTCCTAGTGCGTTGGCTCCTCTCATGAAATCGATTTTGTTAAGGGGCTAGGGACCAATTATGAAATCGATTGATAATTGGACAGGCAGAAACTCACATAGAAAGAGTAAGTGAGAGGGAAGAGAGAACCAGGGTGAGAGAGAGGAGAGATTGAGGACGTGGTTTCCTTACCACTACGGCGACAGAGGAGGGAAGAGCAGAGGAGAGAGAGAGGGACGTATCTCGTTGGAAGAAGCCTCTCTCTCTCTTTATATATATGGACGGGCTTCCCTGACAACACAAACTTATATACTTTGCCCCTAGAACATAAAACTTCTATACTGCTATGCATAGAAACCTTTCCTATCTGCGGAGATGGATATAGTTTAGATTCCTGTTAGCATCTTCATAAATTTAAGTACGGATGGTCCAATTACTAAATGAGATCACATTTATTTCAATTTACGGGCGGCATCCTCTCTGAGTATTTTTTTTTTTCTAAGTTATTTTTTCTAACTTACACTCTGTATTTTTTTTTTTCCAAAGTTACCTTTTCCAAGTTACCCCTGTCTCATAATGCGAATATCGGACAAGTGGAGTTTATACTGTGTAAAGTAAAATAGTTGTTTGGTATTTGAAATACCGGACAACGATCTGCTATCTCCAAAACCAAAAAGTCATCTCTCTCTAAATATCGTGACTATATTTTTTTAAAAAATAATATCTCTCAACCCTTCTCTCTCTCA
Organism: Amborella trichopoda; assembly: GCF_054954075.1. Taxonomy (NCBI): domain Eukaryota; kingdom Viridiplantae; phylum Streptophyta; class Magnoliopsida; order Amborellales; family Amborellaceae; genus Amborella; species Amborella trichopoda. The sequence continues at coordinate 23,555,806 of NC_142340.1, forward strand.
CGCTCTCTCCTCCCAAACCCTTCAAACATTTTACATATTTTAAAAGGAGAAAACATGTTCGTTGTCATGCCCTAACTGAATCTCCCACATTATAAACTCAAGGATGCCATTAACGCTTCCTATTCTTCTTCATTTTCCTGCCCTTCAACCAGCTAGGGTTTCCCTATTGTTGAGCTAGGTTTTCCGGCACATTGCATGATTGGTCTTTAGTCATCGAGCCTTTTGTTTAATAGGATTTGTCTCGTCCCCGTACTTTGAGATGATGCTCAACTAGGGTGAGATCCAGTTCAGGCATGTCGCTATAAGACCATGCAAAGACATCCAGGTATTCTTTGAGGAAGCTGACCATCTTATCTTGTTCTTCAGGTGACAAGGAAATCCCGATCTTGGTTATTTTCGGGTCGTCCTCGGAACCCATGTTGACATTCAATGTCTCATCGACGACAAATGTCGGGTTACGATCGAATTTATGATTGAATTGATCGACGTGGGACCGAAGCTCTTCTAGCTCGGAATCACTTTCGATTTCTGTATTTGTTTGTTTCGAGATAGAGGGGTCTGGCTCGTCACCACGGATTTCCATTATAAGATTTTCATACCTGTTTGAGATTTTTACATCTTTAAAAGCATTTTCTCCAACAAAATCTAATTTTTTATTAGATTTGTTAAGATTTTTGTCATTTTTAGAACTGATGTCCCGTACAGGACTGGATGAGGTGATAGGAAAAGACGAGGGTGCGTGGCACGCCTGGGGATACCCCGCGCCTACCCATTTTTTGGCACCAGTGTTTGTTGGCATCGCTTGAAACCTTTCAACGCATTGAGGTCATCAGAGCGAGTGACCAATTCCGTCCTTGGCCCTCTTGAGAGTTCAGGAGAGTGTGACTTGTATCTAGGGGAATTCTCCTACTACTCAAGTTGAGTTGGGCGAGATGGTCCTTGACTGGTTGGTGTGTGCACTCACTTGAAGTTGGATATGTGTGGAGCTAAAGATATTGGGTAGGGAGGCGATACTTGTTTGTCCAATGTCCAGTAATTGCAAAGTTCTGGGAGCAATATTGTATGGAAATTGAATAATGTCTCCCATTTGTTGGGATGGAGGAACAAGGTTTATGGAATCAAGGTTTTGAATTCCCGAGAAAGGGAACTTGATCGGCCCTTCGGGCCTCTCATAGTTTTTCAGAGGGAGTGTGAGCACCCTAACCCTCTTCAATCATGTTTTTTTTATTTTTTATTCATAGAATTTGTGATTGTCATTACTGCCCCTGTTTCCAAGGGTCCTAGGCCATGCCTGACCTCAAAGCCTTGGGTTACAAGCATGTACTAGGCTTAGAGTGACCCATATTTGTATTTATCGTAGCAGAATTGGATTTGTTCGTAGTATAGTTCTCGAGAGCATGATTGCATGTTACGAGAGTGAGAGTGGTGCAATAAGGCTCATCATATATTTCGAGAGGTGCATCAAAACGTCCTGGGATGTTGATGCCCCCTGATGGGGTCTATTTCCAATAGATTAATAGCTTGGGGTGGTCAAGGTAATTGGTGATCACCTCTTAGTCTGTAAGGAACTTGAGACACTGGTGAAGTGTCGAGGCTATGGCCAGATTTTCATGAAGCCACGACCGTCCTAGGAGGAGGTTGAAGGAGGAATCTATATCTGAAACATAGAATATAACTATTTGGGATATAGGTTCTACACTAAGAGCTTTGGGCATAATGTCCTCCGCCTATCTCTTACTCCAATCGTAGGCAGTGATGGTGAGCTGAGACGGCTCTAGGTAAGCTAAGTCTATACCTATTCTTTCTAGGGTCCTAACCGGACAAATGTTGAGGGTTGTCCCATCTTCAATGAGCACCCTTGGGATTCCATGGCCACATGGAAAGTAATGTAAAAGGCTCGTTTATGGTATCGATTAGTGTTAGGAAGGATGTTGTCATCACTGAAGGTAATGAGCGTTGAAGCTGTTAATTGTGAGATTATCTCACTAAGTTGTTCAGGTCTAGTGTTGGGCGGTACATGTGCCTTTTGGAGTACTCTCTCAATTTGGCACCAGTGAATAAGAGAGCTCATAAGCAGATCTATAATGGATATGAAAACAAGGATCCTATCTAGGTGTGGTGAAAGGTCATAGGTGCTAGGAAGACTATTAGTTGTCCCCTCTTGGGCTGGTTGAGCACTAGAAGTTGGGTCATGTGTGATTGGTTGTGGCATAGGGGTAGGATCCCCCATCCTTTCTTGTAATGTGTCGCCTCTGAGCCGGGTTGGCTTGAAGTGTTGACCGTGTCTTGTAAGTGATGTAATAACCCCATCAATAAGGGTGTAAGAGTCCATGAGTCAACATCTTCACACACACCTTCCAATTGGATTGTTTTATGAGTAGGATACCCCTCTTCAACCCTAATCACTACCAAGCTATTAGGAGACATGCAATCATCTTGATCGATTTCCTCACTAGGGGTCATCTCAATGTCTTGAGGCTGTATTAGGGGTTCTTGAAGGGCAAACTCCTCTAAGATCTTTGGGGTAATTGTCATCATGATGTCTTGATGCCATGTCTGAGATTCTGAAGGGGATGAATGGCAGGCATCGAGATGAGAGGTTCTTGAAGGATGGTTTCCCTTGGAATCATTCGAGTAGCCAGTATTATGCACAGAAAGATGAGTAAGAAGGGGTCTATGATATACAACTCTTCATGGACGGTGTAGTTCACGGCTTTGCCCCTTGAATCCGATGGTTGGACTTTCGTACTTGTAGATGGTGGTGGCACATTTGGCGGAGGATCACCAGTCGACAGTGAGTCAACATAGATTCTCATATTTTGATTGGCCTCTTTAACAGGCTCACCAGGTTTTACTACCTTAATGACCCCTCTTTCTATCAAGAGTTGTTGATGTACTTCAGTCAAAGTTGTTTCAATGGGGTGAAGCGCCTTCCGGGTCTGATGGGATGACTGTAAGGTCGTATCGGTCACCACCCCCATTCTAGTTTCCTCGCTGGTCTTAGCCAGCTGGTAGATGCTGATTACTTGGATTTGCCTAGTGGAGGATAATCTGGTTTACCCGGCTTGTTTAGCTCGATGGACTTTCTTTGAGGTTTCATTAAATTTTTTATTCTCACTCGGCTTAATACCGGTCATTTGAGATTTAGTTCTCTCATATTGTGCGATCCTTTTTGATATAATGTTGAACGTTAGAGGGACACCGTCGCGACTGAAGAATGTTTTGTAGTCATTGTTATAACAACAAAAGAAAATATTATCACAAAATAAAGGAGATGAAGAATTGGGGGGAGAAGAGAAAATCTATGCTATCAAACGGGAGAAAAAAGGAAGAGACATAAATATAACAAACCAAGAAGGATATTTGCTACAAAAATAAAGAAAAGGACTATTTAATGAAAAGGAAAATGATGGAAACATAGATATATACTATTAAATGAAGGAAATAAAGAAAAGAAATAAATACCCAATCAAGAGAAATAAAAGTACACCCACTAAGAGGAAAATATCCCACAAATAAAGAGATAAAAGGGACATAAGAGGTTGAAATAACTAACCTAATACAATAAAGACATCATTAACTAAGGGAACATAAATAGGATCAAGAATGAGAGAAAATAAAGGAAAATAAACAAATATAGCAAAAGAAAATAAATGCAAAGATAAATGAGAATAAATATTAGAAAAGCAAATAAAATAGAGAAAAGAGAAGAAACACAACATTTAGGCTGAGCCCCGAGGCCCAGCCCCCAGAGTATATGCTGATTCAGATAGTAAAGTTGTACAATTAATCCCAAACTTTCTTGGTTTTGTAATGGGGCAAATAGAAATAGGAAGATAGGGGACCGGAAGGTCGTATTATCCGTATCGCCTTTGGTTTGACGTGTATCTTGAAGGAGTTTGTGTTTATAGTTTTGGATTGAAGGGTTTGGTAGGATGGGGGTTGCTCAAAATGGACTCACCTTAGGGCTCTTCTATCAAGCTCAACCTTAGGCGTAAGATCAAAAGATTTTGGGCATAGTTTTGAAACAAAATTATCAGAGTTTCGACCCATAAGCCTGAGGTAAAATGGGTTATTTATAGGTGAAAATGGACCCATAATAACCTGTAGGCTAGTTTTTTGCGATTTTTTGGTCATCAAAGCTTCGGCGGCACTTGTAATAATGACAGTAAGTAAATATTAATTTCTTATTAATGTGAGTTCTGTACGACTTGTTAGATTATGCGGCATTTCAACTACCTTCAAACACTGTTAAGGACATGTGTCACGTTCTGGTGGCTCCAATCACAGCTTGAAGCCATTCTGAATAGCGACAGCAAAATTCAAATTGTCGCCAGATGCCAGTTGCCCCGTTGTTTTTGTTGTACCTTCATCTAATCATCAATCAATGAGAGTTTGACAACCTCGCTCTGTATTAACGTTTGACATGTTAGTACGGGCCTGTCATGTTGACGAGTGCAGACTGACATGTCGACCCGTCACTTAAGTCATATCGGCTAGGCTGTGTCCCGCCTAGTGAGGGTCTTGGGACCTGGCGATGGTGGAAATGATGCTGGCAACATTGACACTACTGTCAGAGTTCTTGATCACCTTGAAGCTTGACAATGGGGGGCCCAAGTCTTGGCGTCGTTTGGATTGGCGCTGGTGCCATTGGGAATGGCATCAGACATTTGTTCTCCCAGGTCACCCATGTTGTGACTAAGGTGCCTTTAGTACCTCACTGTCAGAGTTTTGGTAGGGGTTTGGTGCCCGTTGAGGTAACATCGAATCCTTTCCTTCTGCATGCATCATGATCAGGGTGCTTTGGGTTTGTCTTGCCTTGTTTTATCTCTTAACGCCTTTGGTTCCACTGGAGCAATAAGGGTTTGGTTAAGGCTAGGTTTATGGAGAAGGGATCTTGATGGGGTGAATAGTTTAAAATACCCAGATGGTCTGCTTGGGACATTTCCACCTATCTATAACTTCTCCAGTCGAGATTGGGGGGTCTACACGTTCATAGTTATTACTTGCACAAGAGCTTGGAAGCCAAAACACTGAGATATGTCATGGCTTACTGTTTGATGGAACGGGCACCAAAGATTCTCAGTCCCTTGAACTATGTGACTCGATTGCCTTGACAGACGAGGGGAAATCACTCCTTCTTGAACCATCATGGAGAATAATGTGGGGAGAAGGTCAAATGTCAACTTGCCAGAGTGCATTCTTTGAACCTGCTCTTCTTCTTAGATTATGACCATGTGGGAGGCTTTAGCTGTCTCAAAAGCCTTCTTGAGGCTACCCACTTGTATCTGGCCTTTCTGAATCAACGCCTCAATATGATCCTCAAGGGTGAAGCAATCCTGGATTAGATGCCCCAGCATCCAATGGTACACACGATTCCTCTTATTGTTCACAATTTTGGCTTCATTTGGCCTCTTTTCCTCGGGAAGGACAATCATTCCTTACTCTAATAACATTTGGAGGAGTGTTGGTACTCGCTCCTTATCAAAGCTGTATACCTTGTTCCTCTTTTCTTCCCAATAGTCTCTTCAATAGAGGCCTTGAGATGGTTGTTTGAGGTCATTTTCCATCACTTGTATCCCCGATGTGAATAAAAAGAGAGCAGTTCATGACCTTGGTCCGTAGTTATCAAAATGCCTATGGACTACGGAAGTCGTAGGTCAATAAGCCCTAATCCAGAAGTAAAATTCCGACAATATCAGAATGACCTAAGAAGGTTCAATATTGTGCCTGAGAGTCTCATAAGAGCACCTGCCAAATTCCGATGCAATTTGACAAGTCTAAGGCAGTGCAAATGACAAAACAATTTGGAAATTCTATCTCTCTCATGCTAAAAAGGCACTTTGAACTACATCACCATTATCAGAGCGTCAAATGGTCTCCAGACCATTGTCGTTCGATTCAGAACATTTGAAAACCTCCAGGTACCAATTTTTGGCGAGTTCAGATGCTTTTGGAGTAAGTTACGGTCACATTACCCAAAATGGGTAGGTTGTACACTATTACGGTGTACTCTCGATGAACCAGTTTCCATTAATGGAAATTGTCCATCACAATTTTGGGGGGAAACTTTTCATGGCTATATCTTCCTCATCCCTTGTGGGATCGAGCCAAAATTTTGGGAGCATGTTTGTCTCGTCGACCCAGTTGATTTGATATGTGGCACGCATGATAACATGGCTCGAGCCAAGAGAAATCAAGGAGAGAAGTTCACTAGAAAACTTTCAAAAGGAGCAAGAAATTTTCAGCAGCACATCTCCTCGATCAAATGGCCATATCACGACGCTCGCGTGTTGGATCGACATCAAACCAGACCCATTATGAGCACGAGGTCAGAGGCTTCATCTGAGCCGAACCTCGCACATGATGGATAGTCCTATTAGACACATGATGAGTCTGAAGTTGCTGCAATTCCAGCCACCGGAATCCAAACTCCTGTCAAAGTTTCCTAATTTGTAAAATCATCATTCGGGCACCAAATCGAGCCATTCCTTTTGCAAGACAGCATGTTCAACACGTTACAACAAAGAAAATGACCAAAAACACTAAGGAACGGGCTGAATCCTAAATCTACGATCGCACATTTTCCCATGTTTTTGCCGCGTCATGATCATGGTCCTAGAGTCCGATCCATGGTTCAGAAAGGATATCAAAACGATCATCTTCTTGAGCCGATCAAGAAAAGGATAAACTTTTGGCTGGATGAAGAAAAAAAGGATCCTGAATGGATCCCAAAAGATCGTGAAGATTGCATGGCTATTACAGGGACTGATTCAGAATTTCACGGATTGATGGTGCAGGGTCAAAATCATCATTTAACCCCTTAATTTTCTTTAATTCATTTAATTGGTAATTTTCATAAATTAAGTTAGAAATTGATCATCCACCCATGTTTGGGCCCCACTTCTATATAAGAATGTACCCTCTACATGTAAAAGACCATTTCTTTCATCAATTAAACAAAGTCCCTTTTGCTTGAGTTTTGGGTCACGGCTTGGAGAGAGAGAGAGGAGAGAAAAATTTTGGATGGGTACCCCTAGGTCTCAAGGTAACTTTCTCTCTCATCTCCTTTCTATCATCTTTCTCTCTTTCTTCTGTCATGCATGGCAGTGAATATCGCTGAGCACGACTTTCTCTCCCCCCTTTCTTTCTCTTCTCTCTCTTCTCTTTCTCTTTCTCTTTCTTTCTCTTCTTTCCTTTCTCTCTCTTCTCTTCTTTTATTTTCTCTTTCTTCTTCTTTTCTTTTCTCTTTCTTCTTCTTTTCTTTTCTCTTTCTTCTTCTTTTCTTTTCTCTTTCTTCTTCTTTCCTTCCTTCTTTCTCTTCTTTCCTTTCTCTATCTTCTTCTTTCCTTTCTCTTTTCTTCTTTCCTTTCTCTTTCTTCTTCTTTCTTTTCTCTCTCTTCTTCTTTCCTTTCTCGCTCTTCTCTTTTCTCTATCTCGCACGACAGTGAACACTGTCAAGCGTGACCTTCTCTTTCTTCTCTTTTCTTTTGTCTCGCACGGTAGTGAATACTGCCGAGTGCGACCTTCTCTCTCTTCTCTGTTCTCTATCTCGCAAGGCAGTGGACTCTGTCGAGCACGACCTTCTCTCTCTTATCTTTTCTCTGTCTCACACATCAGTGAACACTGACAAGCGCGACCTTCTTTTTCTTCTCTCTTCTCTCTATCTTGCACGGTAGTGAACTTTGCCAAGTGTGACTTTCCCTCTCTTCTCTTTTCTCTGTCTTGCACAACAATGAGCACTGCCAAGCATGACCTTCTCTCTCTTCTCTCTTCTTTATGTCTTGCACGGCAAAGAACACTGCCAAACGTGACTCTCTCTTTCTTTTCTCTTCTCTCTGTCTCGCACAACAGTGAATGTTGTCGAGCACGACTCTCTTTCTTCTCTCCCCCTTTCTGTCATGTGCAACGACACACACACTGCTGGGCGGGGTGCTTCTTTCTTTCTCTCTCTGTCTTGCACGGCAGTGTGTGCTGTCGAGCTCCTTCTCCTTTCTCCTCTCTTTTTCTCTCTATTGCTTGTTTGACCTGAGGGCAGGTTGAGTCTTGTGTTGCGACGCCAGTCTTGTTGTCGAGTAGTTTAGCCGTCATGTTGGTCTAGTTACCATGCCCGTCTAGCTGTCGCATCAAACTAGTCGTTGTGCCAGACTAGTCAATGTGTCAGTCTTGTCGTCGAGCAGCCTAGCTGTCATGCTGGTCTAGTTACCGTGCCCGTCTACCTGTAGCGCCAGTCTTGCCACTGTGTCAGTCTAGCCCCCCTGTCAAACTTCTTCTTTCTCTTTCATCTTCTTTCATCTCCTTCCTCTTTCCTCTCTCTAAAGTAAACACTTCCTTTTCTCCATCTTTGAAGGGTCTGAGTGAAAAACAAACCAGCCTTCATTTCTCGTTTCCCTCTTCTCCAAAAAATGCATGTTATCTTTGAGCTGTTGGATGAAAGACAAACCAACTTTCGTTTCTCTTTTCTCTTTAAAATATACATTTTCTTTGGAGGACTAGTTGAAAGACATACTAGTCTTCACTCTTTTTCTTCCTTTCTTTTCCAAAATACACATTACCTTTGGAGTACTGGGTGAAATGCAGACCAACCTGCCATTTCTTCTTTCTTATTTCTCTGAAGTACTGGGTGGAAAGCAGACCAGCCTCCAGCTTCTTTGGAGTACTAGGTGAAAAGCAGACCAGCCTTCAAATTCTTCTTTCTTTTATTTTTTTGAAGTATTGGGTGAAAAGCAGACCAGCCTTCAATTTCTTCTTTCTTAATTTCTTTGGAGTACTGGGTTAAAAATAGACTAGCCTTCAATTTATTTCTCTTTCTTTTCTTTGAAGTACTAGGTAAAAAGCAGACTAGCCTTCAAACTCTTCTTTCTTCCTTCTTTTCTTGTCTCTTTTCTTTTCTCTCTCACTCTCTCTATCTCACCCCTTTTATTTCTTTCTTTACTGTAACATATGTACTAAGAGTCCCTTGTTAAGGAGACGCCGTAAGGCTGTCAAATTGACACAGACTCCATCATGATATTTTCCATTTTTTGTTTTAAGTACACACGCATGTGTGCACTCACCCTATGATAAGGTGGGCTCCTCAGACCCACTTGTCTGTATTCTAATGTGTGTATGTGTTTGCAGGTAAGAAGAAATAAGCCAAAGGAGGTGATTTCGAATCGGCCAATGGCTAGGGGGCATTCTACGTGATCTAAGAGGGCTCTTATGAGAGTTAGCCTGAGCGTATCACAGACCCACGTGAGGTAAGTCCTGCCTCATGATTAAACTCCTCTCTCACTAGTTGGTATTCATGCTCGTGTTCTCCTTATGCTGTTCATGAGAGAGCGGTCTCAGGTCCAGGGTCCATCTCGAACCTAGAGCCACGCCACCAGGTCATCTCGACCTAAGGGTGAGATCAAGGCATCTAACCAGTAGCAGCACTCGATTATGAGACTGAGGCTACTACTGACCTTGTTGAGGGATCTCCTGAGTTTTCAATGGTACTATGTCCCTGGAAGTATCCAAGGTTTGAAGAGGGGTTTGGTCAGCAGGTTGATTAGAGTTGGTTGTTGTGACTATAATTGCTGCAATGATCTCACCCTTTTGCTGGTTGCCCTAAGGGTTAGGGTGATTATTACCAGTGTTTTGGTTTGTCCCTCCACTTAAGGGTTGCGATGAGGCTCCGCTGTGTTTCTTGAACAAGCTTTCTATACGAAAATAAAGGTGGGGTTTGAAGCTTCAATGTGCAGTGAGATCTTGGGCCTCATATTACAAACACAAATTTGTACTCCATCAATTTTAGGCATGAGGTTATTTTGGTACATGGCCAAGTCTTTCCATTTAGCGATGAACTGATCAACGGGCCGATCCGGGCCATGATTCATAGTAAGGAGTTCTATGGCCTGCACTTCCCTCTCAACCTCATAGAAGGATTTATGGAACATGTGCTCCATCTCCTCTCAGGAGTGAACAGAGTTCGGCGGAAGGCGAGCATACCACCTGAATGTTAGTCTATCTAGTGTTCCACAGACTGACAAAGAAGAAGTCTGCCATATGAGGCTGCCTCTTGACATGCAGACAGAAAATGCACGATATGCTGGTGGGGTGAGCCTGTGTCATTAAATATTAGGAGTCTACCTTTATGGTAAGAAGCTTGGAACGACAACAAGTTAATGAAAGCAAGGTATGGCTTGCGATAGAGGGTTATTTCTTGAATCTATTATTTCATAGGTTGTGATTAACCATGGCATCAATAGCTGCTTGTGTAACTAGGGGAGAAGGAGCCTGAGGTGTCGTAGGGAGAGAATGAGCATATGAAGCAGAAGGAGGTGGTTGCCTATGCACCTCGTCCGCATAGAGTGGTACTTGTGGTGAACTAGCCCTATGGTGGGACGAGTTTTTAGAATGCCTAACATTCTCAACTTAGTTAAGCATCTCCATCATTTGGTTGATGATCTCCTCAAGGTGGGCTAGGCGATCTTGAGGCTCATCATTGGTTTGATTGATGCCATGACTTCAGCCCTCTCCTCGGGGAAGGACGTCTCGAGCATAGCAGGGGCTTTGTACTGCCAGGTGACTAGAAGGGGTTGAGTGTGCCCCAACTGAGCTTGGGCTCTACTAAGAGATTGGGTCATCATTGGTTCATGATGGTCTTGGGATCATGGGATTTGATGATGCGGGCCATCTTAATGTAGACACCCCATTTTAAATTTGGCAAATTTTATGATTTTCTGAACCCTTAAGACCACATTATCCTATTAGACCCAATTTAATAAAACTACCCAAATCGTATCCCAATTTGAAGTAAAGCCCGAGAGCTTTTCAACAGTCAAAGAATCGTCTGAATCGGACCTATGGATAAAAAGATATAACAAATAACAATTTGATCCCTGTGAGATCTACTCGTCGGGCAGCGGGGCAGGCTGTAACGAGCCTTACAGTCCCAGATGCGGGCTGATGATGCAGTCAATGCATATGATGATGCAGTAAACATGTTTTTTTAATTAGATAAGGCTAAAACTTCAAGATAAATCCAAAAAAATATGAAAGAAACTCCAAAAAATTTAGAAAAAATCACCAATTGAATCTTATAAATACCCCCTCTCCCTAACCCAAAAGGATAGGGAAAAATATACCAAATAAACCTTAGATATTCCTAAAATTAAGAAAATTATCCAAAAAATGACAAAACTAGGAAAAACCCTTAGAAATTTCCTAAAATTTTTGGAAAAATCCCAAAAAATTTTGGAAAAAATCCTAAAAAATTAGAGAAAATTTCAAAATTCATATTCAACCTCTAGAGATCATAAAACCCTTAGAAAACTAAGGAAATTCTCCTTTAGACCTCGAGAAAGAACGACAGCTTTAGAAAATTATTTAGATTGAAAACCTTAGAGAAGATAAAAACCCTAGTCTCCTGAATTCCTAAGCCCCAAGACTGAGAAAACCTAGACCTAGGGCATAAAAACCCTAGATCAAAACTAGAATTAGAGCACAACGATCCTAGATCTAACCCTTTACACCAGAGATCTGCTGATCAACATCTGAATCAGAGAGACAAAGAGGACCAGTTCTGATATGGGCGAGCCCTCGAATGCTTGGAAATCAAGTACAATCCGACCCCGTTTGGTATTATTTCTTCCTCTATCTTTCTTCTTCTTTTTAGTGTTTTGCTTCTTTTATTTTTTTTTGATCTGTTAACTTGTCTTAAAAATCGTAGATCATGTTGGCTCTGCCACAGATTTGAGAGTAGATCTGCTCGTTTCTAGGCAAATCTGGCATCAGATTTGAATTTGATTTGTCCCACTTTCTCTACCACTTTATTTATATATTTTTAATTAGTTTAAGGTGTTAAAATTCGAGTGATCTTCATCAGAAGATCTGTCAGATTTTCATCGTAAACAATTTGGTGCCCACCATGGGGTTATTTCAAGCTTGATCCAAGCTTCAAAATACGATTTTTATTCACCTTTCTTCACTGTTTTCAATCCCAAAAGTCAGTTGTGACCAGAATCCAGGGTTTCAGTGCTCCGAAACCCTACTTTTTTTGGGCAACACTCGCAGTGCCGCCCAAATTCAAAGGTCTTAGAAACCTTTGAAACTTTGTGGATTTGTTTTAGGGACTCTTTTGTGACTGTACAAAAAAATTTAGATCAAAATAAAATTTTTAAGAATGCAAAAAAAATATTTTTCAGTTCAATATAGGCTTTTCTATTTTACTTTATTTTAATTTATCTCATCATAAATATTTTTACTTCCTATTTCTTCCAAGTTTAAAGTAGTCTTATTTAATCAAGTTCAACAAGATAAAATATTAAAATAATATTAAAATAATAATAATAATTTGGGTGACACCAGTTGTGTCGCCCACCCTGCAAGGGTGACACCAATAGTGCTGCTTGGGCGACACCATCCATGTCGCTCAACTGCAAGTGTCACAGAAAACTTCTGGGAGCCCACATGACCATTCCAAATACTTTTGGCTCTTTGTTGACCAATTTTTTACCTAAAATAAAATTTTAAAAAAATATATAAAAAAATATTTTGCTTCAGATAGATCTGTTATGTTTATGCCATTTTGATTTTTATTTAGTTTGTTAATTTTGACTGAAATTATATTTTCTCTTCTTTCACCACGCTTAGTTTAACTGTGTTTCATCAAAATTAAAAAGATAAAAAAAATTTAAAAATTTCATTAGGGTTTCTTACCCTCCAAACTTAGACCCACTCTTGGTCGAGTCAAGACTCGTACACCATCTAATCTAGATCTTAGTCTAGGTTCTAGCATAGGTCTAAGTTTAAGAGTTGCCTCTAGAGCTAGACTAGGCTTACCCTAGTTTAGGGTCTTAACCAAAATCCATTGAGTCTAGTAAGTCTAGGTTCCAGTCTAGTCTTAGCTTAGGTTTTTGCCCTAGTGTTAGGCTAGGTTTGTCCTAAGTCGTCGAGTTTAGATCTTACCTAAGTCTAGATTTTAGATCCTAGCCAAAAGCAATCACCATGGCAGTCACTCAAGGCGACCATGATGACTGCTCCACGGCCGATTCTAAGCCTAACCTGTCTAAACCTAGGGACTAGTATGGTCAATCCCTTGGAGTTATCGATAGACCTCAGAACAATCCATTATCCAACGCCCAAGTCTCCAATTAGAGGTAGAGTCCCAAGCATCCACTCTTAATTTTGAGATCTGTGTGGCTTGAAGAACCTTGAATAGTTAGGGAGTTCGACCAGGCACCGTCTTACAGGGGATTTTAGGCAACCAAAGTAGAAGTCGAGTGAGGGAAAAAATTCATGCAATATCTAAAGCCAATTCCCGTAACTTGAACCAAGATAACTCTAAGGTGCAACGATCTCAAAACCAAAACCCACCTAGGTCTAGGGGATCTAACTCAACCTTGAGCCACCATAATACAGCTCATGATGTCCTGAACACTGTACGAAGCAGAGGTGTCGACTAAAACCCTTAGGCGAGATAGGCATCCAAGCTACCCTCAAAAGTTTAGTTGACTTTAGTTACACTGTTCATGCCCCATCTTACGGGTCAATCCCAAACCATGTTAGTGGTATTGGTCAACCCTTAGCACAGCCGAGTCAATCGATTCTTCAATCAGTCCCTCTGGTTCATCCAGTCCAACAAATCATGCAATTTTCACACCTGTGGCGATACCTATGGGTTGGTACGCCCCTCAGGCACCAATGTATCAAACTGTCCCGGTGACTGCGGCTCATCAATCTCAGGCCCATGCAGGCCAACATAAGTCTCAACTTATTAGTGTACGCTTGGGAACCCACCAATTAGTGGGCCTACTGCCATGCCAAATACTCAACAAGAAGGCACCTTAAAAGCAATGTAGGATATGCTTGTAAGAATGGGCATGCATGAAATTCTACCCTTGATGACCTATATTTATGAGACCCTTAGATGCATGGAAGAACTTCCCTTAGGATTTGTCATCCTAGAGTTTAGAAACAAGTTCAATGGGAAGAGCGATCCAGATACTCAACGCGTACCTCCTCTCTGTTCGAGCTTTGCGAGACAGGTCTAACCAACTGAAGGCCATCTTTTCACAAACATTGATCGGTGAGGCCTTGAACTTGCATCGGAGAATAATGTCTGCACGACCACGCATCACTCTAGATGTAATGTTCGTCATATTCGTCTCTCACTACCGTGGTCGACACCAAGACCTCTCTCTCTGGGTGAACTCACTACAACAAAACAAAACCCAGGAGAATCCTTCGAGGATTTCATCGGTCGATTCTACGAGGTGACAATGCGAGTCATATAATGTCCACTTACAGACCCAACCAAGATCTCCATAGTCTTAGAGAATGCTGCTCCCGAGTACAGGACCTTCTTCAGCCAAGGTCTTATCCCCCACTCTTTCGACTTCATGATTGAGCAGGTGGCACGACATGAAAGAGCCAGAGGGACACCCCTCCGCACCAAGCCCGACAACAAGCTAATAATATCTCACCAAAATAAGAACAAAAACAAGGGGAATGCTTTCACTCATGTGAATGAGATCGTTGTTAATGGATCAGCCCAAGGTTCAGCTGCTCAATGGAACAATCAGAATCAAAACCGAAGGGGTCAGCCTAGAGCCAATGCTCAAAATAATAACTAAAGGCGAGAGGATAATTTCACCCCCCTCAAAGACCTATTAGAAAAAGTGTTGGAATTGCTCTTAGCTAAGAACATGATTTATCTCCCGCCACCATCTGAACCACCATTTCAAGTCACGGATAAGAGCAGGTGGTGCAAATGGCTTCAAAACCATGCTCACGATCCTCAAAACTATATATATTTGAAACATGTGATTCAATGGTTAATCAATAGGGGGGACATCATTGTCGCACCTAGAAATCACCCTGTCGAAGAGCCTAATCAAAAGATGGGTATCTTCACAAATCCTCTCCGTTTAAATATGGTCACAACAACCGAAAAGCTGGGAGCTCAAGACAACTCAAAAGAGAACGTTGTTATTCACATGATTGAGTGTGGAGATGAAGAAGATGATCCCAGTCAGTTTATATTGGCTTGTGATCATCACTTTCAAGAACCCGAAGATCTTTTGAGCCTCCTAAGAGGAAGCCCTTCATCTCCAAACCTCGATAACCTTCCCAAATAGGACCGATATGACGAAGATGACACACTAGAGATTGATATGGTCAGAACCAATGAAAAGGTGTCATCTTCCAAACAAGGGGCCAACACCCCAAAGTCTCCCATTACTCTTGTTAGGGCTGACCCTATCGAGCTTTAGGCCGGCGAGGTCGACTCCTTAACCCGAAGTGGCCGAGAGTTCAAACCCATTCAATTAATGACCGATACTCTCGATGAAAGAATGAGAAATACCTCAAAAACCAAACAACCAACGGGGGTTGTAGATCACGAGCCGAACAAGGAAATTCAAGGATCTGCAACCACCTACGATCTACCAGCTCATCTCGGGAAGATTCAAGCTCAAATCTCCATCTTGGAGCTACTAGCCAATTCACCAGCACATAGAGCCCAGATCAAGAAGGTCCTTGCCAAGACATACATCCTGAGTAACACACAACATGATGAGTTGTGAGGAATGATCAACCAGCTGATCGCACCAACACCAATCGTGTTCACAAACGATGACATCTCAGCCAGCTAACTGATTTCACATCCAACCTCTGCACATCACCGTCTTCATGCAAGGATATGAGATACGAAAAATGCTTATTGATAATGGGGCATCCTTAAACATATGCCATATGAAAACAATGCAGCAGATAGGCATAAGCCCAGATGACTTTGAGCCATGTCAACTAACTATCACTGCATAGAATAGAACCAAACCTCTCACACTCAAGATTGTCCCTACCGTCCAAGTGATAAAGTTTTATGTCTTGGACATAAAACCTTCTTTCAACATGCTGTTAGGAAGACCGTGGTTGCATGAAAACCTCATGATCTCCTTTGCACTCCATCAATGCCTCAAATTTCTAACTAAAACCGATGTCGCAAAGGTATTTGTTGAACCCCTTACTTTTCTCAATCCTAGTATATATAACGGGAAGCTACCTGTAGGAGTCGAGCTCGGAGAAATCCCGGTCGCTTCCTTCAGGCAAGCCGACTATGCCAGCTTACGCCTAAAGGCCGGCGACCATGTTCCTCAAATTTTGCAAACTTTTGCATCGATGGATGACATTATCCAATATCAGCATCGATATGGTTTCGAGTCCCTCAAAGCTTGACACATGCTCTTCTCCCAAGGCTTCCAACTAAGCTAAGGCTTGGGTAGTCAAGGGCAAGACGCAATTGAGGCAATTTTGAATCATTCGAAGCCAAAATTGAAAATGGAGATCGAAGAGGTCTCGCGTGTTCTCTTACCTTATTGCAAAGACGAATAAAGCCTTCAAGCTATCCGGGCTTCGTATTTGGAGCCATTCAAAGCCTCGATCCTCTCGATGCCTGTCCTTCAAAACGGCTTAAGGTGATCCTTGAATCCCCAATAGGGAATAACTCTTCTTCCACATCTTAGCACACACAAGAACTGGGAATTGAAGACCTTTTTACTGACCTGGATTTGAAGGTATGCACAATCGGCTTTAACACAACCAAGCATGCTCATCCACCAATTCAAACCTAGGAACGGAATTGGTCGATCACTCCCCTATCTCGAGAATCGCTAGAAGCATACCAGCGGCACCTTCAAGTCCCGGTGCCAAAAAACGGATAGGCGCATGGTGGCCATCTAACCACCCTGTGCGTCCAGTCCCCAAAATTTCTCTCGCGAGTCCCATAAGGGACACCTCTTGTGTTATTTCAAAAACTATTGAAAAATCAAAACATGATAAAACTGATAATAATGAAAAAGAATTTAAAAAAACGATGAAGACTCAAGATCGCCCGATAACGGTACATAATACCCAATATTATGAATTGGATGACTAAGACGAAGATCAAGAGAGTTAAGAGTCTGAAGAAATCCCTCAACCTGAGGAACTCACTTTCCATGTTGAGCAATTCAAGAAGAGGTTTGATGGTGACCCAACGGCTATCATCGAAGAGACGATCGACATAAACCTAAGAACTGAGAAGGACGTTAACCAAGATTGGAACCTCCCTATTTCCCGAGGAGCAGGAAAATATGATTTCCTTTCTTAAGGAATATCGTGATGTCTTTGCTTGGTCATACGATGATATGCCAGGGCTAGATCCCACATTGGTGCAACATCACCTAATATTCAACGAAGGGGCAAAGCTTGTAAGGCAAAAACTTCGATGTCAAAAGACCCACCTTGAGCTCAAAATTAAAGAAGAAATCGATAAACTGCTCAAAACAAAGTTCATTACCTCCGTCAATTACTCAAAATAGTTGGCCAAAATAGTGGTCATACCCAAGAAAGACGGGAGGATCCAAGTGTGTGTTGACTACAGAGACCTCAACAAGGCATGTCCAAAGGATAATTTTCCATTACCAAATATAGATGCCTTGGTCGACAACATTGCGGCGCACGAGATGTTGTCATTCATGGATGACTTCTCAAGTTACATCCAGAACTTCATGGCAGAAGAAGATCAGACCAAGACTTCGTTCATAACGCAATGGGGAACTTACTGCTAAAAAGTTATGCCCTTTAGCCTAAAAAATATAGGGGTAACTTATCAGCTGGCAATGACTAGCATCTTCCATGACGTAATGCACACCATCATGGAAGACTATGTCGACAACATTCTGGTCAAGTCAAAGAGCAGGCTCGATCATCTCACCAACCTGAGAATCATTTTCGAAAGGCTTCGAAAACATCAAATCAAACTCAGTCTTAAAAATGTGCCTTTGGGGTTAAATCCAGCAAATTATTAAGTTTTATAGTAAGCCAAAGAGGCATTGAGGTGGACCCGTTCAAAATATGAGCTATCGCTGAAATGCCCTCTCCCTAGAACATCAGAGAAATTCATGGGATGCAAGGTCGCATACAAGCCATAAGGTGTTTTCATCTCACAACTAGCAGACAAGTGTGCGTTATTTAATAGACTACTCAAGAAAGATACCCCATTCATATGGGATAATGAGTGCCAAGAAGCGTTTGATCAATCAAGGAATACCTCACAAAACCTCCCGTCCTTAGCCCTCCAAGTTCAGCCCTTGTTCCTATACATTTCAGTGAGAGACAAGACCATGGGGGCAATGTTAGGACAATACGATGACCATGGAAAAGAACAAACGATATACTACATCAGCAAGACTATGTTGGACTATGAGATAAGATACATGGATGTGGAGAAGCATTGCTTGACACTTGTGTGGGCCATGCAGAAGTTAAGACACTATGTTTTATCTAATTCAGTCAAGCTCATCCAAAAAATAGACCCACTCAAGTACCTATTGGAGAGACTAGTCTTGAATGAATATTCGACGAAGTGGAGAATGCTATTGAGTGAGTTCGAGATCAAATATTTTCCTAAAAAATCAATCAAAGGACAAGTCATTGCTGACCACTTAGCTGAACACGCACTGCCAGATAACACTCCCGTCAATACGGATCTCCCTGATGAGAACCTTTTCACAATTGAGGAATCAATTTGGGAGCTATACTTTGATGGTGAAAGGAATGAATATGGGTCAGGTATAGGAGTCATATTATGCTCACCCGAGAAGATTTTAATGTCCACAGCCATTAGAATGAATTTCTCATGTATCAATAACGTTGCTGAATATGAAGCCTTGATAGCCGGGCTCGAGAACGCCATGCGAATGAAAATCCAACAAATAAGAGTGATTGGTGACTCCTTACTCGTCATAAACCAAGTTCAAGGGATTTAGAAGGTGAAAGAAGAAAAGCTCAAGCCCTATCAAGAAAAGGTGGAAAAGATGATCCCATATTTGAAGAAAATCACCTTTCATCATGTAACTAGGGAAAATAATCGGTTCGTCGATGCCCTTGCGACCCTTGCTTCAATGGTTGATATTCCTCCATAAATCACCACACTGCCATTTTATATCAAGAACAAACATAATCCTTCCTTACCAAGGATCGAAGAAGAAATAGAGTAAGAAAATGAGAACGATGGGGAAGTGTCTCTCGTGGCTTCAGATGCGCTAATTAAGGCAAAACCATGGTTCCACGATGTTCTGTCCTTGTTGAAAGATGAGTTATACCTTGAAGGAGCCATCAAAAAGGATAAAGAAGCCCTTCGAAGGTTTTCTATGGGATTCTTAGTAAGAGGAGATCTCCTGTTCAAAAAGTCCTTCGATGGCATCATTCTACGGTGTCGTGATCAGCCATAAATAAACCAAGTACTGATAAAGTTACACAATGAAGGAGGTCATTCTGGAACAATCGCCTTAGCTCAAAAAATCAGGCGCCAAGGCTATTACTTAACCATCATGGCTGAAGATTGTTGGAACTTCGTAAAGAGGTGTCCCAAATGTCAGCTTTATGGAGACCTCATCCATGCACCGTTCATACCACTCAACTCAACATCGCCTGTGGCCCTTTGCCATGTGGGGTCTTGATATCATCAGAATGATTTCACCGAAAGCTTCAAACGACCATCGTTTAATATTAATGGCTACAGAGTACTTCACTAAATAGGTAGAGGTCGTATCATTTGTCAAAATTGAGGGACAACATGATGCATATTTCATAAAAAACAATATTATATTCAGGTTCGGTGTTCATGAGTATCCAATCTCAAAAATAAAAAGGTCTCTAAGGTATGCAAAAAGTTTGAGATAACATAAAAATTCTCCACACCTTACTACTGTCAAGGAAATGGACAAGCAGAGGCTACAAACAAATGACTCCTTAGAATTATAGACAGAATAATATAAGGTGGCAAAGATTGACACGAAAAGCTAAATGACACGCTATGGGCCTACCGGACAACTGAGAAGATTCCTACAGGCATGACCTCGTACTCATTAGTGTATAGTATGAAAGCAGTGGTATCCATTGAAGTTGAGATACCGTCTCTAAAAGTGCTCATTCATAAAGATTCAGATGAGGAACAAAAGATCGAAGCACGAATCGCTGACCTCGTTAATTTGGATGAAAGGCGACTACGAGCAACAAAAAATATTGTTGCTTACCAGCGGAGAATCAAGAGGGCATACCAAAGTAAAGTTGTTCCTCGATAGTTCAGGGAAGGGGACATGGTACTCATAAAAATCTTCTACACTCCTACAAACCCACACCCTTTAGACAAGTTCAAACCTAATTGGGAGGGGCCATTCGTGGTCACCCAAGTGCACGCAAGCAATTCTTACAAGATCAATAATCAGGAGGGGTGCGAGCTCAACGACCCCATCAATGCGACGTATCTCAGAAAATACTACGCATAACGGGCTCAAAAGAGTGGTGAAATCCTGCAAAGGAATAAATTAAAAAAAAAAAAAATGGACGTGGTGAAAACTCTAAAGGGCGTCATGGGTAAAAAATAAAAAATAAAAACTCCAAGAATGAGCTTCTGATTAAAAACCACTCAAGTACAAATAAGTACTTACAAGTTCCAACAATACGACACAAGTAAACCTTGAGGTCAAAGACTCCTAAACCCTGCAGGTTCCCAATAGAACCAAATCAGAAAGATGCGGTAGCGTGATATGCATGGACAACCGAAGTGACTTTGACGAATCCTAAAAGAAACATTAAGACATCTTCAAGATGGAAGCTCAGCAAGAATCCAGAGAACCCTTCATGGATTCGCGAAGCAAAGGATGAAAGCTCTAAAGGTAAAAAGACAACTTCGAGACTTTTGAGTTCTCACGATCCCACAAGAGAATCCTTTCATCATCTTTGGGTAAAATAAAATAAAGAAATGACCACCAAAGGGGCCACAGGTGACAAAACTATAAGGTCAGTCCCTTTTAAAAGCATATTTTCAATTTGATTGTTAAAACCCTCTATTTCCAAAACACTTTTAGAAAGGACTTCCTCCATCACTACAAGAGGTTAAACTGTTAGTCGATCTGGCCTCATTCTCGAAGCCAACTTCCTATGCTTGTTATGAAGGCTTGAAACTAGCCAGACACTCCATGGTTGTATGAGTATAACTATCAACTACCACATATTAGAGATGGGTGAACCTCGCCAATGGCGATATTGGCTTAATCTGAGAGTTTGTTTCTCTCGACTGGATCCCCTAAAGTGAAATGAGGCAAGCTCATCTCTCTGTGTGGGTACAATGTCCTAAAGTTCAATTCAAAAAACGTCAAACTAGTGGGACATAAAAGAGCCGACAAGAAAAACATAAAACTCGTGAGATGAAAAAGGGCCGAGACAACATAAAACGTCAAACTCGTGTAACATAAAAGAGCCGAGACAGGATAAACGTCAAACATGTGTGACGTTAAAGAGCCGAGACATAATAAACGTCAAACTCATGCAACATAAAAGAGCCATGACAAGATAAACGTCAAACTCATGCGACGTTAAAGAGCCGAGACAAGATAAATTTCAAAACTCGTGCGAAGTAAAAGAGCCGAGACATGATAAGTGTCAAACTCGTACGACGTTAAAAAGCCGAGAGTGGAAAGATATCAAACTTGTGTGATGTTAAAGAGCCGAGAAAGGAAAAACGTCAAACTCGTGCGACATAAAAAAGCCGAGATAGGGACAGTCTAGCCCCGTATGACGTGAAAGGTCGGGTGTATCCAGGGCACAACCACCATGTTCAATAGAAAAACATCAAACTCATGCGACGTAAAAGAACCGAGACAGGGACCGTCCAACCTCGTATGACGTGAAAAGTTCGTTGTATCCAGGGCACCACCACCCTGTTCGATGGAACAACGTCAAACTCGTGCGACGTAAAAGAGCTGAGGCAGGTATCGTATATCCCTGTATGATGTGAAAGGTCGGATGTATCCAGGGCACAACCACCCTATTTGATGGAGGAACGTCAAACTCGTGCAACGTAAAATAGTCGAGGCATGTATCGTCTATCCCTGTATGAAGTAAAAGGTCGGGTGTATCCAGGGCACAACCACCCTTTTCGATGGAAAAACATCAAACTTGTGCGACGTAAAAGAGTTGAGGTAGGTAACGTCTAGCCCTGTATGACGTAAAAAGGTCAGGTGTATCCAGGGCACAACCACCCTATTCGATGGATTCCATCTATCCCTATATTGACATAAAAGAGTAGGGTGTATAGTCCATCGCTGCATGACGCTAAACTGCTTAGAGAGCTCTATGGTCAAAATATCTTTCTCTTTCAAAATTTTCACTATATGGCTTGTGTTTTTCAAAAACTTCAATTTTTTTGTTAAAATCGTAACATGTCATTGCTCCGGGTTCTATTTCAAATCTCCCTTACTTTCAAAAATTCTAAAAAAATCTTAAAAAAACGAAGGAGCTTGGACACCCATATATGATGATTACCGCGTTGCCGCGATTGCCGCGTTGCTGCCTCGTTTCTCACTTCAGATTCGGCCAGCTCCTATATAAAACGTTTTTCTATAGTCAGCCTTAAGAAACCTTAAGGAGATTAAAGAAAATGCCAAGGTTGAAAAATTTAAACTACAAAAACCCTTGAAGTTAAGTGGCATGGTTAGAAAATCCAACTCGAGTTTCAAACTTGTGTAACTCACCGACATCTCATGCCGAAAGCCCTAGGAGGAAAAATTCCCTAGTGGGTGAGCTCAGTGAGTGCAATGACTTGGGGGGATAGTTGGTGTGCCCTCTGACTACGTGACCTCAGGAAGAAATTTAAAATATCTACTTTATCTTTGACATTCACATGTCTATCGAAGGACAAGAAATGCCAAAGTGTCTACTTCTTTGCCACTCACCTATCCCTCAAAGGAGATGGAGTGCTAAAGAAGGGCAACTGTAGACACCCCATAATGGATTTCTAAAAACTTAGGACCACCTTATCCTAGTAGAACCAATTTAATTACCTCAAAACTACCCAAATCCTATCTCAATTTTAAGTAAATCCCAAAAGCTTTTTAACGGTCCAAGAATCGCCTGAATCGGACTTATGGATAAAATGATATAATAATGACAATTTAGTCCCTGTGAGACCCAACTGTTGGGCCACAGGCCGGGCCTGACAAGCCCAGAAGAGGGCTGATGATGTAGTAAATATATATTTTTTAATTATAGAAGGCTAAAACTTCAAGATAAATATAAAAAATTATGAAAAAACTCTAAAACATTTAGGAAAAATCATCAATTCCTTAACCCAAAAACAGAGGGCAAAAGAGACAAAAAAAAAGAAAACTTTAGAAATTTTCAAAAATTAGGAAAATTATCCAAAAATACCAAAAATAAGAAAAACCCTTATAAAATTCCTAAAAATTTAGAGAAAATCCCCAAAAATCCCAAAAACTTAAAGAAAATCTCAGAATTCATATTCAACCTCTAGAGATCACAAAATCCTTAGAAAACTAAGGAAGTTCTCCTCTAGACCTCGAGAAAGATCGATAGCTTTAAAAATCTCTAGATTGAAAACCCTAGAGATGATAGAAACCCTAGCCTTCTGAAGTCCTAACCCCCAAGGCTGAGAAAACCTAGACTTAGGACACAAAAACCCTAGATCAAAACTAGAATTAGAGCACAACGATCCTAGATCTAACCCTTTACACCAGAGATCTGCTGGTCAACATCTGAATCAGAGAGGCAAAGAGGACCAATTCTGATACGGGCGAGCCCTCGAAGGCTCGAGAATCTCGGGCCATCCGACCCAGTTTGGTATTATTTATTCATATCTCTTTCTTCTTATTTTTACTGTTTTTATTCTTTTATTTATTTTTGATCTGTTAACTTGTCTTAAAAATCATATTTTAATGCTCTGGATCATGCTGGCTTTGCCACATATTTGAGAGTAGATTTGCTCGTTTCCAGGCAAATCTGGCCTCAGATATGAATTCAATCTGTCCCACTTTATTTACATCTTTTTAATTAGTTTAGGGGGTTAAAATTCAAGAGATCTTCATCGGAAGATCTGTCAGATTTTCATCATAAACACTTAAGTGACCTCAATGATCATGCATTGTTATTTCCCCTTCGCTTCAGACTTTATTGTTGCCTGCAATGAGTAGAAGGGATTCACGTTTAGAAGGTCAAAGGGTTCAGGTGCCATCGGTGCCTTGGACTTCTTCTTCTAGGGGATTTGCACACCCTTTTTGTGCTTGATCCTTAGATTTCAGTATACCCTCTCCCAAAACTGGAATTGGGAGCGGGATTGTAGGCAGTTGACCCTCTTAAGCAGGCCAAAGCCACTTCCATTAATTGAGGCAGGGAGTGAGGTCCTAAAGGAGTCGGTTCTACAACTCTCTTGGATGGTCCTTGCTTGATTGGAAAGGATGGGGGATGCCTGATCTTTTTATCATCAGGGCCTTGCCTCGAGCCCGTGCTCGGGAACCAATGGGCACATGGGATTGTTGAGGGCAGAAGAGAAGGGTACTCAGTGCTAATGTCTTGAAGTACCATATGGTCATTGGTTTTGGTGGAACAAGTGGATTGAAGGGGGGAGAAGGTGCACACCACTGGCCTTTACCTTTAGAGCTCAGGATAGTCAGGGGATCGGGCGTCTGTGCACAACTTGGGAAGGGCTCTCGGGTGACTTAGGGTAGACCCGGGCTCAGGCAGAAAGCTCGGCTTTGGAAATGCCGATCTTACGAGCTGGTGCGCGTGATGAAGTGGCCTTGTGACCACTACTCACAGGGTGTACAGGCATGTGCAAGTGGGGTTGACAAGAAGGTCGTTGCTCGTGTGCTTGCCGGGGTGTGGCTTTTGAGTCGTCTGAAGCAGAGTGATGAAGATGCATCATGCTTGATGGAGCGACCTTCGAGTTGCCCTTGCTTGTGGGGCCAGGTCCAAGGAGACCTAACGTGTGATGGTGGACTGGGATAGCTTTGGGGTGCCCCAAGATGTGGTCCCAGCAGATGAACCACTAGTCTTTGTAAGTGGGTGATAGGGAGTAGCTTTAAAGCCTCTTTTTTGCGTCAACTGGCAGGAAGATTGGCTGTTCGAAGTGATTGAGAGTAGGGGGAGGCTTTATGGCGACCCACAAAGGCAATGGAGGTTAATTTTCCAATTGCGGAAGAGCAAGGGGTGACGTTGCCCCTAGTAGCAAGACCTGCAAGTGACTTGTCGGTTGTGGATGAATGCAGTAAGTGGTGGTGTTTGGGCCACCAGTGCAAGTGATGCCAACGTCTGGGCCGTTGATGCAAGAAGATGGGGAGTAAGGGACTTGAGAGTCCTTTCTCGCCTCAGGTAGGGTCGAAGCCTGAGAGTATGAAGCATGGTTTACGATCAAGAGGAAGATAAGAAGCGAGGTTCGTGAAACCTCCTCCTTGGAGGACAAGCTTGCGAGCGTGGGGATTACAAAATCCCCAACTCAGACATAGTGGTTGAACAACCCAGAAGCCATGTGTGTGTAGTGGGCAGAATGCTTAATAAGCAAACTAGGCCGACGATGGGGTAGCGATGTCCCCAGAGGAGTCGCCAAGCTGGTTGGGCCTTGATCTCGTTGGGTTAAGGTCCATGAGCGGGGACCTAGATATGGAGTCCGACCCAAGATCTCTCTCTCGAAAACCGCAGTGCACGTGGTGTGAGTGCGAGTAGGTACCAACTAGTCAAAGAGAATTAAGGGTATAAGGTGGGACCTACCTCATGGTGGTTTCGTGACAACTCAGGCATGTGGGATGACCTCTTAGATCACAATGGAAAACCCCCTAGCATGAAGCTGGTTCGACTTTGGCTCCCTTGCTCCACTCGTCACGTTATGAATACACATGCTTAAGATGGCCCGACAAGTGGGTCGAAAGACCCTGATTTTTCGTTAGATGGGTAATTTATTGAAAGTAAAATGGGGGGAAAAGATGAAGAAGATTAAGAAAATGGGTAGAAAATAAACGACCACTTGTCAGTCAGACAGCCTTCTGGCATCATCTTAGCAAATAACCTTATAGTGGTAAAAATAATAATGATGATATTAATAATAATAATAATAATAAAATATTTCATGAAAGGAATAAAGGAGGAGAAGGTGATGATATGTATAAGCAAAAGAGGAATAATGCAATAATAAAAGGGCAATACCAAAGATATGGGGGTAGAGGAGAAGTAGAGGATAAGAGAGAGAAAGGTGGGAGAGAAAAAGATGAGACAAGGGGGAGAAATGTGAAAGAGGGAGAGAGATTAAAAGAGAGCATGAAAGAGAGAGTAAGAGAGAGAAGAGAGAGAGAGAAAGAGAATGAGAATGAGAATAAGAGAAAAGAGAAAGAGTGAGTGTGAAAGAGAGAAGGGGGAGAAACCCGAGAGAGAGAGAGAGAGGGAGAGAGAAAAGAAAGCGAGAGAGAGAAATTGAGAGAGAGAAGGAGAAGAGTATGACAAAACCGAGAGAGGAACAGAGAGAGGGAGAGAAAGTAAGAGGGGGAGAGAGAGAGGAGAGAGAGAAAATGAGAGAAGACCGAGAGAGAGGAGAGGGTGGGTGTGAAAGAGAGAGAAATAGAGAAGATGAGAGGGAGAGGGAGAGAGGAAGGGAGAAAACGAGAGAGAGAGGGAAGATCGAGAGAAAGAGAGAAGGAGAGAGAAAATGATAAAGAGGGAAATATCAAGAGAGAGTGAGAGAGAAAATCGAGAGTGAGAGGGAAAGAGAGACAGAAAATGAGAGAGAGACGAGAGAGGGGAGGGACCGAGAGAGAGAGAGAGAAAATGAGAGAGGGAAAAAGAGAGGAGGAATTGACGGCATAGCCACCAGTCCAAGAGGGTTGGCACAAGAGAGAAAGAGGGATGACGAGAGAGAGAGGGAGAGAGAAAAGAGAGGGACCGACGGCTTAGCAGCCGCC
This sequence comes from Amborella trichopoda, assembly GCF_054954075.1. Lineage (NCBI taxonomy): Eukaryota > Viridiplantae > Streptophyta > Magnoliopsida > Amborellales > Amborellaceae > Amborella > Amborella trichopoda. The sequence continues at coordinate 23,582,559 of NC_142340.1, forward strand.
CAAGAGGGTAGAGGAGAAAGAGAAGGTGAGATTGAGAGAGAGTGGGGGACCGATGGCTTAGCTGTCAGTCCAAAAGGGTGGAAAGAGAAAGGGAGAATGACAAAGGGGATCCGAGAGGGTTGGCGAGAGAGAAAAAGAGAAAGAGAGGAAGAGAGAAGAGAAAGAGAAGAGAGATATCAACGGCTTAGATGTCGGATCAAGAGGGTAGAAGAGAGAGAGAGAGAAAGAGAGAGAAGAGAAAGAGAGAGAAAAGAAGAGAGAAAGAGAGTAAGAGAGAAGAGAAAAAGAGAGAGGGACTAAGGGCTAAGTCCCCGGTCTGAGATCGAGAGAGAGAGAGAGAGAGAGAGAGAGAGAGAGAGAGAGAGAAGAGAAATAAAGAGAGAGGGACAGGGGGCTGAGCCCCAGGTCCAAGACTGAGAGAGAGAAAGAAGAGAGTAAGGGGTAGAGACGAGAGAAAAAGAAGGGGATCGGAGGCTAAGCCCCCGGTCCGAGACTGAGAGAGAGAGAAGAGAAAGAGAGAGAGAGAGAGAGAGAGAAAGAAGAGGGAAAGAGAGTAAGAGAGAAGAGAGAAGAGAGAGGGGCCGAGAGCTTAGCCCCCGGTCTGAGACCGAGAGGGAGAGAAGAGAGAGAGAGAGAGAAGAGAAAAAGGGGGAGACAGAGAGTGAGAGAAGAGAGAGAGAGAGAAGAGAAAAAGGGGGAGACAGAGAGTGAGAGAAGAGAGAGAGAGAGAAGAGAAAAAGGGGGAGACAGAGAGTGAGAGAAGAGAGAGAGAGAGAAGAGAAAAAGGGGGAGAAAGAGAGTGAGAGAAGAGAGAGAGAGGCTGACTGGGGGCTTACCCAGCCCATGACTGGGAGAGAGAGAAGAAAGTAAGGGAGAGAGAAGTGAGAAAGAGAGAGAGGGACTGGGGGCTTATGGGGTAAGAGAGAGAATGGAGGAGAGAGAAGAGGAAGAGGGAAAGAAAGAGAGAGAAGAGAGAGAAAAGGAGAGAAGTTTAGGATGGGTTACCTAATATGGACGATGAGTTCGGACTGGGGATTATGTTGGTCCTAACCTTCTTGATGTGTCCTTCAAGGTGGGTTGTGTCGTGGAAGTGAGGGTGTAGGGTTAGAGTTTATGGGCTAGGGTGTATGGGAGTAGGGACTATGGAAGATAGGACTAGGGTGTATGGGAGTAGGGACTATGGAAGATGGGACTGAAGGGTTCTAGGTTGGAAGTGCAAGGTTCTAGGTAGGGAGTGAAGGGTTCTAAGTTGGAGGTAGAAGGTTCTAGGGGTAGTCCTTAATGGGTGAAATTTTTCTCTCTCCTCTCTTTTCGGTTAAGAAAGTAGAGACCAAAATATCACAAACTAAGTGGAAGCTCAATGAATCTCATTAATTTCTCAACTTTGCAGGCTTAGGGTTACAAATGAGCATAAGGTGCTTATATATTATCCCCTTGAAATAAGGCTGGATGACTAAAAAGAAGCCAAATTGTAAATTATTACATTTTTCTTGAATTTAAGTTGAATCTTGTTTTTGAGGCAAAATCTAGAATTATGGAAATGACCGGATGGTCCCCAAAAAGGTTCCATAGACTATGGTGATTGATCAGTCCCTTTTTTGAGCACTTCCGGTGACTTTCTGGTGACAATAACATCGTAAAAGTGACATAATTGATGAGATGATCATTGTGACATATAATTTGATCCTTGAATCGAGGTTTCAAACCCTCCTTGAAAATCCGGCGAAAGATGATAAACCTGAAATCTTTAATGCTCGATCTTTTCTGTTTCTTGATGTTTTGGATTGACCTTTTCATCACAGGTTGACGGGGAAGCCGCCACGATCATTTCATGATAAAAATCGCTCGATTTGGTTACCAGATCTTCACTTTTCGAATTGGAGAAGTCGCCAAAAAGAGGGATTCCAGTAACCGATAAATGTACCCTTTTGTAACCTCAAAATACGATGCTTTTGGTATTGCATCACATATGATCTTTACCTCAAATCGAAGCTCTCGATGTCACGGTCGCAACGGACCAGTTTTCAAGGCGATCCGAGGTCGAGACTTCATGATATGACCCCTTGATCAAAGGGGTCTCATTCTTTCAAAAATCTGTAATGCATGAGATTTTTTATGAAACTTCTCTCTAGGATTTCTTCCATCTCGGGTCGTGCCATATGTCAAAACGTGCTCCTTGACAAGACGAAGAACTTCTGAAATTTGGGCTCGATTCGACTTAAAACGGAGAAGTTATGACCATTGGAAGATAATCCCGAGTTCACGTAGCACAATTTCCATTTCTGGAAATTGATTCATCAAGAGTGCACCAAAATAGTGTGAAACCTACTAGTTTTGGGTAAGTTGGCCCTAGAATGGTCTAGAAGCTCCCGAATGAGTTGAAATTTGATATCTTGGGGTTTTCAGACCTTCTAAATATAATGGAAGCAGTCTGGTACTCATTTGAGACCCTGATAATAGGGATGTAGTTATGAAGAACTTTTTCAACATGTTGGGAGGTGGATTTGAAAACTGATTTTCCATCTGATCTGCTTTAATTTTATCTGATCGTGGCGAAACTTGGTAGGTATTCTTAGGGAGTCAAATTCCACTTCCACATGATTTTTGGGGCCAATCTGACATCTTTCAGAATTAACTAAAAAATCAGGGTTTATTTGATCAATGCTTTCATAGTCTACATGCATTTTGATACCTGTGGGCCTAGGTTGTGACTGGCTTCCTCCTTAATCGCATCGGGGATGAAAATGTTGAAAAAGAACCTACAAAATGGCATAGTCCATCTTCTTCATGATTTGATGAGCTTGGGGATTGTAAAGGTCCCGTTTTAGTGGGACCATGGCACTTACAGAATTAGAGCCTTGGGAGAATCCCTGTGTACTGATATTTTAGGATTTTGGGAGTGGAGGCAATGCTTCTTTCACCTTGTCTTTCCCTTTTCTCATGGTCTCTATTTGATGTAGCAAGCCTTGTGCCTGCATCTTAAGTTCGTCGATGTTGGCTGCCTGTCAGCCTTAGATTAGGAGGCGGGAGTGTCGGTGAAGACTTTAGTGGAGTTGGAACATTAACTGTTGTAGCTTGGTGGGCCATGTTTATCCTTGGCAAGATAGCCGAGACTTTCAAGACGTTTTGCTCATCATAATTAGACACAACAACAAGGCGGATGGCCTCGGCTTGCAGCAAGGGGATGGGAATGTGCAACAATTTTTCATCATTATGGGTATAAGTGACTGCGGGAGCCAAGGTGGTGAGATCAATTGTCTCTTATTCTCTCACTACTTGCTCTGTCTAAGCCAGTATAGGGGGTGGCTCTTGGAGGTAGAGGTGGAGGTGATATGACGAGGCTTGCATCTCATGGTAATGGGGCACTATCTCCAAAAGGGGGTTGGGCAGATTCGCATCGATTGGAGTCAAGGGAATCATCTTGCCATACTGTTTCTCTTCTTGGAACATCTCCATTAATGGCCCTGCTATATCTTCAATATCTTCATGAGAGGTATTAACAACTCCTCTCAAATATCAAAATAATTAAAAAAATAAATTTGATGGGAATTGGACATATCTAGGTCTAGAACTTGTAATATTGCCGAAACACTCAATCTTCTACTGTAGACTATAATCCACACTTACTTTTTCAACTGACTCAGCAGTTCCCATGACCCACTAACTACTGCAGAGTGATGTACTATAAGAGCAAGATGTGATGTACAATAATAGCACAAGTGGGAAAGAATAGCTACCATGCGTGGATTAAAATGACGAATCGTCTTCCACTAAGAGGGGATGCACTCAAATGCACGAGAGAGGAGAGAGAGAGGTGGATAGTTGTCTCAATTGTATTCCACATTCCATTCCATATGGAAAAAAGAACAAGGTTCTATGACAACAAAACTTGCATCCAGATGAGAGAGAGAGATTGCATCCCAAAAAGACAAACTCTAGGCTGTTGTGCAATATAACTTGCACCCACTAAAGAATAGCTGGTTGAACTAGCACAAGGTGGAGTTGGCTTTTTAGGTATGAGGGGGGCAATAATAGACTATGAATTGGAATCCACGAGGAAAGGAAACCTCGAGGAAATTGGAAAAATATTCAAATACCAAACATGAGTAAAAGAAACATGGGAGAAGATAAACGAAGAAGCCAAAAGATTTTATACTCCCTTAAAAACATTTTGTTCCATTTACTCCCTCGCATAAAATCCAATATAGGAGTAATTTTATGATTTTAAGTTATGGGGATGTGACCTCTTCAACCTATAGACTAAATTCATTGAAAAAAAATCCAAGTTGAAGCTGTATATATAAAAAAAGAATATTACTCAAGATTAAACGAAGCTATCCAATTTTTATACGCTTTAAAATTCAACTTTTTTTTTTGTTGAAAATAATTATCTTAGTGCCCAAAATTTTAGAACGAAAAAATACCTCCCAAAAGAGCATAGCTCAAGAAGGCATGAAGTGTCAAAGCCTTAAAAGAAAGAGTAAAGATACTATGAGACCCTCTCATAACGTGAGTAAGATCTTAAAAGATTACCATTAAGTTTTGACATATCTTTAAAAAAGTTATCAATAAACCCATTCACTCAAGTCCTACACCGATTTGATAACTTTTTTAAGAGATCTATATCAAAATTTAATGATGATTTTCTTAAGGTCCCGTTACGAGAAGGTCTCGTAATGTTATTACCCTAAAAGAAAATAAGGTCACGCATAATTGCTTATACAATAATGCAATTGAAAGGTACAACTACAAAAAGAACCATTATTGTAGAGAGATGATTAAGAACTACCATTATGTAATAGGTACAGAAATGATTATATTATTGTTTATTATTATCATAGCGTGAGAATGATGGCAAGTCCTCGTTGTTGTGCGCATACAAAAAAATAGAAATTTCCTCGTATGAATATTATGAGCAAGATAAAATGAGAAACAAAGCCGTAATGGAACTTCTATCATAAGGGGAAGAGCTCGTACGGGGGAATTGGAGCGGTTTCCCGGAATAATAAGAGGCCCAACCTTGTTTTTCTCTCCTCCTCATCTGACTCCCAAACACACCCACAATCGAAAGCTGAAGTTTTTTTTTTTTTCTCTGTTTAGGAGTTGCAGTAGCTCGTCCTCTTTCTCTGTTACTTTTCTTTGGAGCCTGCCTTTAATCGAGTAAGTCTCTCTCCTTCCATTTTGTTATGAAAAATCATAAATCGGTGGGTTGGGAGTAATGATTTGATCGGTAGATTGGAGTGATAAGCTCAGATCAATATCTCTACCCATCTCAATCCCTTCCTATTTTCTTCGAAAATTCACGTGTTTGTTTTAATTTTTTTTCCCAATTTGTTGTATTTCTTCCAACAAATAAAACTTATTTAAGGAGAGAGAGACATGAAATTTGCATGATCTCTCCAAAGTTTTCCAGGTAAAATATTGGAAAAAATATATAAAAAAAAGGGTAGAAAAGGAGAAAAATGATCGTTTTCGGATACCCATCAACTTTAGCTTTTGGTGGGTTTACAGGAGAGAGGCGTTTGATCAACTGGCACAAATACAGAGAGAAGTGGGTTGTAATCAAGAGAGAGAGAGATTTGAACCAACAGAGATACAGAGTGATTGAGAGAGGAAGGGAGGTGGGGGCATTTAATCAACTCGCAGGTAGAGGGGGACGAGAGGAGCGGGGTGTTGAACAGACAGAGAGAAGCGATTATTTAATCAACAATCAGAAACAGGGAGAGAGGCGGGGTTGTTTATTCAATAATCAGAGAAAGAGAGAGAGAATGCGTAGCAACAAGGCCCTCTTCGTGCTCGAACCAGACAAAATTGCTCGTTTGAAGGCTGAAACAGGCCTGAGCGATCCCGATCTCCTCTGTGCCCTGGTGCATGATACCCAGAGTCAAGCCCGCCCGCCCATCTCCAACTACCCTGTTGCTGCAGTCGCACTCGGCTCAAGTGGCCGCATCTTTGCAGGGGTAAATCTAGAGTTCCCGGGCCTCCCCCTCCACCACTCTGTTCATTCTGAGCAGTTCCTGCTAGCCAATGCTGCCCACAACAATGAACCCAGCGTCAAACTCATCGCCATCTCCTCTGCGCCTTGCGGTCATTGTCGCCAATTCTTTCAGGTAAAGTTTTATTGCAGCCAATTTTTTCTTAAATATTGGAGATAATAGCAGATGAACATTAGGACGTCGTATAATAAGTGGTGCCCAACATCACTGATTGGCCTAAGTGGTTGAACCGGGAATTCGTCTTTAATCGCCCCAGTGATTGAACTGGCTAGTCAGACTTCTTTCTTTTCTTAATTTTGGAGATTATTTGTGAGTTTTTTTTTTTTTCCGTTCTTTTCACCTTAAATGACTGGTTTGGATATTTTGTTTTTTGTTTTTTTTTTTGTTTTATCTTATAGTTATATAATATAATGCTATGGTATTAAGCAAGATGGTAAAGCTGTTTGCATTTTGCTTGTACAAATTTTCATAAACTTAGCTAAGCAAGGGGAAGAGAAAGGGGTGTAGATGTTACGAAATCCCTGTACCAAAAAAGTCGTAACAGAATAGGCACCAAAAAAGACATAACAGAATAGGCTGCACAGTTTTAGGAAAAAGGAGGAGGTGGAGAGAAGGAAAGGAGAGAGCAGATTGTTTTTCTTTATGTTTTTGTTTTTTTTTTGGTTTTTTGTTTTTTTTTCTCTTTTTTTGGGGCGGTTGGATGGAAGGGGGGAAGGAGAAGCGGTCAATCACGGGTCTCGAACTGAGGCTTAAGAACTGCCACTTGCATCATTCATCACAGCCTGTTTAGCTAAAGCATATGCATTTGCGTGGGTCGCCAACTGAGGCTTATGAACAAGAAGCTGCATCCTACGTCACAGCCTGTTTGGCTAAAGCATGCGCTTCTGCATTGGCTTCTCACAATACATGTTTGAAGGCAATATTTATCGAACTGGTGATGTCATGGAGTCAGTCCAAAAGAGGCTGTAATTATCAGGGCGTCGCAAAAGTCGCTCTTGAAGCCCAAAAAGTGATATTGTGAGAATGTGCCTCTACTAAAATAGAGGTTCTCCAACTATTATAAAATAGTTAAGGCGTTCCAACTGGGCAGGACCTTCAACGGTGGCTAAGTTTGTGTACCCAATGGAACTTGAGAGTTTGAGTTGAACCTGGGATGAGGTCCTCTAAACTTTCGCCAAGTGATTAGCTGTTGAAATTCCTCTGATAATTCAGAGGAAATCAGCGGCTGATCACTGGTTGCACATGGGCTGAGGAAACAGTATTTCTTCCAGTTTAACAAGTCCTCTTTAGAGAAAAAGCATAGTTCTTCTCAATTCTTAGCTCAAATGGTTATCTTTGCTACTATTTGATCGAACACTTTTTTTTTTCATCAGAACAACCCTTGAAAATGCTCATGTCCCATTCTAGCCAAATACGCCAGACTGAATCCAGGCTCGAAGCCTACCACCGGAAGAGAACCGAGGTAGGGAAGGGTTGGGGAAAATAGGCACGACAAGTTTCTACGCCGACCTTGGAAGTTTCCAACACCATCCGATCCATCTGAGTGGGCTGGCATAGACTTTGCCCACACCTGAGCAATGTTGGAAAAGATGGTAAATCGATTTTCTATCTCATCATACATGGCACATCGATTAGGCAAAGAAATGCCTCCACGTTGCAGCGGATTGCACATTATAGCCATTTGGGATAATACCACTTATTTGAAAGCTTGAACCTTGGGTAGTCGGAGGAGAGCCAGGCTTTAGAGAGGCCACTTCTGGTGTAGAACTGGCTTGTCGGTGAGGGAGTGATAACAGGATGCTACTGTGAAAGCAACACTAGGCCCTATAAGGGCCGACCCTATGGGGACTAGGGCTGGCCCAGCCTAGGCCCGATGCATTGCTAGCCTAGTTCGTTTTAGTCCCTAAGCAGCCACCCAAGATCATGTAGGCCATAGCCTTTTAAGATCCACCTGCTGCCATAAGCGGCTGTCCTAAAAGCGCCAGCACCACTTGCTAAGGAAAGCAATATTGACTCCTCATACTAGCCGTTTTCTTCTTTTGGTTTATAGACCTGGTACCAAGTGAAATTTCTGTTCTTCTTTTACACCGGATTATAAAAAGCGTCCTATCATACACTCTAAGCTATTTGCAACAGCTGCAAGCATTCTAAAGGGCGACATGTGAAAGAATGAGGATTATAAGTATACTGAAGGTATAACGTAGAAGGCCCCCTCTTACTTGCTATAAAGCCTTGCTCCATATTTTGGTTGCATATGATGGAGACTGAATGGCTAAAACTCTCAGGCATAGTGGGGAATAGAAAATGGGACAGCCTTCTGAAGGTACAAAGAAGTCTCTTCTAGTTTACTAGTTGGTAAGACCAGTCCACTTACTGGTTCCGCTTTTGTTAACAACATGGTTTACAATGGCCTACATCTGCTCTCTAAACCTTGCTCTTAATCGCACTTTTTTTCAGAAACATTATAATGACTGGTATAGTGATACAAACGATGGGAGTCGTCATGCCAATTTTTGGACCTTAATTTCAGGAATTGCGCGATGCATCCTCTGTGGAGATCATCATAGCAGCTGCTGGGGAGGATTGCAACCCGCAGCCCCTCTCCTACTTCCTCCCACATCGCTTTGGCCCCGACGACCTCCTTAGTAGCGATGTCCCCCTCCTTCTCGACTGTCACAACAACCGCCTCCAATTTCTTGACAAACCAGACCATGAAGAAGAAAATGAAGAACTCAGGTTCAGCAAAGAGATAACCCACAGAGAAACGGTCGCGAACAACGATGACTTGTGCCACAATGGCCTGTGCAATGGCAATATCAATGATGTGGAGGAGTTTGACAACTTAAAGAAAGCAGCATTGAAGGCAGCGAATGGTGCTCATGCACCGTACAGTCGGTGTCCATCTGGGGTGGCACTGATGACAGCAGATGGGGGGGTTTATGCAGGGGGGTATATTGAGTCAGCAGCATATAACCCGAGTTTGGGACCACTGCAGGCAGCACTCGTGGCTTTTGTGGCAGCAGGGCGTGGGGGGTACGGGGAATTGGTGCGGGCGGCACTGGTGGAGAAGTCCGGTGCAGTCATCTCGCAAGAGAGCACTGTAAGGCTCTTGCTTGAGAGCATCGCCCCCCATTGTGAGTTCCACACATTTCGCTGTTGTGTCATGTCTGATTGATGGCACGCACTCTCTCTTTCTCTCTCTAACATTGTTCATAGCCTCTCCCTACCATCATCACTAAGCTATCATCATTTTATTGAATTCAGTCTTCTTGGGGGTGGCCTACTCTGCAACTACCATTGCTCTCTCTCACTTAACTCTCTCTGTCTCTCTGGGCCACTAACTTAATTTTTTTTCATAATTTACCGTCTTTTGAGATTAAGAGAGACTGATGAGATTAAGAAATACTAAAAAGGATCTTCCTTTTTCCTCCAAATGCTGAGTTACCAATCCATTATGTTATGCTGCGGAAACTTTCAACTATGAATGAAAAACTGATTGGAGCTGTTGGATCTCTACGGAACGAATCATGAAAAGGATCACTACTTCCCTTTCAATATATACATATGCTAGAAAACAAAATCAGGATATTAATACAATTTGTCTCATTCCTCTTTTTTTTTTTTTGTTCTTTATAGTATTACAAGTTTAGTAGGTTTAGAGTCGTATACAGTTGTGTTCAGTTTTAGTTTAGGCTGTTAATTCTGAAAAACCGTCAACCTGACTATTCTCTTTCTCGGGAGACTCTTTATCGTTACTTTTTTTTATCTTACGTGAGAATTGGGGTATGGATTTCCGTTAACAATGGTGAATGGATTGGAATGTTGATGAGAGATTAAAGGGTCATTTGTTGAATTGTTAGAACTTAGAATTATAATGACATTTAGAAGGCATTTTTTTTAGGGTGTGGTGCGTATAAGGTTTCAACTTTAAACAGTCAAATTAAGGTGCACCTCTATATTTTATTATAAATATAATTTTGGTGTCAAAAATTGGTATAATGGTTTGATAATCTATTTTATCTCTAATTATAAAAGCTTAAAGTCCAAAAATGGTTCAAATCAAATAAATCTATAAATACTTGAAAATCTTGAAAATGAGCTGTCCAGATAATGTGTTGCAAGATACATTATTTTTAAGACATGAAATATATTTTTTTGTTTTTTATTTTAATATTCATATATCTCGATGTCGAGATGATCAATTAGAGAGTTTTCCAACATCATAACAACCTTTTATGATGGATTTTTGAACTGTACCTCAATTCTATAAGGTTGCAACTTTATATAAATGTTTTGCCTTATTTTAAGAAAAAGTATTTTATGAGTCAACGGACACATTAGCCTGCACAATCACAAATGCCCCTCTTTAAGATAAACATCCACCACTAAAGATTCTTATCCAATGGATAGGAAAATATTCAAATAAAAATGTTTTAAAATTTTATTTTATTATATTTTAATTTTTATATTCATAGTCATCATAGAGTAGATTATGGATCACTAAAAATTTAGATCCAAGATCGATTTTTTTTTTTTGAGAAAATATCTCTTTATCCTCTATTTTTAATTTCCATATCTCATAAGGCGCAAGAATTGCAAATATTACTTGTAAGCAAAAGGCTTCCATTTTTTTTATCTTTTCGATCTTACAACCCCTGGATCCAGCCAAGCAAACACTAAAATGACATCCTATTCAAACTTCATCTCTCTATCTAAAACCCCATCTTTCTCTCTTCACTTCTCGGTGAGTTTACCAACCAAGGGGTTTAACTTGAGCTCGAACACAAGTACACCTTCTTATGTGTGTGAGAGAGATGGAGTTTTAGAGAGAGAAATGTAGTTTGGGTTTAGAGAGAGATAGAGTTTTAGAGAGAGAAAGAGATGGAGTTTGAGTTTTAGCGAAAAAGATGGAGTTTTGAGAGAGAGATGGAGTTTGGGTTTTAGAGAGAGATAGAGTTTTGAGAAAGAGACAATGATGTGAGAGAGAGATAGAGTTTTAGAGAGAGAGAGATATATAGTCATTTTATAAGTTGTTGAGGTCAATAATACATGGTCAAAATGGTTAAAGGGGTTGGAAGATATAAAAGATAGAGTCATTTTGCTTACAAGTAATATTTTCAATTTTTGGGTCTGATGAGATATAAAAGTTAAAAATAGGGGATAATAGGATATTTTCCTTTTTTTTATTAATTGAACATTTTCGGGTTGATAAGAAATTCATGATGATCTCTTGCTTTTAATTTGATCGAGTAAATGGTAGGCAATTTGAAATTAGATTAAAAGATAAAATGACATGTTAAATGGTTCAACACTTGGGTATGATGTGATAAATTCTGCCAAATAATTAAGTAGATGCCTTAGTTAAAATACCTAATTAAATTTGAACCAATTTTATAAGGTAACTTTATACTATCGAAGTAAGGCACACGTCAAAAATTTATCAAAAAAAGTTGTTATGATGCTAAAAGTCCCTCAAATTGATAATATGAAGCCTCTAGACGTTCACAACTTAAGGCTTCAAATCACCAAGGATCTCGCTTTTTGGATAGGGAAAGGTTTCTATACTTTCCCTACAGCATAGAAGAATTATACTTTCTTTACCATCCAACCGTCCAATTTTGCAAGAGAGTCACTTACCGTTTGATCTTAGATCCGACGTCTCAAAGTACTTTATTTTTAGTTTTTTTTTATACAAATTATATGAATATGAAATTTGGTAAGTGCCATCTTCTCATTGGGGCGCACTTATAAAAAATATTAAAAATAATTTTTTGATAAAATATAATGGTCAAAATACCCCTTGAAATTTTCATGGTATTTTGGTCATTTTATTCTATTGGAAATATGGTTTTTAAGTTTTTCACTAGTGCGAGTTTAATCGAGGATTGGACGTCCAAACTTTGGTGTCAAAATAGTTTATAGAAAAAAAATTAAAAATAAAATAGTATAGAGACATGACATTGTAATTGGGACAATCTTAACCCTCCATTCAGAATAGACAGTTCGATAAGGAGAAACATATAAGTTTTATGCTATAAGGGAAGCATAAAAAGCTTGCCCTTTTGGATATATGTGATTTGAACGTCCCACATTCCTTAAGATTTGGACATCTCACGCTCCTAAAGGAGCCGCACCACTAGTATATGTACAATTAACTGATTGTAAAATCAATTTACACCATTATTTTTTTTGACAAAGAGTACTTACTCTCTTTCTTTTCTTTTTTTTGACAGAGTAAAAAATAAAAATACATAGCTCAAAAAGAACAGTAGCAACAACTAGGGAGTCTAAAAGATCTCATTTCTTAATCAAATTATCTGCCATGTCATATGCCTACCGATAGACAATATGAAAACTAACCACCATAGAAGACAGAAAATCCATCACCCACAGTTAAATGGATCTCAGGTGCCATTGCGGCTTAGAGATTTTTGAACACCAATGGATGACATTAAGCGAATCTCTTTCAATGATTAAAGTATCTCCCAAACCTCTCTCCCTTCATGTAAGAATACCTTGCAACCCAGCAGCCAATTCAACATGATTGGCTGAAACAACTCCACCCAACCCAACATAGTAAAGTACAATCGAACCCTCAGAATCTCTACATACCCCACCCACACCAAACGCCCTTCAAGAGGAGGCTACCACCTAAATTTTTGTCTCACCTTTGAAGTCCCATAAGATATGATATTTGCTAAATTGAAAAAAATATCCACCTTAGAGACTCCATACCCTTCTTTAGTAGCACTGAACCAACCCCAAAGAGTATGCAGAATTTTATTTTGAGGCCCTTGAATTTCCAAAGAAACTCCATTAAAACTTTTTCTATTCCGCTCAAGCCATAGCTCCCAAATAGCTCCTCTAAAACTGTCCCATATCATCCATCCCAGTTTGCACCATTGTTTAAAGATCCGGTTTGCGTGAGTCAGCCAACTCATCAAAATTTGTGCGGTCGGTGTGGATTGTCTACTTTAGAGATGGATATCAAAGAAAAGGTTCCTCAATTGAAGGTCAAAATGAATGATAAAAATAGTAATAATAACAACCTTTTTAAATTTTCAAAACGAAAAAAAATTCTAAATTAAGATTATGAAACCCTAAAATTTTAAATCCAAAATCCATGTTCATAATGGATTTTGAAGGTGGCCAGCCTATTAATTGGTGAGTCGGTTGACTCACCAAATCTTATTTAAAAAAGTGGATCGGCAAGTCAAATAAGCCACCCACCAGCCAACTTCAGATAAGTGAATTAAACCAATTCAACTGGTTTGGTCATGCGGAAATAATAAATTAATTCAAAAAATACAATAGATTTCTAAAAATTAAAATAATTATTTTGTACAAAATATTTGATGAATATGTTATGATGAAATTATCAATGAGGCATGAGTATTGAGAATCCGATTCTAGTATAGAGGCACACACTTGTTTGACATTGTAAACTGCAATAAATCTCAATAGTCACACTTATATCGATTAAATATCAACGTTACGTTAGATGAGGTTTACATGAAGTGCCCTCCTACCATAAAAGTAAGGCGCGATGCTAACTTTTTTTCCAGAGTTGTAGTTTCAATATCAAAAAGCTTATGATGGATTAAAAATGGACTTTTATCCCTAGTTATGAAATTAAAATTTCGAAAATAGTATAGATCAAGTGTATCTATAAACACTTGAAAATCAATAGTCCAGATAATTTTTTACAAGATCCAACTATTTTTAAGACTAAAAATTCTTTTTCTCTTCATATCTATACATCTCAAGGCCGAGATGCTCAATTGGAGGTTTTCCAATATCGAATCATACTGTTGGGTTTATGTGTTAAAGGCTTTATGAGTGTTTGTAAAATGAAATGATATAGTGAAACATGAACTCAGTGGGAGTGTGGTCCCTCGTCGACCATATTAAGCAAATGATGTTGCTGATATCAAACTGTGTTTGGTGATCTAGGCCAGTCGGTTGGAAGAAACCCATATTACCGGAGCATAGAGAACAAACCAAGAAGGGTTAGAATGGGTCATCCCTTGATAAAGTCGGAGCATATGCCCGGATGAGTGAGCCGAGGGATTGTGTGAACCTTGTGTGTGATGGTGGCCTACAGAAACGGGGGCCAATGCCTCATCCATTTATCATCACATAGCATGTATATTGATAAATCGTTCGGAAAAGCAAGTAAGCCACATTTCAAGATGAAACGTATACATGTGCAAGAGATACCCTTATGCACCATAGGAGTTGTGGTTGCATCAGGTCTAGGTGACCTTGACTCATCTCTAGGGGATGACCTGTAATTCACAAATTGAGATTGCAACCCCTTGGCTTATCGGCCAAACTTTGGTGACCCGCTAATGAACCCCTGCTTGGACTGTAGGTCATGGGAAATACTGGATCGGTCTGATAAAGTAAGTGTGGTCTGTAGTCTACAGTTGAAGGTGGAGTGCCCCCATGATTGTTGATTTAATTCCTAAACTATATGGATCATTTGCTCATCAAATTAATTTAATTATGTTTGTTTTATGAAGGAAATTATTTTAGAATTATTATTTAAATTTTTATGAACATTTGGATATTTTATTTATAATTTTTGGATTTATAACATTAAAGATATTGATTTTTCAATAGTTTAAATATTCAAATAATATTATAAAATTATTTTATTAATTTTAAATATATAAACATATCATGGGGGCCCATTATGCACATGGGCCCACCATATTTCTAGAAGCTGGGGCCCATGAGTGCCTCCCTTGCGTGGCACGGACCACCCTTTATTCTCTTTCCTATTTTTTAGTGATATGACATGTGGCCACAATGGTTGGAAGATATTGATTTGATATATCTTTGAAAGATTTTGTTGAAAGATTGAGTTTTCTTGTGCTATTTTATGGTATGCACAATATTTTGATTAGATTTAATTTATTTAATTTCTATTGATAGGAAAATAATTTGGGAAATGATGATAATGGTTTATGCATATTCCATAATGTTGATGGCCCATCTATGACATGGATGACTCAAATCTATTAGCCCACAAGTCACCCAAGATCAATGGTTCATATTTAAACTCACAAGAACAAGTCACCCAAGATCAATAGTTCATATTCAATCTCACATGAACAAGTCACCCAAGATCAATGGTTCATATTTAATCTCACAAGAAGAGGCAAGCCAAAGAAACCCTTAATCGTGTTCAAATCCTATAAAAATGGATTGTCTCTATCCAAAAATCTCTATACTTTATCTCTTGTACCTAATTCTCATCTTTCTCTCTTATATCCCACAAAGGGGCACGTCTCACTTAGAATTTCTCTCTCTCTTAAAAAAAGTTTTTATCTCTCATAAAAGCCCAAAAAGGGGGCACTCATCTTTGAGATCTCTCTTTCTCCCACCTTGTAAAAAGCGGCCAAGGGTTTAGACTATGGAATTCTTCTTTCTTCCATCTCTCAACTGTATATTTGTGGCTAAGGGTTTTAAGGTGTAGCAAAAGAAAATCCATCTCGCTTAAACTAGGTTGCTAAGGGAATTCACATAAAGTTTGAGTTTGTGATCAAAGGGGTTCATGTTCTATTGGTGTGACTTGGCCCAAACTTGCTTTCCCGATTGAGATTGAAGGTTGATCATTGATCTCGTACCATCGGATTGTGGTGACTCGGTGTGACACGTAATAAGTTCGGTTGAGGTAATATCTGGCATTTTTCACTTTTATTATTTGTAATATTATCTTTATATTCTCAAGTATAGTGCATAGTTATTTCAATGGCATCAAATTTTAAGATCTTGGTTTTATTGTTATGTTGATTTATTTTAAAGCATGTGTTATTGTAATAAGACCACTTGTAAGTGATCTTTTGATAAAACAAAAAGAGTGAAAAAAAAAAAATTTATATGATTTTTCGGTAAAACATCACATATGTCTTTCTTTTATTGGTATCAGAGCTATTGATACTTGATGCCATTAGTAATCTTTTCTCTTTATTGAGTCTAGGTCAAGTTTGGGAATGAGATATAAGAAATCTAATGACCTTTGTGGTCAAGTAATATACACCAGTTAAAGAATTATTGGAATATTCAAACATCGAAAAGACACTATGCATAATGGGTATTCTCGGCTATTTTGAATCAGTGATACGAAGAAGATAATGATGTATTTTTCTATTGCACACTTCAGTGATATTGTGTGTATTTGAGATTAGGACATACCTGCAAAATTTCAGTGGGAGATCCTAAGGGAATTGAGAGTTATAGAATCATTAATAAAGGGTATCAGTTTTGACCCTACAAAATCCAAGAACTGTCTATTGAGTTCCGTAATTTTCTCCACCCCTCATATGATTTTATTTCTTTATAAAATTTTAATGTGACTAACAAAATTGAGTCTAATTTAAAAAAAAAAAATTCATCAATAATATCTTTGTGGTTTGAAAAATATGATCAATTTATTGAAGGGTACTCAAATGTTGTTTTCTGCAACAAAAACTATTTCTATGACTTGGAAGTCATAATTTTGTTTCTATTCTTAACATAATGTTTTATAGTTCACACTAAGTTTTTAGACTTTTATTCTGAATCTAGTTTCTAATAAAATTTATTTGAGAGAGAAATATAAATGAAAAAATAGGAATAAAAATTTTTGATTTAAGAGAGGTTATCTAAATTTTTTTGCAATTTGGTATGTTCTTTGTTGAGATATGAATAACTATATTTATTAAGCCTACTTAATTGAGTGATAGAAAGCTTCTGGGAATATATGTGATACTATTATGTGTCTACTTTCAAACAAAATTGGTTTGAAAGGGAAACTCCATGAGGGTAGGGAAAAAAGACAATTTTACTAGCTAGTGCTCATCCTAGAATTCTGCAGTACGATTTATTTTGTGACGTGAATGTCACTTATTTATTTCTATAAAGAAAAGTATTATTTGGGATTCACACTATGATGTTACGATTTGGTTTTGAGTGTAGTTATCAATACAAGAGATTTCAGGAAGAAATTTTTTGAGACTTGAGATAAACAATTTTTTATTGAGAGATGCTCAACCTGATTTTTTGCTTAAAAAATTGCATTATGATGTAAAAAGCACTAAAAGGTAGACTCACTAAATGGTGTGATTTAAGGATGGAACTAAGCAATATTTTATATTTTTTGAGTCTATTTTAGTACTCAAAAGGATTCGGAGAGAAACTCTTTATAAGTTGAGAGATATCATATTTTTATTGTGGGATGCTCATGGTCTATACTACAGCAAATTAAAAGATGTGGCATGTTAAGGCATATCTTTAGATTCTTAATTATGAAGACCTTTTTAAGGCACATTTTAAAAGGTTTTATAGTGTGTTATGAGTATGGTTTATTATAATACAACTTCAGATAGATGTACTACAGAGTTGGAAAGATAAGATACTCTATATGAAGAATGTTCGATTTGAGAATAGCAGAAATAAGAAGAAACACAATACCTATAAAAGCATATTGGTTTTTTCGAAATGAATGGATATATAGAGAGACTTGGTGGTAGCATAGAAACGCTAATGATCAATAAAAGAATCGAATTGTGATATTTGAAATCATGGGATGAAGAAGATTATTTCTTCACGGTATGAGACAGGGAGAATCCAAGTGCCAAAAAGATGGACACTTCATGACATATGAAACTGATGACCATTATATTCTACATTAGTTGTGTGCTCTTCCAATATCACAAAAGCTTGTCAAACAAATAAAAACAATAAATCAAAAAAGCCCAGGTACCACACTACATGCTTTTGTGGTATGAAATCTATCCCACATTACATAATAAGGTTATATAGGGAAAGATGATTCAATATCTTTCTATTTTTTGTGCTTTGGTTATATTTTAGCTAATTATTTTATGAATATGTATATAGCGTATAGACATTAAGTGATAGGTACTAATAAATTTGAAAGAACTAATGTTTTAATACCCTGTGTTTTAGTGCCTCATTGTGCTAGAGTATGAACTACTTAAGGTAGAAATATACATGGAGATGTGATTTGATCAAGGGCTTTGAGCCTTAAGGATGAAACACGAGAGATAGGTGTAGCTCATTCAAATATGTAAGAATGAATGGAGTGTTCTGATAGAACATCCTCTCAATAATATCTATAATATGATGTGTTGCATGTGATGATGATCTCTTGATAAATTCTCAATATTTTCAAAAAATGAAATATTTTGTCTAGGTTTTAATAGACATTATTTAGTCATGTTTTCTTTTCGATAAAATTATAAGATGGTATTTATAATTTGTTTTTGTGGCCATGAACTTGACTTGGTAAGAAATTAAAAGTGAATACGGTAAAATGATTTATGAAGGCTAAGCATGTATTTTAAAATTAAAATTGGATGATTTGAGAAAAACCTAAGTCTATAAATATGGTTTTGAGAAAACCACATAATCTTGTCAGGTCCACGAAGTCTTTATGAAAATCATTTTAAATTGTTATACTATTTTATAACTATTGCTTGTGAATGCATATATATATATATATATATATATATATATATATATATATATATATATATATATATATATATATATAAGTCAATATTTTTATGTATATATACATATATACCTAGTCAATATTTTTTTATTTAAGAGAAAAACATTGTGTCTTGATGGTATTTATTAAAAAGTTGGAGAAAAACTGTCATGCACTAGTTTTTAAATACCCAATGTATATTAACTCATGTTTCTAGTTATTTAAAATCATCAATTACTTAAGACCTTGAACCATAGGGAATGTTGAAGGAATGCCATCATGCTAGGCTTCCTTGACACATGTTGTGTTGATTAGATAACTTGGTTTGTATGGATTTACTACCAAGATGACTAGTGTAGTTGAACCTTTGTGGTTCATGAAGGTTTTGCATATTGTGAAACCAACGGGTATTGAATTACATATTGCATAAGACTTGTTTTGCTACCTCATGTTATATGCATAAGAATGTTGAGAATGTATATGCTGTATGTGCAATAATTGAGTGGGAGACGCTACAGTCCCACTTTTTTTTAGCTGCTTGGATATTCCGATATACAGGTGCAAGCTATCTCACTGATCCAGATGATGTGAGGTCTACATCTGGATATGTGTTCATGCTTGGAAGGGGTGCAATTTATTGGATATCAAATAAACAAGATGTGGTGAAATTGTCCACCATGGAGGCAATAAGGATTTTATGTGACAACATGATGGCGATATGCAAGTCAAAGGAGCTACGATTCTAGAAGAACTCAGCATCTAAAACCATGTTTCTATTACTTGAGGAATGAGATGTGCGGTGTTGGTTGTATGATTACAAAATGGAACAGCTTATTTGAAAAACTCTTTTGAGCCCATAAACATATGACCCCATGTGATGAATGTACGTGATGGTCTTCTGCGACAACATGTTCATGATTCGCGATGTGATGTGAAAGATGTGCTACAACCACTTTTAGGATATAATCCAAGCATCAAAGAGAAAAGAAAAAAAAGAGACGTTGCCTTTATAAATCCTTTTGTGAAAAAAATTGATGGTGAAAGCCATGATTAATGTATTGAAAGAGAATAAGTGAAAATACATGAGAGAGATTGTAATTGTGAGAGAGAGATGAGGATGAGAGAAAGAGAGGAAGAGAGAATGTAAGGCCTTCAAAGGCCAAGTGTGAGATGTTGGGTTTATGTGGCCTTTAAAGACCTTATGAGTGCTTGTAAAATGGAATGATCTAGTGGAACATGAGCTCAGTGGGAATGTGGTCCCTCGTGGACCATACTAAGTAAATGATGTTTGCTGATATCGAACTGTGATGAACGATCTAGGCCAGTTGGTTGAGAAAACCCATGTTACCTGGGCATAGAGAACAAATTGAGAAGGGTTATAATGGGTCATCCCTTGATGAGATCGGAGCATATGCCCAAATGAGTGAGCCGAGGGACTGTGTGAACCTTGTGTGTGATGATGGCCTACAGAGACGGGAGCTAAAGCTTCATCCATTTGCCATCACACGGCATACATATTGATAAATCGTTCGGAAAAACAAGTAAGCCACCTTTCAGGATGAAGCGTATGCATGTGCGAGAGATACCCTTTTGCACTATAGGAGTTGTGGTCGCATTAGGTCTAGGTGACCTTGACTCATTTCTATGGGATGACCTGTAATTCACAAATTGAGATTGCAACCCCTTGACTCATCGGCCAAACTTTGGTGACCCGCTAATGAGCCCCTGATTGGACTGTGGGTCATGAGAAACACTGGGTCGGTTTGATAAAGTAAGTGTGGTCTGTAGTCCGCAGTTGAAAGTGGAGTGCCCCATGATTGTTGATTCAATTCCTAAACCATATGGATCTTTTTCCCATCAAATTAATTTAATTATGTTTTTTTTATGATTGAAATTATTTGAGAATTATTATTTGATTTTTTATGAACCCCTAGATATTTTATTTATAATTTTGAGATTTATAAAATTAAAGATATTTATTTTTCAATAGTTTAAATATTCAAATAATATTATAAAATATTTTTATTAATTTTAAATATATAAAAATATCATGGGGGCCCATTGTGCATATAGGCCCACCATATTTCTAAAAGGTAGGGCCCATGAGTGTCTCCCTTGGGTCGCACGCCCTACCATTTATTCTCTTTCCTATTTTTTAGTGATATGACATGTGGCCATATGGTTGGAAGATATTGACTAAATATTAGCTCGATATATCATTGAAAGATTTGGTAGAGAGATTGAGTAGGCTTGTGCTATTTTGTGGTATGCACAATATTTTGATTAGATTTAATTTATTTAATTTCTATTGATGGGGAAATAGTTTAAAAAAGGGGGATAATAGTTCATACACATTCTATAATGTTGATGGCCCATCTATGGAATAGATGGCTCAAATCTCTCAGCCCACAAGTCACTCATGATCAATAGTTTATATTCAATATCACAAGAATAGGCAAGCCAAAAAAAACCCTAAGAATCTTGTCCAAAGCTTATAAAAAAATATTGTCTATAGCCAAAAATCTTTATACCTTATCTCTTGTTCCTAATTCCCATCTTTCTCTTTCATATCCCACAAAGGGGCATGCCCCACTTAGAATTTCTCTCTCTCTCTTAAGAAAAGTTTTTCTCTCATGAAAACCCAAAAAGGGGGCATGTCCCACTCTCCCGTCTTTTAGATCTCTCTCTCTCCTATATTGTAAAAAGGGACTAAGGGTTTAGGCTATGGGGTTCTTCTCTCTCCCATCTCTCAACTATAGATTTGTAGCTAAGGGTTTTAAGGTGTAGCAAAAAGAGAATACATCTCTCTTAAACTAGGTTGCTAAGGGAATTCACTTAGGGTTTGAGTTTGTGATCAAAGGGGTTCATGTTCTATTAGTGTGGCTTGTCCTAAACTTGTTGTCCAGATTGAGATTGAAGGTTGATCATTGATCCCAAACCATCGGATAGTGGTGATTAGGTGTGGGGTGTAATAAGGCCGGTTGAGGTAATCTCCGGTACTCTTCACTTTTATTACTTGCAATCTTGTCATTATATTATCAAACATAGTGCATAATTATTTCAATGGCATCAAGTTTTAAGATGTTGGTTTTATTGGTATGTTGATTTTATTTTAAAGCATGTGTTATTGTAAAAAAACCACTTGTAAGTGATCTTTTGCTAAAACAAAAGGGGTGAAAGACAAAAAATTATATGATTCTCCGATAAAAGATCACATAGGTTTTTCTTTCACATACTATTCTAAAGGATTTTTGAGGTGCACCTTACTTCTATATTATAAGCTTGACACCTAATATAAATATTTTCCTATTATATTTCAACATATGATCTAATATCAACGTGATAGATCATAGTCATGCCAACCATTGCCCGATCAGTTTGAGGAACAAGTCTGGGATTTCGAGGTCTTGGGAATTAGGCTAACCACACCTGATCACAATATCCCCTTCCCTTTGCCTGATGTCCTTTAGGCTCTTCCATCCCTCATGCTCACTCCACCCTCTTGCAATTAGGACTTAGGCTCACGCCCCTTATGTTAGCATGTACATCAAACAATGACTAAGTAACCTCAAAATCATAATAGCCACTATATTCTCTCTCATCACCTTCTATATGTGTTTGAAACAAATGTCCTTTAAACTATTGAAATTATGGCATATCCTCAAGTTAGTCTTCTCATCCTCAATGTTGGCTTTCATCTTCTTCTTCCTCCTTACCTATCATTTTAATAAATTTGGGGTCTTATTTAAATTTATATGTTATTTTTTAGCTTTTCGATTTTTCATTTAATCATGCCATGTGAATATGTATTTCAATATGTAGATTAAGTAGCTTGAACCAAAAAAAAAGGCATACTTCATATTTCCTAATGTTCTTTTTTAGATTTTTTTCATTTAAATATTATTTTAGCTTTCCCATCTCATATTCATGATTATTTTTGTTACACTTCCGAATTGATAGATGGGAATCTTTATGTTATCCTTTACGGAAAAGGTGTATGCTTATTGAACTAACTAAAACTGTGGATTGTGGTGTATTGGGTGCTTTTGTAAGTTTTCCCTAATTTATGTGATGAAAATTATAAAATTTTAGGCTCTATGCATTTGCTTTTTAACATTGTTAGTATATAATTTTGTGCCTAGAGCATAAAGCTAAACGATATTTGAAGCAAGTCAAAATTAGTCTAGTTTTAAATTTTTGTTTAATTTCATAAGGTATGTATTTTAATTTTAGTTTTATGGTCTATTTAAAATGTTTTTAAGGTTTTTAAGGGATTCTAGGGTTTTTTCTATATTTTATTTACTATTAATTGGTTATTATTCACATGTATTGTTCATGCGTTACTGTCCATAGGATATTTTTAAAATTTTAATATTATTTAGGAGTATTTTAGAGTCTTAAATACTTACTTGTTGAATAAGCCAACTTATGAGGAAAGAGAAGGTCAGCGTGCCACCTTTTGTATGGCCATTAGTGGGCCCCACACCCCCTACATAATTTATCTCTTTGTGGTGGGCCCACAACTTCAATGGGCCTTCACAACCTCTAGATAATTTTAGTTCTATAAAATCAATTTTTATAAATAAAAAAATAACTTTATTTTCCTCTAAAACAATGAAATACAAAAAATACATTTTAAGCTATTTAAAAATCCTTTTAGCCAAAATAAAATATCCAGAGATGTTTAAAATTTTATTTTAATATTCTAAAGTATAAATAAAATATAATTAAACATATTAAAATGAATTCAATGGGAATTGGATCTAAATAGTTAGGAATAACACAAACATACTGAGGACTTCATCTATTCTAAAAGACTGTATCCCACTATCATCTTCTCAAACTAACCCAACAAATCACATGACCCACAGTTTATTATAGAGGTTCATGCTTGGTCTATCAAAGCCAACCAATAAATGAAAGATACATGATCCTAGTCCATGGATTACAAATCCCTTCCTGAGGATAAATCCAAGTCTCCTAACACATTACCTCATGGGTCCTTCAAACAAAGTCTAGTGTTGCAGAGAGACATCTCTTCTTCACATGTATAAGATGCGCCTCAAAGGGTTGCTTCCCAAACAATTATCTAATATACATACCGTCAAATGGTAATAATGGGGATTTTAGCCCTTATCCTCTTCGGACAACCACCGCACACATGAATCATATCCAGTCCCCTGGCCAACCACCCTAAGCATATCTCCGACCTCATCAAGGGACATCCTACTACGAAACCCTTATTGGTTGTGCACCATGCTCAGGGCTACAGGTTTTAGAGATCAACCTAAGCTTAGGTCGTCGAAATTCAGGTGAATCACGACATTACCAATGTCACACAATCCTTCCAAACCATATCATGTAGTCCATATGGACCACGCTCCCTTTAGAGGTATCATATCACTATATGAAGTTTTCAGTACATGCTCTCATTAAGCCTTTGAATAGCTACATAACCCCAATACACAAGTGGGAAAAGAAAGTTTTATAGGTGTTGGATTTGGAGTCCTGGTGCAGGGACATCCATGAAATTTTCAGCATTCTTAGTGGCTAATAAAGAGAGGAATGTCCGCAAGATTATTAGAATTGTAAGGGGTGAAAAAAAAAGATATGGGAATCCCATGTGATATAGGATTTTCAATAAGGGATTAGGTTGACTTAAAATAATATTATTCAAATAGGAAAGATAAATCACTTTGAATAGGATTCCCTCATAAGATATTTTCTATAAAAAGGTATTAACAAAGAGAAAAGGTAGAGCTTTTACATGGGGATGCACGTACCTCTCCAAATAATTTTCTCTCTACATCTAAATTGCTTTTCCTTTCTCTCTCCTTTATCTTTCTAGAAACCTTAGAATAATAAAAACCCATAGGTGATTCAAGAGCTCTCAAGCCTTCTATCAAAGGCTCGAGATCTCTCGTACTAGAGCAGATGCGTGTTGAAAGGAATGGAATAACCACATCAACCCACACATGATGAATCAAATCTAGTGAAAAGTATGTGATTTCCATCTTATATATTCATTTTTGTGTTCCTGCTTTTGGGATTCACATTGGAATCGATAATAGGGTTTTACATTTGTTTTGAAATCAAAATGAAAGACATGCATAGGTATTACATATTCATTTGTTCTACAATATATTGAAAAGTATCTTTTACTATAAACTTTCTGATATTATTTACACATTATACTTCCAGAACTTAAAGGCAAAAATTCCATGTTATGAAGGTGTACCGTTAGTCAACTCTTGATCCATAATGATGTAATTTTTACTATTCTTGCCTATGGTGTATTGATGCATTATGAATTATTTTCAAACTTATTACAAATGTTTACATATACATATAAAAGGATTTTAATACGAAAATTCTCGATGTAAGAAGTTTCATTCTTTGTTTTGGGTGGCTTTAGCCCATTTACTATTTTTCCTAGCAGTACATTGCCAAAATGTTGAATTTTTTTTTTTTTTGATAAATATTATCAAATTTATTGTTGAAAGGATAATTACAAGAGAGTTACATCATTATAAATGATCAAAGCATGTAAAGCAATCCCCTCTTCACAAGGGAGTTTGCCAAAGAATTAGCTTCCATGTATACATGGTGGAAAGAAGTAGTAATAGTGCATGCTAATCAAAATGTTTAATACTTTTAACAAGCAGAGAACATGTACACACATATGCACGTAAGCGGAAAAGGGGCTTAGGTCGTGGTAGTAGCACCCTAGACCTTAGCCACCATGTTGTGGTTTACATTCCCACTACTAACACCACCTCATTAATACCTTCAAAAAACTAACTCCTAATCTACTTGGAAACGGGTAGGGGCCTGTCATCCCCATTGAATTACCCAAAAATAAAATAAAGTATGCAAGTAAGAACATAGAACCCTAGAAAAACCATTGGTTTGATATGAAAATCGTTGCATTATCCTTAATCAACCCCAAGATAAATCCTATAAAAAAAGATAAATTGATGGGCAACTTGAAAGATGATAATGTCAATTTTCCTTAAAGATTGACTTTCGACCGGCAATTTAAAGGATGTCTGATCTACACATTTTCAAGAAGTAAAAACCATTTTTTAATCCCATAATTGTTCACATGGTGAATCAAAGATGACGAGAAAATTTTCAAGGATAGGGTTCGCAAACCCGAACAATCAAAATAAGGTGCACCATCAAAATTTATTATAAAATAGAATTTTTAATGTAAAATATTCTTAGAATGGCATGAGAATACATCTTTCTATCTAATTATATAATATTACCCCAAAAATAGTTCAAACCAGGTAGAATTATAACCATATGAAAATCTTGAAAGTGAATAGTCCAGATAATATGTTGCAAGATGCATTAAAAAGTGCACAAACATCTTTTATTTTATTTATGTTTAATGTTAACTTGTATATTTCTTTTCAATATACTATAGTTTACAAAGTTGTATGAACCCAATAAAACGGTCTAAGTAAGAAATACAAAGGGATTTATATATAAAAAGTTCACAAAAAAAGTCAAGTTGTCAACCCCTAGCTCCTCTCATGCTAACTACTGGCAGTCCTCAGCTAAATACTTCATTTTTCACAAGTGTGGGCCTCCTCATTCGCTTCCTTAAATATATGCCTAATTCAACATCCAATGTCGTACAAATATGTGTAATTTTCCATAAGAACGGGCATAAATTCTATAGGACATTATTTGGATTGGACACAATTAGAGAATGTCCTTCTACTATGACTTTGTTCGAGCTTGTTGACAATAGTTTAATCCCTTGTAGAAGGGCCCTCACCTCAGCTTAATTAGCAGTTACCACCCCATAAGAGCCGAGAAGGAGAGGAGCATTGCACCATCGTGATCTTTAAAGATGCCTACAATCTCTGATGCTCGGGGTTACCTAACAAACAAACATCCAAGTTCAACTTAATCACATTAATTAGCAGAGCTGACCAAGTCATGACTCTCATCGCTTTTTTTCCTTTTAAGTTCCCATAATTGTTTGAGAACAATATACTTGAGCACTCATTAACTGGATTAGCCCATGCAAACGCTGTTAACAAAATGCGCTCTTTGAAGTTGGGTGTTTGGTCCCATGATGGGAGGGAACCAATGGAATTGTCTCATCCTAAAGGGCAGTTTGGAAAATTAAAAGGGGATGACTTGTTGACTAAGTTACCATATCCCACAAATAAGATTTCACTTATGATTTTGGTATGGGAAGATATTTCTCTTATCTCTTTTCAAAAAGGGAGATAGAGATTGACCTACTTTTTAAGAGGTTATGGGATACGCTTCTAAATTTGGTTGTTATCTCTTGACCCATGCACAAAAGGGAAAAACGTGGAGACTCTTTTGTGAGTTGACTCTTCTTGGTTGTATTGGAAAAAATACATGGAGTCGTCTTTTATAGAGAAGGAGAAGAAGAAGAGAGATAAAGTTACATTTCTCTTAGAGAAGAAGAAGAGAGAGAGAGAACATTTTCTTTTAGAAAGATAAAGTCTCTAGAAAGAAAAGAAGTTTCTGAAAGAGAGAAGAACCTCAGAAGAAAACCTAGAGAGTGAAGTCTCTAGAAGAAACTAGAGAACCCAAGAAAACCGGTTTTCTTGGATGACGATCGTAACCTATGAGTTTATAATGAATTTGATATCATTTTTATGAGTTTATAGTGGATTTGATATCCTTTCTTCTATGGACATAGCCTGAAAAGGTAAACCACGTATATTCGGTGTCAGTAAGCTTTATTTCTTTATTTGTTTTATTGCATGATTTGCACTCATACACACACATCAGTTTTGGGATAATTTTGTTTCCCATATTTCATGGTTCTATTGCGTGCATCCGTATTCGTGCGAGTGGGATATAACTGGGTAAGCCCAACAAGTGGTATCAGAGCATGTTTCCTTCTCTGCTTGGTCCTCCCTATCACCATTTTTTCAGTATAGCGAACCTAGCGGTCTTAGGATGACTAAGGAAGAAAACAAATCCTGCTCCTTTAATCATAGTCACTGCTTCGAGCTCTATCATGACTTGACTTTCGATTAGTTGGGTTTTTTTTTTTGGGATTTAAACCCTCATGCAGATGCTCTACCAAAATTTTGAGAAATTTTTTGTTAAGGCTTAACGAATGTTGGATTCTCTAATGCAGATGTGATAGCTGACTGTAATGCATGGGCGATAGCTGACTGTAATGCACGAGTGATAGCCGACTATAACACACATGCAATAGTTGACTATAACGTACGGGCGATAGCTGACTGTAACACACGGGCAATAGCTAAATGTAACGCACAGGCGATAACTAGTCGTAACACACATGCAATAGCTAATCGTAACGCGCGAGTGATAGCGGACCTAATGCACGGGCAATAACTGATCGTAACGCACATGCGATAGTTGTCCGTAACGCACGGTTGATAGCTGACCGTAATGCATGGGCGATAGCTAACCGTAATGCATAGGCGATAGCTAACCGTAACCTACGAGCGATAACTAACCGACATGGGATAACTGTAACATACGGGAAAAAATCGTAATAGACGATGGATAGCCAGTGTGTGATTTAAGATGGATTTCAATACCGGAAGTATATGATGATATTGCTCAATGGGAATAACTGGATCATCTGGAAGCCAGAGATGGAAGATCTACTATACTGTCGGGACTTATATGCACTCATTGAAGGGGTAGAACACAAGCTCAAAAGCATGACAGATGATGAGTGGAAGAGACTGGATCAAAAGTCACTCGAAACTATCGGACAATGGTTGGAAGAAAAAGTGTTCTAGCATGTGTTGACGGAAACAACTGCCAAGTCATTGTGGAATAAGCTACATGACTTGTACGAGAGGAAGACTGCCGGAAATAAGGCGTTCTTGATTCAGAAGTTTGTGAACAAGAAGTTAAAGGACAAGGGATCCATTGTAGAGGACCTGAATGAGGTATAAAACATTGTAACCAACTAAAACGGATGAAGTTGTTCTAGCTCTATTTTTTCTCGGTTCATTACCTGACAGTTGGGAGACCCTAATAGTCTCAATGAGTAACTGAGCACCTGAAGGGATAGTGCTCATGAGTCAGGTACTAGCAGGCTGTTGAATGAGGAAACGAGAAGATCTTCAGTTACATCAAACTCGTAAGCTCTTGTCACAAATCAAGGAAGGTCCAAAACAAAGGACCAAAACCGATCTAAAGATAAAGCTAGATCAAAGTCGAGAAAGGAGGTCACATGTTATTACTATGGCAAGAAAGGCACTTCATGAAAGATTGTCGGAACTTAAGAAAAAGTGAAATGAGGATAATGCCATGGATAATGGCAGGCTAACATTGTAGTATTCGCAGATGTTGGCGTTGTTGGAAACTATGGTGATGGATACATTAATATTGCATCAAGTTCGGACTGGGCTGTAGATACTGGAGCATCATTTCATGTTACCCTACATAGACGATATTTTTCTTCTTATAGAACGTGAGATTTTGTCTCTATAAAAATAAAGAACAACGGTTCCTCAAAAATTGTGGGTAAAGGAGACGTACACATCAAGACTGATGTTGGGATGAAGCTTGTACTAAAAGACGTCAGACATGTACCAGATATCCATCTGAACCTCATCTCAAGAGGGTGTTTAGATGATAAAAGGTACCACTCAGTATTCAGTAGGGGACATTTGAAGTTGACAAATGGATCTCTTGTCATAGCAAAGGGCAAGAACTGTTATTCACTCTACAGAACGTAAGTGAAATTCTTCGATGCCATGGAAGAATCCTCGTAAGATCTATGGCACAAGCGTCTTGGTCACATGAGTGAGAAATGAATGCAAATATTAGCAAAGAAGCAGATTATTCCAAATGTCAAGAGTACATCTCTAACCCCATGTGACCACCGTTTGCTAGAAAAACAACATAGAATCTCTTTCTTTAGCAAGAGCTCTAAAGATACGAAAATCCTGGATCTAGTGTATTCAAATGTATGTGGTCCCATGGATGTCAAGTCACTTGGTGCCGCATCATACTTTATCTCGCCTTAATCGATGATGTTTCAAGAAACTTGATGAAATCGAAAGATCGGGTGTTTTAGACCTTTCAGAAATTCCATGCTAAGGTGGAAAGGGAGACAGGCAAATTGTTGAAGTGTCTCAAATCAGACGATGGAGGAGAGTACATCTCGAATGCTTTCAAAAGCTATTGTGTCAAGCGTGACATAAGGCATGAAAAGACAGTGCCATATACCCCCATCATAATGGTGTAACAGAGAGAGTGAATCACACCATTATAGAAAGAATTAGGAACATGCTATCTACTGCCAAGTTACCAAAGCCGTATTGGGGTGAAGCAGTACTCACAACATACTACCTAATAAATCGATCCCCGTTATTTCCTTTGGACGGTGATATCCCAGAGAGAGTTTGGCTGGAAAAAGATATCTCTTATTCACACTTGAGGGTGTTTGGATGCAAGGCATTAGTGCATGTGCGTAAAGAACACATATCCAAGTTGGATGAGAAAGCACTCCTATGCATCTTCTTAGGATACTCAGATGAAGAGTTCGGCTATAGGCTATAGGATCCTGAAAACAAAAAGGTGATCAGGAGTAGGGATGTGGTCTTTCAAGAAGACATTATCATTGAAGGCGTGAATAAGTCAGAAAAGCCACTGATCTCCAATGGTTCAAAACTGGTCATAGTTCCTCCTATTATGATACATGAAGACGGGGGAGAAGTGCAACAAGAGGACGTGATGCAGAGCAAAAATAATAAACAATCAAAATATTAAAAAAATAATAATAAAAGTTTAAAAGATTATACCCTCTCTCAAGGTCTGCAAGGGAGTACACCTCAAAAATGATCTTTTCACAAGATCAACTTTATCAATTCTCATTATTTTATCATTATCTGATCATTTACAATGAAGGGATATCTTTATTTGAATAAACTTGGAAGAAAATAAATAATTAAATAAATAAAAAAACTACAAATATTAACTCTCTCTCTCATCCACATTTTTTCTCTCCCTCCCTATTTTCTCTCTCTTCATCTCCCTATTTTTTCTCTTTCCTCATGTGTCAATCTACCCATCACATGGAGTCCCTTGAATCAAGGAAACTCCCCCATCTTCATATACTCCCCATATCTTTTCCATATCTAAATCTCATATTTTTCTTATATTTATACCCCCTTAAATCTCTCACTAAATCTAAGATAAGCTTAAAAAAAACTAACTCACACCAAGATTTTCGCATATTTAAAGTCCATATCTTTCTCATTTTTATATTGCCCTTAAATCTCTCTCTAAATCTAAGATAAGCTTAAAAAAAATAACCCACACCAAGATTTACCTTTTTAAAAAATTCACGTTACCCATTCCTAAAAATATAAAGTCAAAAAGTAATAAAATTACAATTCTAAATTTTTCCTAATTTGATCTTCATCAGGATGGGTCTCAAGAATTAGACAAGTTAGTTTCAACTGATGTGGAACATGGGGAGCAGCCTGTTCAAAAAGTTCCACCTACAGTTAAACTGAGGTCCTCTAGGGGACACAAACCCTCTACCAGATACCTTGCATCAAAGTATATCTTATACCCGGAAAGGGATGAACCAAAAAGCTACTAGGAAGCTCAAGCCGACGAACAAAATGAGGAGAGTTAAAGTCATGCAAGAAGAGATGGAATCCATGCATGACAACCACACCTATGACTTGGTAAAGTTGCCTAAAGGCAATAAGGCACAAAAGAACCAATGGGTCTTTAGAATAAATACTGACGAAAAAAGATACAAGGTCAGATTGGTTGTGAAAGGTTTCGGGCAGAAAAAAAGTACCGACTTTGATGAAATCTTTTCTCCTGTGGTGAAAATGTCATCAATCCGTGTGGTGTTAGGCTTGGCTGCAAGCTTGAATCTAGAGATAAAACAGCTCGATATCAAGACTGCTTTTCTCCATGGTGATTTGCGGTAAGAGATCTATATGGAGCAGCGAGAATGATTTAAGATAAAAAGAAAGAAACACATTGTTTGCAAGTTGGAAAATAGTATATATGGGCTGAAACGGGCCCCAAGGCAGTGTGGTACAAGAAGTTCGACTCCTTCATGGGGAGTTATGGGTACAAGAGAACAGCTTCAGACAATTGTGTATTCGAGAAGTTCTCCGACGATAACTTCATAATTCTTTTATTGTATGTTGATGACAGGCTAATTGTCGGTCAGGACATTAACAAGATTGACAGGTTGAAAGAAGAGTTGAGCAATGTCTTTGTCATGAATGACAGTCATACTCAACCGATCTTGGGCATGAATATCTCTTGTGTCAAGAAGGCTGGGAAGCTGTGGTTGTCATAAGAAAGGTAAATTTTTCCATACCCTTTATCTTTGGCACTCATTTCTTTGGGGACCCAAGATTTTTATGCTATTTATGACGGCATTAAATATTTATCTTATCTATCTTTCAACCCTCTAGACTCTTTTTACTCTATATTTTTTACCTAAATAATTTTGAAATGACCATCTTTTATCAACACCTAAAGTCCTGTTAACCCCTCCGTCTCTCTCTCAAAACTCCATCAATTTCTCTCTCTCAAAACTCCTTTCTCTCTTGCCCCTCTCTCTCATGTCCAAATTCAGTGGGTTTCTACAACTCTCTCCATCACCTCTCTCTCTCTCCCTCTCAAAATTCTCTCTCTCGCCCTCCTCTCTCTCTCTATCTCTCAAAACCCAAAGTCAATGGGTTTATGCAACTCTCCCCATGTCTCTCTCTCCTCTCGCTCTCTCTATTTCTGTCAAAACTCCGCAAAGAGAAAAAGACACGCCTCCTTTACCAGTAGTGGGAAGTTTTTGTTCTTGAGAGAGAGAGAGTTCTTTAATATGAAGAGAGAGAAGAGCTTGCACTAAATAATTCACTTTACACTAATCTTCCACCCTTTCCAAACTCCCAATTCCCTAATATAAATAGGAAAGAGAGAGAGATTGGTATTGAAAGAAAATGCCACGGCCTTAGTCTCCATTATCCACGCAATAATTTTGATCTCTCTCCATTTTCAGGTAAGTATATTTTGGGTCACTGTTTTATTAATACTTGATACTTCTTTTTTCCTTTTTAGCCTTCTTTGAATGAAGAATCAATATCCAATTCTTATTTATTTCCTCATTTTGTGATTGTCATGAGACCAGAAAATTCTTGTCTGAAACTGAATTAGACCCCTCTCTCTCTCTCTCTCTGCTTGCTGTTGTTTATTGACCTCTTTTGTTTAACCGTCAATTTTCCAATGGTTTGTACTTTCTGAGTATGTCAGTTGCATAAGCCCACTGACTTTGGATTTTGAGAGAGAGAGAGAGTGCCAAGAGAGATAGATTTTGAGAGGGAGAGAGAGACAATGGGAGAGTTGCAAAAACTCATCGACTTCGGGCATGAAAGTGAGAGGGACGAGAGAGAAAGGAGTTTTGAGAGAGAGATTGACAGAGTTTGAGAGAGGCGGACAGGTTAACGGGATTTTAGGTTTTAATAAAAGGCGATCATTTCAAAAATTGTTTAGATAAAAAATATAAGACCAAAAGAATCCAAGGGATTGGAAGATTTAATGTCATAAAAAAATACTATAAAATCTTAAATCTCATTAGAAATAAGTGCCAAAAATAGAGGGTACAGAGAAATTTACCCTTTTTTCCCCCAAAGCCATAAAGATGCAGCAGAAAATTGCTTTTATTAAGTATTGCATATGGGCTATACAAGTTACATCCCCAAAATTTAAGGTCCTAAAAATACTTCTTACGTATTGCCCAGGAGAACAAATCGACAATATGCTCCCTTAGAAGAGTGAAATCTTTTGGCTAAAAGAAAATAGATTTTGAGAATCAATTATGGGACTTTAGACATATATGGAGTGCGTATAAAATTATTAGAAATCCTTTGGCTAAACGGAATTAGATTTTGAGAATCAATTTTAGAAACTTAGACATATATGGAGTGCATATAAAATATTTAGTTTCTTTTATTGAGATGTGTCATTCCGTTTGAGGAGGTCAGTTGTGCTTGAACCAAAGGAATGAATCCACAAAATGGTCCATCGGGCTTTTGTCTATTAGAACTTAAAACTTGCAGCAACACCTTTCCCCAAAGAAAATTCTCACAACGTTTGGTTATAAGAACAAATTTGCCATGGTACATGGGGTATGGGGAACCTGGAAACGCCATGGAACAATCCTATGGACCTTGCAGGACACCATGGTACGCTGGGTCCTCACCCTCCATTGAATGAACAGTGACATTAGAGAGCACAACCCAACGGAATAAAGATGAATCGCTTATGGAGTATCCGACTCCTCACGAGGTCCCATCGGTTCAATTGACCGTGATTTTGTAACACTGCTATTTCCGTATCCCATCAGTGTACATTATTTTTCACCCAAGAAAAGTATGTAGCCCTCCTATTCTCCCTCTATGTCATTATCACACAGGAATAACAGTGACAATCCAAACCGATCCTACCACTCCACGAGATTTTTGACACAGTAGGTTCCGAATACAAACCAAATGAAGAGGAGAAGGGAGAAGGAGGCGAGGCCGAGGAGGAACGGAGGGCCTACCATGAAAATGCCTAGGGCAAGTACTACAGCAAAGGGGAAGAAGGACCGAAGTACAGAGGTAGGATCCACCCACCGTGCTCTTAAGAGCACGAGGGCCCCAATGTTGAGGGGATTCCAAGAAACAGAGCCACTATAAGCAAGGCGGTTGAGGCAGTTGGCAACAAAGGAGTGGGAGTTGCAGGTCAGGAGGTTATACGAATGGTGTTGAAAGTGTTGTGTACTCGACCTTAGGGCATCGTCCCATGAGATCGCAGTTCCACGCTCCAAGTGCTTGTATCTGTTCTTGCATGTGTGTCCTGATAAGTGGGGTGGAAAGCAGCACTGCAAGAGAAATAGCATCCAGAAAATGGAAAGCTTATTAGTTCATTTCTCATGCAACTTGATGTAATTTAGTTCTAATGCTGACTATATAATATAGCAGGTTTCTTAAAGAAGAGAAAAAAGTGGATTTGTCATAATCGAGAGAAATATTGATCATTGAAAGATTGGAGTCTGTGTCGGGATATGACCAATATCGATAACAACATATCATTGTCACAAAGATGTAAGGGAAAATTGTTCTCAAAAAAGAGAAAAAAGTGGAGTTGTCATAATAGGGAGAGATACATCATTGAAAGATTGGCATCTGTCAGGATGTGACCAACATTGATAATAGCATCTCATTGTCAAAAGACAAAGGGATTATCGTTCATTGTCATGCAACTTTGAAAATAAAAGGATAATGAAACAAAAGACATTTCTCCGTAAGTGAAATACTAAATTTCAGTTCTTTATTGAGTATATGATCAATTTATTTACGGGACATCATCCTCAAATGCACAAATGGGTCATTCGTCATGCAAATATAAGTAAAGCTACAACATCTAATTATGTCAACTATCCCAAAAAAAAGAAGAGAAAAGAAAGATGTGTTCACCACTGAATAATAACCATTAAAAATATAATAAAACACACTCAAGTGAATTATCAAAAGGACCAATATTCAAGTGTTCGCTTGAATTAGGGCAGAAATGACCAAAATGAAATAAAATAAATTCATGGAAAACCACAATATCTTCCTCTCTTTTGTAGAGGTACAATAACTAGTTAATTATGCAATGGAAATCAAACTGCTGCCTGACTTTGAAAGAGAACAATTAAATCATTCCATACGTACGAACCTGATCTCTATCTAGTTGGATGTATCTGGCTACAGCTCCAAACGTAAAGTTATCCACACTGACAAAATTTGAGCCCGAGAAATCCAAGATTGTGCCATCCTCACGGCATATACCAAGATGCCCCATAAATGGAGCCAACCAAGACACAATTGGGAGTGGTGTCCACACAATGCAGCAGGGGAACCTTGCCCTTTTCAAATCCACTGGCGCAAGTGGCCACCTTTCAAGAAGCATACTTTTTGAGTGCGCATCCTCGATATCATCAGCTGCCTTCACTTCCATTTAGAAGCCACATTCATTCAGAGAACTTCCTTGTTCAACTCAAATCATGAAAAGGCCCTAGAATTGGCTGCACCCCAAATGTTGGGTAAGAGTTAAAACCATTAATAGTTTTCAATTCATTAAAAACAGAACGGCAACAATTTG
This sequence comes from Amborella trichopoda, assembly GCF_054954075.1. Classification (NCBI taxonomy): domain Eukaryota; kingdom Viridiplantae; phylum Streptophyta; class Magnoliopsida; order Amborellales; family Amborellaceae; genus Amborella; species Amborella trichopoda. Next base: position 23,618,214 of record NC_142340.1, read on the forward strand.
CAGCATATTTGAAAGAATATTATCTAAAAGCTCCAGGAATATGCTTAACTCCTGACTATCATCAGGCCAGGCAACTCATAGATCAGATGAAGTTCAAAACTAAAACTACTTTTTAAAATTATAGAAACTTGGATAGAAGTTGATACACAATTCTGAAATGGCATCATAAATAGAACACCAACACCAAATCTATGCATAAACTTCCCACAACGAAAACTGCAAGAATTATCATATCTTAGCAATATGAAGGGGAGCCAATGAATATATCCCAACAGTACCAACCACCCACAAGAATGCAGCAAAAAAAAATAAACTGGTATAATGAAGAAAGACACATCCCGGTGAGTAGATCTCAAACTACATCAACATCAAAATCAGATCGATCCATATCCTATTTTTATCTATCAAAATTTGCTACAAATATATGTCCTGTTGTTTTGCAAAATGCATATGCGCCTTGGCCGCAACGCCTTTTGGGTATATATAGATAATAGATACGATATCAGTTAGTACCACATGACCATGAATATAAGGCATCAACATATAAAATCCAATCCCATGCACCAATACTCCTTCCTGCAAATGTGCATATGGTGAAAAGAAGAAATCATGCAAAATCTCATGGACCAGTACTTTTCTCTTGGGAACGTGGTGCCAGAATGCTCTGATCAAGCATGCAAAACCAGATTAGTACGTGACTAGAAGAAACAAAATTGGTGCTTCAATGTGTTCAGTGGCAAGCATCAAATAGTATTTCAGAATCTACACAAGCTGAAAAGAAACAAAACATTAGGTATGATTCTGTGGACTGGATATTCTTCCTCGATGAAGAAAGGTGCATCTCCTCAATATTCTTGGGACAAGCATGAGATATAATGTTGGCCGCCATATGTCTCACATTCAGTACTACAATTGATGAGAAACAAAGCATTTAAATGAAACGAAAAATCCCTAATAGAAAAGGTAACCAAGCAGCACGAGTCAAGCTTGGGTTTAATTTATTAAGGTGTTGACATTTGCAACATAACATCCAAGTTTGAATCTTACAGCTGAAGTACCCAAAAGAAAACAAGTAACCAAGTGAATGCACAGGCAAGCCCTGGGTACTCTGCATCAAGCAAGGTACTAAGCATCATCACAAAATTAGACACTGGCCCACCGTTTTTTAACTGCTACATGATACTAGTACATATAATCACACAATAGTCAACTGGTGCTTGACAAAAATTTGAAGAAACAAGTTTAATTAACCCCAGTTAATAAAATACTCCAAGGCTGCCTAAAGTAATATCACATGTCATCTGACAGATTCCTTAAGACGCTAAAAAAATAAACAAGCCTACAAGTGATATGGGAGATTCGGAAATACACTTGATAGATAGAAAAGTAAGACCAGGGCAAGTGAAAGTGAACAGCAGACTCCAGCATACATTTCTCAGTACCTAGTAGGTATTGCTAGAAGATCTCAATGATATTTGTGATGCTTGCGAACACAAAATGCCAGTCTATCTAGAGGTTTACATTCATTGTTACCAAGTAAACAATGGCACATTTGTATTGAGAAAGAATAACCTTAGCTGTGTTCGAACCACAATGCCTAAACATATTGGTACCCAATTCAAGATGTGACTCAGTACATATGCCTCGATGAATGTTAACTAAATAATGAGCACCAGGAATGCATCATTTATGCAAAGAGGAACACATCAATACCCTTAGCATACTAAGGACCAAAAATTGATAGAAAACTTTATACATGAAGGAGAGCCCGAAAACTTCAAAGTTTTCTGAAGGAATTCAACTGCAAAGATCTTTTGTCATACAAGGACTATATCATTCTTTTATTTTTTTCAATACAGTGTATTTATGTCGTTTAAAATGTAAATACTTCTTTTGAAACTCATCTATGTTAGCTCAACTACAGCCTAAATGGAGAAAACTGGATTTTTTGTTTTTTTTCTTTTTTTTGATATGTTAATGGTGGGAATGGAGGGTGGGACGTTACATTGAGGCATCTACTCCCCTAACCACCGATGCCCCAACCCCATTCCCGAGAAAACGGGAATTTCTTCTTCCCTCTACAATACGGTATCAGAGGAAGGTAGCCCTTGAGACCGCAGCACTCCATGTTTGAGAAAAGAAATATGCAGATACCAATGTTATCAAATGCAGTCGCATGAGCATCAATCATTATTGGGTTGGCCCCACATTGAAAGACCACACATATGTGAGATTTGGTGATGTGCCAGCATATGTGGTGCATCACCTGCATATGCAGGCACATCACATCATGGGGATGTGCCTGCATATGCAGCCTACTGCTCTTGGGCAAAAACACGCCCAAAAGCAAGGGCAACATGGTCGTTTTCCTCAGAAAGGAGGGGAATTTTTTTTCCCCTTGTTTTTGGGGTGGTTGGATTTTTTTGGGTGGGTGGGAGGGCAATGGGGCTTGATATGTATCTCTTTTTACATGATTTTAACTGGTCTTGGTGGGGGGGGGGCAATGGGAATTGATATTTATCTCTTTTTACATGATTTTAACAGGTCTTGAACTTAGAGATTGAAATCAATTCTTGTTTCCTGAATCCGAAGCTTTTGAAAAAAAAAAACAAGTAGGCTATTTGTGGGAGACCATTTGAGAATCTTTTTGGTGTCTTTTGAAGGTTTTTAAACGATGATTAACCAAGTATGATTTATGTAATTGAAAGTAGAGAGCATAGAGTGTATTTATCATATTTTTTCTATTTCATACGTCATAAATTTCTGGTATTAGGAGTTTTAGACTTTGGTGTTTGGATGTTAATGTGTACCTAGGAGTTGTGATTATGAAGTAAGTTTCATTTTTGGATGTTATGTTATGGTCGGTCGTGACTCATAACTATTTGGGGTGTTGAGCTTTATTTACTTAATTTAATGAATGGGATGGAATGGATTACTTTACATTTCAATTATATTAGCCCCTTAGAGAGTAATAGAGAACATATTTTACCCTTTATCAGGCTGTCAGGCAACTCAGACAACAACATATTAGAGATAAGTACTAAATTAAAATGCCTACCATCACATAAAGCACACACTTAAATTTTTCTATGCCTTCTTATATTTTCATACTTTTTAAAAGTTACTTTAAATTTATTGACTGCAGTGGAGGTGATAAGCCTGTATCAAGACCGCTTCGTCAATGGATAGTGCATTACACCCCCCATCACAACGACCCCACATCCCGCATTTGATAACATTAGCAGATACTAAACAAACTACGAATTATAAAAAGAAAAACAGATTTCTAATGGACTAGCTGTCCCATGCATGGAATAACTATGCTACAAGCATCCTTTCGCTTCTGTGTTTAGGATGAGAATCATGGAAACTCAGACACACTTTACAATATTTTTGACATTTCTTTTGTATCTCCAAGAAGATGTAGAAAGAAAAATAAAAAGATGAAAATTCACAAGAGGGCGAAAATTCATAAAAGAGAAAAAGTGCAACTCCCAAGGAGCACTGAGGCTCATGGAACTCCATATCTCCAAAAGGGGTATTTGTGCGTTTGCGTATACACACCTTTGGGAGGCTCACTCTTAAGGACCAAATTCATAAGAAGAGACATCGACATGAAAAAGACCTCCACCCACACTCAAGCATGTCATTGTGACTGTGAGTTAGGTTTTGACGAATAACAATGTTTTATACCAAGCACTATAGTGTGTCACTTTATTGAGGCATGCAACAGAAAGAAAAACCAACAGTAAATCAACGAGTCATCAAAAATGCCATTTGCGAAGCTTTGAGCTCACCTCCGTCATCACCAAAATCTTACTTGCTTGTTAACTTGTTGATCCACCTTTAATTTTAATTTTAGACAAAACACACTAACATTCCTTTTAAAAGGATAAATCCAGAGCTGCTATAATCCGCAATGTGCAACATGATACCAAAAGACCATCCTACAAAAAAGAATGGTCTATCATATCGAAATGCAAAAGTGATTTGTCATGCTTGTTACTCAAGAAAATAGATTACGGCTTTGTTCTGAAACTTTGGACATACATTAGGCATGCAACACTGTTCAAGCATACATCCGAGTTGGACATTCAAGGCACTGATCCAAATAGTGTTGGTTGCCTAATGAAAAAGAAAATTTTGCCTAATGCAAAATAAAATTTCTCAAACTATGTGACACTTTAAGCCGTCAGATTTCGCAGTCAATAGCTAAAGATGATTGTGATTTGTGACCTTGTACCTAAAGTGAATGGTCTTATAGTATATAATCCCTTAACTAATTTACTCATTGAAGTCCTTTATAATGTGGCTTAGTATGTAACAATTGTCTTTCCAGTCTGGTGTGCTATCTGCCTCCCTCACAATAATGTCCGGGCAAGATTTCTAGATAAATACTCAACAAAACAGTAAGTTATTGATATCAAGTACCGGGAGAGGTTAATTAATCGATGATGCATTTAGGGTGGTTGAAACCAGACTAGCATCAGCATGAGATATAGAAAGATGACGTCCATCATCAATATAAATAAGGTAATGATCAACATAGTAAAAAATATAGAAGGCATGCCTAGCAACATATTTATATAACTTTTCCACAGACGTATCATTGTAAGCCACATATGATGTTCAATAGATATAGGGTGCGGTTTGTACAGAGCCAAGGCGCTAAACAATCAAATAAAGCCCACCTTCAAATAGTATCGAGAAATGTGATTTCAATACTGGAAATCTTTTTGATAGCCTTAAAATATATTTTTATCTCTAGTTATAAAAATTTAAAGCACTAGAAATCTTTTTGATAGCCTTAAAATATATTTTTATCTCTAATTATAAAAATTTAAAGCTCCAAAAATAGTGTAGATTTCACAAATCTAGGAAATCTCTAAAAGACAAGAATCTTATTGAAGCAACAGAAAAGCTAACTATAGAGCCCAAGGGATATAATCACGCACGCAAGTAAGTTAATTGCACAAAGAATAGAAATCACAGAGCAACTATACAGATAGAAAGAGAGAGATCAGATCGAAATGAAGAGATAGATTTGTGAGTGAAGACAACAGAAAGAGTTAGGTTAAGAGATGACATGCAAGATATAGTCAAGTAAGATAGAGAGCACCCCCAATTCTAACTCTTAACTGCACCTTGGAACCAGAAGAACCCTAAAACCGCGACACCAGCTACTATCGAGAATGATAAAGCAGTGAAGAATTAAGAAACCCTAAATTAACCAGAGACACCCCCTTATTCAGTATATGATTTAGGTGCCAGAAACCCTAGAAATTACCGGAGCTCAAAATACGTCTTCCATGAATTGAAGTTCAGAGAACAGGCAAAAGACCCGCCCTATGCCTCGCTGATCAGTCTGCGATGCCCCAAAAACTTCGAGAGAAAAGAAATCGAAAAGCTTCGATGGAGGAAACAAATTATTAGAGATGGAAAATTTACAAACTCGGATCTGCTGCAGAATATGTTTACGCATCTAAAAGGTCGCAACACGCGTCGACATCTCTCTCCTCAGCTCTAAAACCATCAGCCATCATCACCATTGGATTTTGAAACCAGTAAAATAGCGGGGAGAGAGTGAGAGGACACTCCACTCTTTTCTTTGCTGTCGAGTCGAAAACAAACAGGGTGCGGTTTGTATAGAGCCTAGGCTCTAAACAATCAAATTAGAGCCGACATTCAAATAGCGTAAAAAAGTGTGGTTTTTGGAAATCTTTATGATGGATTTAAAATATATATTCATATATATTTTCGAAGTTCAAAGTTTCGAAAATAGCGTAGATGGATATATCTATGATATTTTGAAAAATCAGGAAAATTGACAATCTAAAAATACATTATAAATATATTATTTTTAAAATTTTCAATTCATTTTTTTTTTTTCTCATGTTCATGTATCTTGATGTCAAGATGATCAATTTGAAGATATTTAGACATAAAAAAAATATCTTCTAACGAAATTTATGTGGTAGGCTCAAATTTGATTGTTTAGAGCTTCGGCTCTATAAAAACTATTCCGAAACATAACTGCCACCGCTGGCGTAAATTTAAGAGGTTTGGTGCGCCGCGCGCATGCGTCCCCCTTAGCATCAAAGACGGTCGGAGGAGTGGGACCGTAGGCAGTAAGTTTCCAATTAGAACAGGATTTTTGAAAAGTTTTTTTATTTTTCAAAATTCCAAGAACTCCCAATTTTCAAAGAAAAAGTTTGTCTAACGTCGCAGCCCTAAAATGTAGAATTAAATATGCACCTCAAAAGTCCATCTTAAAAGGTTGTTTAGATGTTGAAAAATCCTCTAATTAATCATCTCAACATCCAAATGTATAAATATGAAATAAATGGAAGATTTCGAGTCCGCGAAATAGTATATCTTCCAACAAATTATCTGAACCGTCCATTTTCAAGATTTCCATGTGTTTATAGATATGCTTGATTTGAACTATTTTTAGAGTTTAAAATTTTACAATTAGAGAAGAAAATATATTATCAAGCCATCCTAAGAATTTTTTATCTCACAATTATCTTTATGATAAAATTTAGAGGTGCACCTTAATTGCATTGTTTAAGCTTGCAAACTTATGCAAATCACACTTATTTTCAAAAGATCACAATACAAAAAAAAAAAAAAAAAAAAAAAAATTTAAAGTTCCATCCAAAACTGTATTTTATATTTTTTTTTCAAAAAGTCTTCTTCCATTAGTTAAACTTCTGCTCTCTTTATTAATTTAATATCTTCAAGTATACGTTTAGGGAACACATCAGAAGTGGGACTAAATTAAAAATCTTGATTCGAAAAAACAATCAATTTTTTTTTAAAAAAAGTGTATTATAAAAATACCATCAATATATTTCCAAAAAAATCATCTTTCAACCGTATATCTTAAAACAAGAGGAAGAGTTTGAGGAATAAACCAATGAAAAATCTTTTTTTTTTTCTAGACACATAATATCAACTAATGATATGCACATGCGTATTACTTGTTAATTACATAAATAATTCTTTATCGTGAAATTATATCTTAAAATGACGATCTAGTAAGGAGAGACATAATTAAAACTAGTTTTAATTACATAAGAAAATATATTATTTACTTATAAGTAAATATTATAAAATTAGATAATATGAAAATACAAACAATATCACATGAAACTTATAATAAACTCATAATAAACATATATCTATTGCAATCAAAACTAATCATATGTTAGGGAAATTTTTCTTTTTTCCTTTTCTTTTCAATTTTATTTTGGATTTTCAAAATTATAAAGAAATACAGCGAGAAAATGAAAGAAATAGAAAAAGAAAACATAATTGAATAAAGAAAATAAGAAATTTTTGAAATTTTTTCATAATAACGTGTATCTATTGCAATCAAAACTAATCATAATGGTAGGAAAATTTTTCTTTTTTTTTTCTTTTCTTTTCAATTTTATTCTGGATTTTCAAAATTATAAAGAAATACAAATAGTAAATGAAAGAAATAGAAAAAGAAAACAAAATTGAATAAAGAAAATAAGAAATTTGCTTTAGATTTAGAAAATTTTAGAAATTATTTATTTTTCTTCCTCAATAAATTTGCTTTTGATTTTGAAAATAGCAAGCTCAAATGATTTATAATAGAAGAAGATAAGTTGTTTTTGTCATATGATTAAATCAGCCGCATTGTTTGTATAATTTCATACATTGTTTAGTCTTGAACATGAGCCATCCAAATGAAGATAGTGTTTTGTCTCTTTTTTATGAGATAAACTATGAAACGCTTATAAAGGTCAAAAATATTTATTCTAGAAAATAAGAAAAAACCCATGATGCAACTAATCACCAAGATCTAAATTGTGATGGGAAAGCCCCTTTTCCACTTCCTCGTTATTTTGATAATTAAAATGAATAACTATTGGTTTATTTTAGATATTTGAGAGATTGCATTGATGTTTCTGATGCTAAACTTGTCAAGTTTGAAATCATAACCCCATAATACAAAAAGTTTGACAATAAATGGATAAGCAATTACTTAAGGACAATAGATAGCTCAACTATTTAAAATTATTGCATGGATGATGGATAAATAGTGCCTATATCACAAACACTTCATTGAAATTTCAACACTTATGAAATAAAAATATTGTTTGTAATTTATAATTTTATAATATTATCTATAAATTATAATTTTAGATTATTTTTTTATTTTTTAGTTTAATATATTATCAATAATATCTCAAGTATTATTTTTTTATTAAAATTATGCATTAATTACTTTAATTAATTCTCTCTCTATCTTTCTCATGGTGACATTTTCTCTCTACTCAAAATTTTCTCTCTTTGAAAACTCTCTCTACTCAAAATTTTCTCTTTTTGAAAACTCTCTCTCAAATATTGATGCCACATCATCCCAAATAGATAATATTACTCCTATAATAGAAATTGCAAAAAGCATGAAAAAAAAGGAATTAAAAAACATGAATTTGAGAATGAATTAAAACTATTATCAACAATTTCTAGCATTAAAACAAAAGAAAACATAGCCTTAAAAAAACCGTCCTACCCACATACATATTTTGATTACATGCACTCAAAAAAGATAGTTCACGTCTCCATGAAGTTAGATTAAAAATAAAAAAATAAAAACTTAGTAAAAAAAAACAAAAATAGAATAACAAAATAAATAGAAATAAACATACCTATTTAGATAACACACATCATCACCTTAGAGAAAAATAGACAATTGCTTGTACCGTGAGTAAAAAATAAAAAATTAGATATAGAAATCAGATCCATATAAAGTGTTTATCATAAGAGAGAAATAGACGTGTGCATGTTTGAGAGACCGAGAGGTATGCATGTGAGTACTTGAGAGAAAAAGAGAGAGAGAGAATCCGTGAGAGAGAGAGAGAGAAAGAGTCATTTATGGTTAAATAGGGAGAGAATATATGAGAAAGAGAATAGAAAGTCTCCAAATAAATAAAAAGCAACTTAAATTTGTATTTAATGCGAGATGCATATGGGTAAAGGCATTGAGAGATGAGTAATTTGCATGATTCAATGAAAAGATTTGCATTTATATTATGGATAGAGGATTTGAGAGAATCAAATAATGAATTTGAATGTAGAAAGAAAGAAAGAGAGAGAGAGAAAAAAAATGAAGATGAGCTAACGTTACACATAAAAAAGACTTAATATGGTAGGGGAGAAAGAAAGAATAGTAATATTGTGTTACCTAAAAAGAGTTTCTCATTATATACATGAGGTGCTCTTTTTCAAAAAATTGAAATAAAAGGTCAAAATCGTAAAAATTAATAATTTAAAGGCTAAAAATAGAAGACAAAAATATTATAAAAAATTGTAAATTTAAGAAAACAAAAACAAAGAAAGAATATATAATCTTTTCCCTTTTTTACATTCACCAATATAAGTATTATTTTTTACTGTATGAATAGTATATAATTTATCACAAATGAAACTATCATTAACATTGTTATCATTCTAATTTTATTTTAATAAATTGAAATTATAAAATTATGATTTCTATTTTATTATTATTATAATAATGAGTATTATTTCTTCATAACTATGAATATAGTTATTGATAATTATTAGGGAAAATTACGTACATATCCGTTATAGTTTCCGTTATTGCGGTTTTACCGAATAGTTTCCGTTATTACCATGGTGTCCAGTTTTTCATGTCAAAACGAAAATTTTAAAAAAATGAGACTTTACCTTTTTTCGGTTGTTGAACAAACAACCTAAAATACACCAATTTCAATTATTAAAGAATCGAAAATTTTAAATTTAGATTATTCAACAACCGAAAATCATTTTATCTCTCTCTTGTGGCGTATTTTCTCTACCTCTCTGAAGTCATAGTTATCAGATAAAATCAAAGGGGAATAACTAGTTTGAGCCTCTAAATTTAGGAAAAATCTTAGGGATTATGAGATTAGAAGACTAGGAGAATTCTTGTGGCGTATTCTCTCTCTACCTCTTTCAAGTAAAAATTTAGGTTCTTGAATAACCGAAAATTTTAAATTTTTGGTTGTTCAAAAACTGAAATTAGCCTGTTTTTTGTGGTTGAACAATTAAAAACACTTTGAATTCGGTTGTTCAACAACCAAAAAAAAAGTAAAGTTGTCTTTTTTAAAATTTCTGTTTTGACATGAAAAAAACGGGCAGGTGGAAATAACAAAAACTATTTGATAGAGCCGTAATAACGGAAACTATAATAGATATATATGTAATTTTCCCTAATTATTATAACATATTTGTAATAAGAGTAATGATACAATGAGACCCTCACCTATAGTAGCTATATAGGACCTCGTCTGTCACCGTAAGACTCCTTGTGCATCTCTATGACATACGGTGCCAAGTCACCCAGTAAAAAAATAAAAAACAGTTCAAATGATAAGTCATAAATAAACAAACGAAACAGAGAAACAAATCTATACAACCTCACTCTCTCTACCATCCGTAAAAGCAAGCTCTCTTCCCAGCGCCAAGCTTTCATTGACATGGTAGTTGTCGACATCTGTGGTCCACGCATGCTTATATTATTCTCTCTCTCTAACATGAAGATATTAAAAAAAAAAACCCCAACAAGAAAAGCAGAGATAGATAGATAAATAGAGAGAGAGAGAGATTGGTACAGTTTGCAGTGATTTGATTTTTACCAATGGCGTTCCCTTCAATCTGGGCATATAGCACGTTCCTGATAGTTGCGTTATGGATAGTTTACAAATTCAAAAGACACAATTGGATCTGTTAGAGAGAGAGAGAGAGAGAGAGAGAGAGAGGAAGCGAGTATTATTAAAACCTGATGGAGTGGATCTGAGGCTGGTTCTTATGTAGCCTCTGGTGCTGCAAAGGTTGAGACTAGCCCTCAAATGGCCTTGGTTACTCCTGTGCATTGTCTTGTAGCTCTTGAAGCCAAGCCATTACTTTATCCACCTTTAGAAACAAACAAACCAAATACATGAGAAGAAAATGCCATTGATGCTCATCAAAAGCTTAAAAAGATAACAAATTGATTCAAATAAATGGTGTTTGTATTCAAAGATTTGCAATGCGTATGTTTTTCACTGTTTTTCCTCATTTCCTTCCCTCTTTGTAATGGAAATGCTTTTTTCTATGTGAATCTTGATTGGAAAATACTTTCTTCTCTCACATCCCTTACATCTCTCTACCCCCTAAAACCCAAATCTTAAATCCTAGATACCTCAGCCCATTCACACACTTTACTCCAACATAACCACAAGATGATGACACAAGATTTATTTAATAGCGAGAGACAAATCAATGACGAGAGCTAGGAATGCCCTCCCAGCCAAACTTGGCAGCCTGCTGTGCCAAATCGGGGGGCAATTTTAGTGCTAAAGCACTGGAATTGGAGAGGGAGGAGCGAGCAAGTTGGGATTGAGAAGGCCATTTCAAAAGGGCAGCACGTTGGCGAGAGAGAAAAGTTTACTGGGAAATAAAAGGTAACTGGCTTAGCAGGTTGCTCTGCACATATCTTGAGGAACCACAATATCCGACGACAAGTAAGTGGGGTCTTATAAAGCTTTAGGTGCGTGAGGGATGCACAAGGTCATTTTTCTTATAATAATTGTATAAATAATTTAGAAATGACACTATGAGACCCTCCCACACCTATATGGTAGGCTTCCAAAGGATCACTATTAAATTTAACACACATCGTTAGAAAAGTTATCACATGGGTGTGGGGCTTGACTTTTCTAGAGATATATGCCTAATTTGATGGTGATCATTTGGGGTTCTATTCACATGGGTGTGGGAGAGTCTCATATGATCATTACTCTAAGTAATTTTAGGGAGAGGAAGAGACAAACGGATTAGAGGAAGAGATGAGAAGGTGAACATGAGGAGAGAGAGAGAATAAATAAATATTTACTATAAATGCTTAATAGAAATGATGAAAGAGAGAGAGATAGGGGAATTAAGTGAGAGTATGGGGGAGGAGAGAGAAGAGAGAGCTTTATTAGGAAAGGAATTACATGAGAGAGTATGGAGTAGGAGAAAGAAGAGAGAAAAATGTGGGGTTGAGGATTTATTAGAAAATATGAGTTATAAGAGAGAGAGAGAGATAAGTTACATGAGAGTATATGGGTGAGGGGAGATAATAGAGAAAATTAAAGGAAGGGAGAGAATGGGATGAGAGAGAAGAAGGATGGACATGAAATGACATGCATCGGCACGAGAGGAAAATGTGGGATTTATTTAGAAAGAGTGATGATTAAAAGAAGGGAGAGAATTGGCATGAGATGACATACATGACATGAGAGAGATGTGGGGAGAGAGAAACATTAATATGGTGGGACACACGACTTAAAAATAGGAGGGTATTGCTCTCTCTTAATATATAATAGATATAAAGAGCTAGAGAAATTAGTGGCAACTAAAAATTTACGCAACTAGGAATTTAGGGTGAGATTCTAATATTTAGATTTGCTTAAATATTTTGCTGCTTTCTTTCGACATACATAAATTTTATTAATTTTACCTTTTCAAATGCTTGTATTATTTCATTGATGTATAACCAAGCATTTTAGATGGACCATTATTTTACATTTTTGTATGTATGTTTTTTAGTCAACTGCAATTGTGTACTGGGGTCTTTTTAATGTTTTTTCTAGTCATTTGCTAATGTAGTTCTTAAGTATTGTGTCAATATATGTTTCTAATGAATCTACCATATGTTTTATATCGTGACAACAAAGTGAGCAGTTTTATTGTATTTATATAAATTAAGACAAAATTTGTTAGGGATGCGATCATTTACCTTTAGTAGAGGGAGGTCACAATTACTTACAACCATCTGATGTCTGACAACTTGGGTGTGCCGTAAATATCGAAATTTTTTTTTTGAACTTTGAGCTTGGTCAATGAAATTAATATTGCCACCCATGTTATACATCATTTTTGATGTACTTGTATTCCTGAGTCGCATAAAGAGAGAACCAGTAACAACCTGGTCCTATCGGTACCCAAGACACCGCCAGACCACGGGAACGCTGCAAAATAAGCATAAAAGTGGGCAACCTTGAAAAGAGCACTGGAATGGCTTCAAAAAGCATGAAAATGATAGTTTGGGATGCCCCAAGGACGGTCGCAATGTTTCGTTACATTTTGATGAGATTTGACATGATCAGCATGAAACTCAATTATTAAATCCATCTCCTATCATACTGAAAAGAGACTTTATAACTACAGCCCTACTTTCAAGGCTTCAAAACAATATCAGGTCATGGGCAACAGATCCGGAGCATTGAAAAAATCCCAAGGACCAAATTTGGGCTCAATCGGACATTCCAAGACCATTCTGGGTCTAAATTACCACAAACGGGCTGGTTTCATTCTTTTGCGGTGTGGCTTCAGTGAACCAATTGCCATTTCTAGAAATTGTGTTTTCACCGCTTGGGACGATTTTCAAGTGCTCATAGTTCGCTTGTTTGGAATCAGAACAAGCTCAAATTTGGTCACCAACTGAACCTCAATGATACGATCATTTTGACATATGACACACGCCATGGCGTGCCCCGAGACGAGAGAACTTCTGGAGAGAAAGTGAGCCCAAAAGCATAAAAATCATAATTTTGAAAGAAGACATATCGTACTTCACTCAAGATCCGGGTATCGGATAAATGCAAATACGAGTCCATTGCGACCACATCGCAAAGGGGTATAATTTGGTATAATGTTTGCATTCAACTGAAGGTCGGATAGTACGAATTTCAAGGTTGAAGATGACAAGAGTTTCTTGATAGCCGAAATCCCATTTTTTGGCGACTTCCCAAATTTAGAATGTGCTCAAATGGAGATAAAATCAGACAAAACTTAATGCAGAATGATCATGACAATGCTCACTTCAAATCAAAATAAAAAAGAGGATTCAAAACATCACGGATCGCATTACATTGACGATCAAAGGCTATGAACTTGACCGGATTTTTACCCTTCGAGAAAAGTATGTTTTAAGACGATCAAATGACATCAAAATGTTCAGAACAGATCAAGCATCAATTCTACGACAAACATCGTCCGAACTGCTGCCACAAAAATCCGAAAAAGCTCCCAAAGTCTAGCAATGATGAGAGGCCACTCTAGGAGGGATGGTTTTGTCTTTAACCCAAAAGATTTAAGAGGTATTTTGGTCATTATGTCAAAAATGGAAATTTATTTTAATTCACTTAATATGTAATTTTTAGCAATTTAGCTTAGTTTTGAGCGTTCCACCCATGTTTGGGGGTTGCTCTAAATAAACAAGCTTAGGTCAATTGCGAAAAGGCTGGATTATTCGTTAATGAAATTAAGGCATTAGCTTATGCCTGCTTGGCTTTGCTTCTAACTCTTGGATCTAGTGGTGAGGAGAGAGAGAACTTTTAGAGAGAGAAACTACCTCTAGCCCATACACCCTAACGTACCCCATAGTTCACGCGCACCAACCTTGACTCACGGCTAACCTTTCTCTTTCTCGTTTGCAAACAAAGAGGCTAAGATTGCGTGTTCAGGCTAGGTCACATCTCAAATCTAGTCTCTCTCCCTCTCTTCTTTCCTCTTTCTTCGTCTCTCTACATCGTCTTTCTCTACGCCTTTCTCTCCTTTGTTGCTTGACAAGTCTCGGAGCCGCAGTATCTGCAACCCCGTCTCTCCCTTAGTGCCTTTCTCCCCTTTGCCACATGATAAGTCTCGGAGCCACAGCATGTGCGACCCCGTCTCTCTCTCTGCACCCTTCTCCCCTTTGACGCGTGACAAGTCTCAGAGCCGCAGCACCTACGACCCCATCTCTTGTTGCATTCTTCTCTTCCCCATAGCAACTCGAAACCACAACAAATCCGTGGTCTTGTCATTCTCTCCTTTGTTCCTCTTCCCATCCTTAATTTGAGCATGACCACAACAAATCTGTAGTCTCGTGCCTTCTCTCCTATACTACTCACTGTTTCATACGGACCCGTGACCACACGTAACCTCAGCTTCTCGTAAACCCTTTCTTCCCTTCATTTTTCTTCATTCCTTCTTCTGTACTGATAGTATCTCGCTATACGTCATACGCTCAACTTGATACCTATCAGAGTAGTCTCAAGAGTCTTAATCTCTAATCACCACTCTAACTTCTTTTCCATACACTTGAGTTGAGTTGCGAGAGATATACATGCTCTCACCCTCATTCACTTGGGTGGAGTCATCCTGAGTTGGTAGTTGAGAGAGTTTTGATTCTTTGGTCGCTCTGATTGTCAAATTTTGTAGTATTTGTGCGGATAGAAGAACCTCTGTCGTCACTTCTCCTTCATCCTTTCTCTGTCAACCAATCCCTACTTGAGTAGACCATTACATAGGAGTACCTTCGAATTAACATTGCAAGTTTTGGAGCAAAAGAACGAGACGAAGTGTTAAAGTTTGAGGAGAGTTCGTGTCCAAACTGTGCTTGCAGACAGTCGGAGGGCTTCGTAACTGTTCTAAGAAGGCGACTGCTCGGGTGTATCTCTGAACCTACAAACGATGAGGTAAGCATCTAAACGTGCCATTGTCGAAAAATCTCTCTCGTTGTTGGTTCCTATAGGCATCAAGAAGAGTACATGTGCATGCTTAAAACTTGTATCGTGTGTGCACCCTTCGCGATTGTTTAAGAGAGGGTTTTCTCTCACCAAGAAAACCAGACCCCCGACTAACTGGCGACTTAACTGGGGATACACCACCCTATAGTCGGTTCGGATTGTTCTCAAACTAAAATCACTTTTTTTCTCATGTCTATGCATCTTGATTCGAGATGATCAATTTAATAATATTTAAGCATCAAAACAACATCTTCTAGTAAAAATTTTGATGTGGGATCATAATTTGATTGTTTAAAGCCTCGACTCTACATAAACTTTTTCCATAGATATATGGGTTGTTCAAAGGTTTATTGAAGCAATTCGATGATCACAAGTTTAGAGTAATAAATAGGTTTTCAACTCTTAGGATAAGGGTGAGTAGTTTGTGTCCATAGAATAATATTGGTAGGGAGGAAGCAGCACTGTGGCCACCACTTCCACTGCCCATAAACCACACCAACATTCCCCCAATATTAAGGCATACATTTTCTTCAACAATAAAGCCCATATTTATTTTTACAACATTTGTCTATCCCTTAATTATGGCTTAATAATTTAAAATATATATTTGTATCGTTTTCGTCATTAAGGGGTTACCATATTTCCGATTTTTTTTTATATATAAAAGAGTGATTAATAATGAAGTGTATAAACACTTTAGACTAGCTAAAAACATTAAATAAACAATTAAACATGTAAAAGATTAATAAAAAGAAACTTAAACAAATTAGTGGTCCACATATCTAGAAAATCTTTAAAAGGCAAGAATTTTATTGAAACAACAAAAAAAGCTAACTATATAACCGAAGGGATAGAATCACTCACGCAAGTAAATCAATTGCACAAACAATAGAAATCACAGAGCAACTATACAGATAGAAAGAGAGAGATCAGATCGAAATGAAGCGATAGATTTGTGAGTGAAGACAACAGAAAAAGTTAGGGTAAGAGATGACATGAAAGATATAGGCAAGCAAGATAGAGAGCACCCCCAATTCGAACTCTTAACTGCACCTTGGAACCAGAATAACCCTAAAACCGCGACACGAGCTACTATCGAGAATGATAAAGCAGTGAAGAATTAAGAAACCCTAAATTAACCAGAGAGAGTAGAAGAGAAACCCCCTTATTCAGTATATGATTTAGGAACCAGAAACCCTAGAAATTACCGAAGCTCAAAACACGTCCGCCATGAATGGAAGTTCAGGGAACAACCAAAAGAGCCGCCCTATGGCTCGCTCATCAGTGCAGAGAGAATAAAGGGGGAAAGAACCTTCGATGCGCCAAAAACTCCGAGAGAAAAGAAAATCGAAAAGCTTAGATAGAGGAAACCAATTATTAGAGATGGAAAATTTAAAAACTTGGATCTGTTGGAGAAAATGTTTACACATCTAAAAGGGAGCAACAAACGTTGGCATCTCTCTCCTCAGTTCTAAAACCATCAGCCATCACCCTTGGATTTTGAAAGCAATAAAATAGCGAGGAGAGAGTGAGAGCACACTATACTTTTTTCTTTGCTGTCGAGTCCAAAGCGTAACAGCCACCGGTGGCGTAAGGTTAAAAGTGTTGGTGCGTCGGGCGCATGCGTCCCCGTTAGGCAGTAAGTTCTCCGTTAAAAGACGGGCAGTGGAGTGGGATCCTAGGCAGTAAGTTCCCAATTAAAACAGGATTTTTGAAAAGTTTTTTTATTTTTTAAAATCCCAAGAACTCCCGAGTTTCAAAGAAAAAAGTTTGTATAAGGTTAGAGCCTTAAAATGTAGAATTAAAGATGCACCTCAAAAGTTCATCTTAAAAAGTTGTTTGGATGTTGAAAAATCCTCTAATTGATCATCTCGACATCGTAATGTATGAATAAGAAAAAGAAAAGAAGGTTTCAAGTCCACGAAATAGTATATCTTGCAACAAACTATTTGGACCGTTCATTTTCAAGATTTCGTTGTGCTTATCGATCTACTTGATTGGAACCATTTTTAGAGTTTGAAATTTTATAAGAAGAAAATAGATTCTCAAGCCATCCTAAGAATTTTTTGTCTCAAAATTATGTTTATGATAAAATTTAGAGATGCGTCTTAATTTGATTGTTTAACCTTACAAACCTTATGCAAAACACACCCATTTTCAAAATATCATCAAAAAAAAATCCAAAACTGTATTTTATATTTTTTTTAAAAATTCTTCTTCCATTATTTAAACTTCTACTCTCTTTATTAATTTAATGTCTTCAATTTTAAGTTTAAAGAGCACATTAGAAGTGGGACTAAATTAAAAATCTTGATTTTAAGAAAAATCAATCAATTTTTTAGAAAAAATGTATTATAAAAATACCATCAATATATTTCCCAAACAATAATCTTTCAACCATATATCTTAAAACAAGAGGAAGAGTTTGAGCAGGAGTAAACCAATGAAAAATTTTCTTTTTTTATGACACATAATATCAACTAGTGATATGCACATGCGTTGCATGTGAAATTACTTGTTAATTACATAAATAGTTCTTTATCATAAAATTATATTTTAAAATGACGATCTATTATAGAGAGAAAGAGAGACATAATTAAAGCTAATTTTAATTGCATAAGCCAATATATTATTTACTTATAAGTAAATATTATAAAATTAGATAATATGATAATGCAAAAAATATGTCACATGATACTTATAGTAAACTCATAATAAACATGTATCTATTGCAATCAAAACTAATCATAATGGTAGAGAAATTTTTCTTTTTTCCTTTTTTTTTAATTTCATTTTGGATATTCAAAATTATAAAGAAATACAAAAAAAAATGAAAGAAATAGAAAAACAAAACATAATTGAATAAAGAAAATCATAAATTTTCTTTCGATTTAGAAAAGTTTTAAAATAAATATGTAGCTATTGCAATCAAAACTGATCATAATAGTAGGAAAATTTTTCTTTTTTCTTTTTATTTTCAAATTTTATTTTGGATTTTTAAAATTATAAAGAAATACAGACAGAAAATGAAAGAAATAGAAAAAGAAAACATAATTGAATAAATAAAATCAGAAATGTTTTCTTTTGATTTAGAAAATTTTGGAAATTATTTATTTTTCTTCCTCAATAAATTTGCTTTTGATTTTAAAAGTAGTAAGCTCAAATTATTTCTAATAGAAGTAGATACGTTGTTTTTGTCATATGATTAAATCAACTACATTGTTTGCATAATTTCATATTTTATGAGATAAACTATGAAACCCATGTAAAGGTAAAAAATATTTTTTCCAAAAAAGAAGAAAAAACCCATGATGCAATTAATCACCAAGATCTAAATTGTGATGGGAAAGCCCCCTTTCCACTTCCTCGCTATTTGGATGATTAAAATGAATAACTCTTTATTTATTGTAGATATTTGAGAGATTGCATTGATGTTTCTGATACTAAACTTGTTAAGCTTGAAACCATAACCCCATAATACAAAACGTTGGACAATAAATGGATAAGCAATTACTTGAGGACAATAGGTAGCTCAACTATCTATGAAATAAAAATATTGTTTGTAACTTATAATTTTATAATATTATCCCTAAATTATAATTTTAGATTATTATTATTAGTTTAATATATCATCATAATATTTCAAGTAATATTTTTTGATTAAAATTTTGTATTAATTAATTTAATTAATTCTCTCTCTCATGGTGACACTCTATCTCTACTCAAAATTGTCTCTATTTGAAAACTCCCTGTCTCAAATATTGAAGCCGCATCATCCCAAATATATGATATCATTTCTATAATAACAGAAATTACAAAAAGCATGAAAAAATAGGAATTAAAAAACATGAATATGAGAATGAATTAAAACTATTATCAACAAAATGGGATTCCGACGACCGAGAAATTCTTGTCATCTTCAACCTTGAAATTCGCTCTATCCGGCCTTCAATTAAATGCAAATATTTTACCAAATTGTACCTCTTCTTGGTGTGGTCGCAACGGACCCATATTTGCATCGATCTGATCCCCGAATCTCAAGTTATGTCTGGTTGGATGCCTCGATCTCACCCCTCCGGATCTAGATGATTGGGTGACACGTGCCTCGGGTTCAGAAGACCCGGGACTTGAGATCGTTCTCTCGGGAACCTTGTTCATAGAACAAAGGCATGTACCCAATTGGTGAGAGAGGAATTTTATTCGTGAGGTGGAGACCAACCTCACCTAGATCCGTGACTTACTCGGGTTGACTCGCCCGGGCGCCCTCTTAAATCACGACGTAAAGCCCCCCAGCTACTTCAACTGGTTCGGAATTGCCTCCTTTGATCTGCAATCTCTTTATTTTTTGCGAGCACTAACATAGTTAATTTGCAAGATAAGTGGGCCTAGGGACCCACCCTTTTCTTGGGGTGAACATGCACAAATGTGCACGTTCAGATGGCAGAGAAGATGATAAGTTAGGGTGATGAAGAAAATGATTTGAATAAGGAGGGGAAAAGACAAAAGGACTTGACAAGGGAATGAAACTAGCATGATAGCTGAACTAATATAATGACCGACTCGGAGTGGTAGCAAGACGGGCAAGGTAACTTAGATCGGCGTGACCGCAATCTACTCGAAACCAAGGCCAATATGTCTTAATCTAGTGTGGCAGCAAGACAGACATGGTACTCTGGACCAGCACACTGGCAATACTGCTCGACAGCCAGACCGTTATGACAGTGCTAGACTGAGTCTGTCCTCTAGTCAAGTGAGAATGGAAGAAGGAAGGAGAAGAGAAGAGAGCAAAAAGAAGACGCGGGATGAAGAAGTAGGAAGGTCCCGGTGGCATTAGGCATCGCCACCCACAACCAGGGAGCAACAGTATGGTGGCCCCTAGACGGTGTTGGACACTGCTACTCACGGTGGAGGGGACGGGAAGCAGTGAACTGCAGACAGCATTGTCCATTACCGTCGGTGACACAAGAAGGCATCAATGACCCTTTGTGGGCGGCTATAGGTATCGTCGTCTGTGATAGGCACAGAGTGCAGAAGAGAGGCCAGCGAGCGGTGATATGCATCACTGTCTGTGATAGATGTGAAGCACTGTTGAAACCCCTGCGGGTAGCGATAGGAATCGTTGTCTGCGACAGACGTGAAGCACGTTTGAGATCCCCACGGACGGTGATAGGCATTGCCGTCTGTGATAGGTGTGGGATGCTGAAGACATGTCTGCGAATGACAATAACTATCGCCGTCTGCCTGGCGCAGGACGCCAAAGACACCCCTGTAGACGGCGATGAGCAGCGCCGTCTATGGCCCGTGAAATGAAAGAGAGATGGTTTGCGGTCGGTGATGCATATCGTCGTGCGTGACACCAATCCTGGAACCGAAACAAGAGCTTGACCCGCTACTTGAGCATAGCTCGGCTCACCGTGTGCTCCTTCAGACGGCGTTACGCACAACAATGACTAACGCCGTGCGTGAACTATGTTGAGGAAAGGAGATGAAGAAGAGAGAAGGAAAGAGAAAGAAGGTCGTGCATGGCGCTGCCATCACCATCCACGACCTGCGAAACCACAGGAGGGGGAAGAAAGAAAGGGGCATGCGCGACACTGCCACTGTCGTGCATGGCCTCTGAGAAAGACTCAGTAGAGAAGAAGAAGACAAACGAAGAAGAAGAAAGAGAAAAAGAGAGAGAAAATACCTCGAAGATAGGAGAGGTACCACTTTAAATGTGCTCAAGAGAACTCAAAAGAAAGCCTTAATTTTTATTCATCAAAAGTTGAATCCATGTAGAACGATTTTCCCAAAAGGTCTCTCCTCCTTTTTCAATGAGAGGTAGCATCTATTTATAGACTAGGGCTAAAACGTGGGTGGACTATCCAAAACTATCCCTAATTGATGATAATTAAAGTTCATTTGAATTAAAAAAATAAGAAAATAGGGTGCAAAATGACTGATTTGCCCCTGCCTACTAATTGGAAAAATTCCAAAATAGTCCCTGCTGAGAACTAGGGACGTTCTTGATTCTTCTCAAACGATCCATTGACGATCCGACATCTAAGTGAACAAAAGATGCTTGCCATCGTGCAAGGCTCGATGCTACGATCATTTTGATAATAATTATAAGCCACGAATCATACTCTAAAGACATGATCACGTAACTTGAAATTTGAATAGATCTTGAAAAATTTTGATTGATAGTACGTCTTCATCTTGATGTTTTTCTTTGATTTCTTCACTGAATTGCACTGAGCATGTTACCACGATCGCATTGCGACAAACAGGACGCGATTTGGTGCCCGAACGAAGATTTGACAATCTTGAACTTTTGGTCGGAATTTAGAATTCCAGTAGTCGGAATATGCAATAACTTCAACTGAATCTTTTGCAAAATCAGACCGTTCATCACTTGTGGGGTTCGGACTAATGGTAGCCACAGACCGTAGCACGCAATGCAACTGGCCTCGCGTCGATCGGGCTTGCGGGCGTTGTGATATGGATGCTCGAGTGAGTGGAGGTCCTGCTGATTTTCTGTAACTTGCGGCTTCGAATCACGAACTTGTCTCTAGCATTTCTCTCTGCTCTAACATCGTCACGGGACGTACCACATATCAAAACACTTATTTTGACGAGACAAACACGCTACAACAAGTTTTAGCATGATAGGATCTCAGACAAGGGAGATATGGATATCGCAAGTTCACTGTTCGTGACTATGCTTTAATGGAGTTTAGTTGCAGGGTGTCCCCACAGGAATAGTGTGCGGCTCCTCTTGTTTTAATGTTTGGCCCATAACTTCTTCCTAGAGTGCATATTTAAGCTAAAATTTAACCCTTAAGGGTATTCAACCGTACCGGATGTAATGGCGGTAGTCCCACGAACTTTTGATGCTCTAAAAATAAGGTTCCAGTTATAAGGGTCCATTTCAGGGTGCTAGAAGCTGATTTTACGGAAATTACCGAAACTGTTTCTTAATGTGCACTGCCCTAGACATGTCGGAATGTGATGAAACTTGGTAGGATACTTTTAGGAGTCCTTATGAAGATCTTGATATGTTCTGAGGCCATTATGGGACTATCAAAACTTCCATTGTTTGTCAAGCTTTATTCACTGGCTTCTCTTTTATTTCGCATCGGGGACCCATGGTGCTAAAAAATGTCTTCAAACAACATGCCCCATCGAATGTTGTGCTTCTAGAGAACCAGAATGTGCACTATAGTTTAAGGTCATACAACTGAACTATGGTGGAAATAGATAGTGGTGACCCATTGGCTAGTAGCGAGTATGGGTGGTGGAATCATTTACCCTTTTATGAGCATGGATGAAACCCATGGGGAATGGTGAATGTTGTAGAGGGAAATGGATCCACTGGGGATTTGTTCATGTGTGGAAGCATGTTTAAAGTCTGCCTCTTGGACCCTATGCAAAGCCTTTTAATGTCATGCAGCTCGGATGTGACTATAGTTTTGAGTCATACAGTTGGACCATGCAGTTTAAGGTCGTGCAACTAGACCTCCAATACAATTTAAGGTCATATAGTTTGAACCATTAATGATGGGAATCCTTGAGGATTATTTGGGTTAATATAGCTCCACGGGGATAATGAGCAATGATATGCAT
This sequence comes from Amborella trichopoda, assembly GCF_054954075.1. Taxonomy (NCBI): domain Eukaryota; kingdom Viridiplantae; phylum Streptophyta; class Magnoliopsida; order Amborellales; family Amborellaceae; genus Amborella; species Amborella trichopoda. The sequence goes on from NC_142340.1 coordinate 23,641,391, forward strand.
GTAACTCCGTTGAGAATGACAGACCGGAGCACAAATGCCGCCCCACTGGGGATAGTGGTGGAATACACCCAGTGGAGAGGTGCGTCCATTTCACAGTTTAAAGTCATGCGAATGGACTATTTGTCATGCCGTTTAACGTCTTGCTACAGGGATGTGCGTTGCAGTTTTAAGGTCTTGTAGCTCGGACCATGGCTATACAGTTAAAGTCATGCAACTAGGACCATGCAGTTTAAGGTCGTGCAACTAGACCTCCGCTACAGTTTAAGGTCATATAGTTTGGACTATGGCTATGCAGTTTAAAGTCATGCGGCTAGGACCATGCAGTTTAAGGTTGTGCAACTAGACCTCCGCTACAGTTTAGAGTCATATAGTTTGGACCATGGCTATGCAGTTTAAAGTCATGCGGCTAGGACCATGCAGTATAAGGTTGTGCAACTAGACCTCTGCTACAGTTTAAGGTCATGTAGTTTGGACTATGGCTATAGAGTTTAAAGTCATGTGGCTAGGACCATCATGTAGTAAGGGAATGTGACTCCATGAGGAACAGAGCCGTAACTAGAACTTGACTCCCTGAGGATATGATGGTTGTGGTGTAGGGAATGGACTCCTTGGGGATGCGGAATGGTGGTCATGTCATAATATCTGGGTGTAGCTCCACTAGAATAGTGAGAGAAATCCACAAAATGTAGTAGCATGTGCAATGCTAGGTTTTGAATGACACACACAACGTTAGGCTTGTGGATGATGCGCATGACGTTAAGCCTCCAGTAAGGTGCATGACGTTAAGCCTCTGATGAAGTGCGCGGCGTTGGCACCTGAGGGACGCACAACGTTGAGCTTGGGAAGAGCGATGCACGATAATAAGTTGGATGAGACACGCGGTGCTAGGCTTCGTAGAGCACGGACGACGCTAGGTTTAGTAACGCGCACGATGTTAATATCTGAAGGACGCTTGCGACATTAAGACATAGTGATGCCGTTAGCAGCAAGTCACAGGAAAAAAGATAGATGGAGGTAGGTCAGGGAGGCCCAAGTAGCAATGGCTTGCATTCAGGATTCGGGTTTGGCTCGCCCCAACTTGGTCTTATCGCCATTTAGAGTCAGGGACTCGGATGTCATTTCAAATTTGTGAGGGGCACTTTGTGTAACCTTCGTCTATAAAAGGGGATAAAACTCCATTTTCACCATTTTACTTACCGTTAAACAATGAGAGGGTTTAGTGCAGGTGAGAACTTCCGACGAGACCCCATTTCCCAAAGACCTGCTAATCGAGCCTCAGCAAGTTTGAGGTCACTCGCAGAGTGCTTATGAGAGTCTGCAGAGAGTGTCGAGACCCCTCGAGGAACCGGGGACTTTTGGAAAGAAGAAGGAGCCTAGCTGAGTTGTGGGCATTGCATAGGAGCTTCAACGAGCTCCAGGGCCCTGCGAAGGAGGAGAGAAGCAAACCAGGGGTCACCAACTAATCTCGAGAACCCTCAGTGATTTCTTGGCAGTCTTGTGGTTCCTGGCAGGTTGCAGAGGCCTCAAGGATACTAGGGAGGTGGAGAGGAGAAAACAGGGACTGCTGGCACTTGCACAACGGTTTACCTTGCGATTATTATCAGAGAGAATGAAGGTTGAACAATGGTTATGCCAGAAGCTCTGCAATTTTTTGGCTAGTAGAGGAATGCGAAGAAGGGAGAAGGAAACCCGCAGGGTCACAAGGGAGTTTCTACAAAGATTCAGGTGGTTTCCCAGTATTCCCGGCTACCGGTGAGGGGAAAGAACAGGGTCAGAAAGGGATTCTCGGTGTACAGAGGAGAGTTTTTGATAGAAAGAAGAAACGTCGGTAGGAATTCAAAGAGTCACAAAGACCGCAGCCGTCAGGAGGTTGAAAGTCAAGAGAAGGTGGACCGTCTCCTGAGAGCGACGGTTGGGGGAACTGAAGAGGTGCGAAGCATTAAATGCCCCCTGGGAATTGGGGACAGTGGGAACCAGGGCACCATAAGGGCATGCGTGGAATTAAGTTGCATGCAGTGCTGTCTTCGCATGGTGCTAAGTTGTGCATGACGACAGCCATGCCGAGTAGTATGCCGCTCGAGGCCATGGTCGCGCGCGGCATTGGCCAGCCCGCGGTGATGGTAGCACGTGGCGTTGAGCTGCTCGTGGCAGTGGTCACCTGCGGAGTTGAGCCACGCGTGGCGATGATCATGTGTGGTATTGAGTTGCGCACGACGATGACCATGGGCGACAATGCCTTGTGGGGGCCAAGAGTGATGGCAAATGAGAAGGCTCGTCCACTATGGTTTGTTGGAAGCCAAGTTCTCTAGCACAACAGTGAAGTCCATGTTGTCTAGAGGAAGGGCATCCATCATAGGCCAGCTCCTTGCTAGGGAAGTCTATTTTGTATGTCTGATAGACTCTATCAGAGTACTTCTTCCCTCTCTTGGAAACCAACCATACTTTGTCAGATGAATTGAAGCTGACTTAGAAATGGTTGGTCCTTCTTAGAAGCAAGAGCAACACTTCAGCCTGAACATCCTCTTTTCCTCTGAAGCAAGAGCAACTGTTGATACAATATTTGTAACCTCCCTGATAATGGGCTTTTGCAATAAAAGAAATGAATTTCTTTTGAGTTGGGTTGCTATTTTTCTTTTCCATTTCTTTCTTTTTACTGCATGCACTGCATTTTAAGAGCACGTCAGGGATAATACTTCTTTAGGTATCGCCCATTTATAGGGGGCATTGCCTCTTCTCCATCAGAATTTGCCAGTATATAGGCCCCATTTGGTGTGACCTTTATGACTATGAAGGGACCTTCCCACTTGGGCTCGAACTTTCCTTTGAGGAGTCCATGCATGACAATCGGTCTCCTGACTGCTAAGACTAGATCCCCAGTAGCGAATGAGCGAACCTTGACAGACTTGTCAAAGGCTCTCCTCATTCTCCCCTGATTGAGCTCAAGGTTTTGCTGGGCCTCTAGCCTCTTTTATCAAGAGCATCCAACTCCTGATAACGGAGCTTGACTTTCTCATATTCAGTCAGTCCTTGATGTATAGCGACACGGAGTGAGGGTAGTTGAACCTCGGCTGGCAAAACTGCTTCACCTCCATAGACCAGGGAATAAGGAGTAGAGTTTGTGGCATTCTGAGTGGTGGTGCGATAGGCCCACAGAGCTTCAGGTGGCCTCTCATGCCAATTCTTCTTTGACTTTGAAACTGACTTCCGAAGCACTTCGCACAGGGTTTTATTGAACGCCTCAGCTAAACCATTGGCTCGAGGGTGGTATATGATCGAGTACTTCCACTCAAAACCGAACTGGTTAACTACGTGATCAATATGATGGCTTCTAAACTGAGAGCCATTATCAGATATTATTCGTTCCGAAACCTCGAACCGGTATATGATGTGGTGACACATGAAGTTGGCCACAGTAGCCCCTGAAACCTGTTTGAGAGGGACTGCTTCAGTCCACTTGGAAAAGTAATCTGTCGCTGCTAGGATGAAGGCATGAACCAAGGCAGAAGTAGGGTCGATGGATCCTACAATGTCCATACCCCACTAGGAAGAGGGCCATGATGTTACTGTACGATGGAGAGGCTTTAGGGGCTAATGAATGAGGCTTGAGTGCATTTGGCACACTTAACATCTTTTAACATAGTTTTAGGCATCAGCCACCATTGAAGGCTAATAATAGCCGAGTCTGCGTATGCGCTCATAAAGCTTAGAGCCGTATTGATGCAGCCTGCAGATACCTGAATGCACTTCTTTCAGTACTTTATTTGCTTCTCGTGCATCGACGCATCTGAGGAGAATTCCTTCAAATGATTGACAAAAGAGAACATCCCCATCGAGAAAGGTGTACTTGGTAGACATCCATCATATACCGTTGCATTCCGCATCCTTAGGCATCCTTCCATGATTTATGAAGTTCTTGATAGGCTCCCTCTAGTCTTCCACTTGTTCAACCTCTACACATATTGGGTCGAAGCATTCTAGCTCCTGCTTCTCAGCCTTGGATTCTTTACCTCGAGACATTTCCTACTCTGCCTTAATGACATCCTTGGCTGCAAGGAGTGCTCCGAATGGATAAGGTGGGCATTCAAGGAAGACATCTCTCTTATCATCTACATCAACTTCGATTCTCAAGTCAACATGTCTCCATTCTATTACCCAGATAGGCATGGGTCTTGGTGAGGATAGTTGAATGGTGGCCTCAAGCTTTGTGAGCGCATCACCCTGCGAGTTTAGCCTTATAGGGAGAAATCATTGCATTGGGCCGTATAAGATTTGGTCGTGTCATGATAAGGCTTGAGAGTATCCTTCATTATGTCATAAATCGCCTTAAGCTACCCGATGACCAACTCAGAGTTGCCAAAAATGTCCAGCTCCTCCAGGTCTAGCTCCCGGGCGATCTCCAATCCGATTATGAGGGCTTGGTATTCAGCCTCATTATGAGAAAATTCCTCTGTGAGTGAGAAGGATAGAGGAATCATTCCACCATCGAGAGTTAGGAACATCACTCTGGCAACCCCCTCTATCAGACTGGAATGCTCCATCAAAGTATATCTCCCACGACCGTGTTAGTACCGTACAAAAAACTTCTTCATCCGGGAGATCACTTGACAGGGGAGATTCTGAAGGGACTGGGTGAGCCGTGAGAAAGTCGACTAAGGCTTGACCTTTGACGGCTTTTTGTGGTACATACGTGATGTCGAACTCCATTAACAATAGTGCCCACATGGCCAAGTGTCCTGAAAGGCATGGCCGGGTCATAAAGGACTTGACTAGGACCGTCTTTGTGATTAGCTTGACTTCGTGATCGAGCAAGTAATGACGGAGCTTCTATACTGCAAAGATCAAGGCTAAGCACATCTTTTCGATGTGAGGGTAATTCTTCTCGGCACCTTGCATACTGCGGCTGATATAATAGAGTGCTGTTTCTTTCCCCACATCATTGTTCTGTGCTACGAGTGACCTAAGTGACTCATCAAGAGCGGCCACATATAGGATGAGAGGCCTTCCTAACACCCGGCGTGGAGAGTACCGGAGGATTCAACAAGTATTGCTTGATATCATCAAGTGCAGCTTGGCATGCCGCATCCCATATGAAGGGAGTGTCCTTCTTCAGCAGGTGTGGAAAGGGCTTGTATCATCTTGAGAGGTTAGAGATGAACCTTCGAATGTAGGTCAGCTGCCCTTGGAGAGACCAAAGCTCATGCCGGGTTGTAGGCGGCGGCATGTCTTGGTTGACCGACTCAATCTCTAGCCCATGATACCTCATGATGAACCCTAAGAACTTTCCTGAGCATACGCCAAAGGCACATTTCAAGGGGTTCATCTTGAGTTGGTGGCGTCGCAGCTACTCAAATACCTTTTTAAGGTCCTTCATGTGAGCATCCTTTGTAACTTTACTACCAAGTCATCTACATAGCATTCGACCTCCTTGTGCATCATATCCTTGAAGATGGTCGTCATGGCTCGCTGGTATGTGGCACTGGCATTCTTTATCCCAAAAGGCATCACAGTGTAGCAAAAGACACCTATTGGGATCAAGAATGCAGTGGCCTCTTCATCCTCTAGTGCCATCCTGATCTGATTATAACCAATATACCCATCCATGAAGGAGAAGATCTGGAAATGAGCCGTGGAATCAACGAGCATCTTAGTGAACGATAGGGGGAAGTCGTCCTTGGGGCAGGTGGTGTTCAAGTCGCGAAAGTCAATATAGACCCTAATTTGGCCGTTTTTCTTCTTGACTGGGTAGTTGACTTCACGTATGAATCCAGCTTGCCTGAGCTTGTTCAACTCATCATCTATTTGCATCTCGAGGTCGGGACCTTCTTGATTTATGCTTTATGGGTTTGACGGACAGATCAATGCCGAGATGATGGACAACGATTTGAGAGTCTAGACCAGGCATCTCATGATAATGCCAGGCGAAGACGTCCCAGTTTGCTTGGAGGAAGGAAATATAACTTTCTTTCTCCTCTGGAGATATTTTTTCGAGATGAAAGTTGGCCTTGGGTCGGCCTCATTCCCTAAGTTTATCTCTTCGAGCTCATCAGCTGTGGCCTGACCACCTTCTTCCCACTCTTTTGGAGCTTCTTATAACTCTTCGGCAGGGAATTCAGGATGCTTCTTATCAATCTCGAGTGCAGAGACCCATGATCTTGACATTTCGTTTCTAGGAGGGTCCCAGTGTGGGAGATGATTTCCGGTCCTTGGCCGGGCTAGGCAATGAAAGGGTCAACTTCGAAATGGAGTCTGTGGCATCGTGATTGAGGTCACTTGTTACTTGCTTCGAGCTAGTTGGCACTTCATGAACTTGAACCATGTGACAAGCCTAGTGAGAATAGGAGCTCAAAGATGGCTCAGACTTGGCTTGGGCGTCCAGGGCGTCAACGACTGTCAAGAATCCAGCCGCCTGGGCCAGCATCTTTCTTAAGCGCTTTCGGTGCAACCTACTGATGTTGGTGCCTTCGAGCTCTTTATTTAGAGCTTCTAAGTTTGGACATTGCCGAGCTGTACTTGCGAAAGAGATAAAAGAGGAGGGAGGAGAAGAAGAAGCAGTGGAGTTAGAGTGTTCTAGGCAGCTTTTTATGGGATCACCAAAATTGGACATGTGCAAGGGGTATTATAGGTCTTGCCCCGGCTCTGACTGTTGGGGATGCTTTTAATATTGGAGGAGGGGATAAGGCGAGTTATGCATGGGATGAAGTCTCTTAAGGTCTCTAGTGGAGGAAGGGGCTTGAGAAATTCTTCCTCGACTGGTGGCTGAGGAATGTAGTTCTTTCGGCGAGCTGACCTAGGTGTTCGTCTCCTTTTGGATCCCTTGGGAACTGTTTGGTGCATCTTATCGGGCTAATGAGTAGCCCTAGCTTTGCAGACTGCCTCACAATTCAGGGACTTGAGCTTACTTCGTCCACAATAGACTTCCCAAGGTTTAGAAGTCAAGGGCTTTGAAGGGTCTAGTATATGCTCATAGGGGGTCTGTAGTTGGATTTCCTCTTGGACGGGATTGATGGCTTGGAAGCGTTTTGGGAGAAAAGCGCAAATAATGTGGCCTTTTTGTACCTTCTCCGTGACTACAGCTTGGAACCCAGAGCATTCCCTCAGCTCATGGCCCAATACCTGGTGATATGGGCACCAGATATTTTCCATACCTTGGGTAAGACGCCTAGTTTGCCTTACGGGTTTGGGAGTGACGAGACCTTGTTGAAGCATCGCCTCGAAGAGGGTCTGTAGAGGGTTTAGCACACTTCCCTAAGCTTGTGTCGGGAGGTCTTCTTGCACTAGTGGAGCAGGGACTTGAGGGTGTCCTTCTGGGTTACCATAAATTTCTTGGTGCTGCTGCATCTTCTTTGCCAAGAGCTTGTGGAAGCCAGTGCATTCGCTCAGGTCATTGCCTAGTATCATATGATACAGACACTAGATGTTCTTAGTTCTTGGAGGTCGGAAGTTGGGCTGCATTTTCAGCTTCAGTGTGATGAGACTTTTTTCGAGCATTACGGAGAATGCTGCATGAAGGGTGGTAGGTGCCTCGTCATCCTCTTGGATTGTCACTATGTGGGAAGCCTCAGTTGCCCCGAATGCTTTCTTTAGCTCTTTGAGCTTTATCTAGCCCTGGTTAATAAGGACTTCGATAATGTATTTAAGTGTATAGCACTCTTGAGTGGGGTGGCCTACTCTCATATGATATGCGCAATATCTCTCTGTTGAAAGATATTTTTCATCATCATGGGCCCCCCCGCTTAATAAAAGCCTAGCAAATAGTGGAAATCCCTACAGGCTCAGAATAGCCCCAGAACTGGCCAAGATCTTCATGAGGTCTCCCAAAAGTCTCCTGCCAAGTTTTGTCGTATTTTGACATGTCTAAGGCAGTGCAGACTAAGAAACAGTTCCGGCAGAGTCGGCCTTTAGCACCTAGAAACGAACCCTATAATTGGAGCTACATTTTTGGTGTTTCAATTTGCTGTGGGACCACCGCCATTACATTAGAAATGGTCAAATTTCTGCTTGAACGGATATCTCAGGAAAACATTATAGGTGAAAGAGCGAAACAGGAGGCGCCGCACGCTATTCCCGTGCGGCCACCTTGCAACTCAACACCATTAAAGGGACAGTCACGACCAGTGACTTTTGACTCTAATATCTCACTCATCTGAGGTCGAATCAAGTCCAAATTTTGTGAGCATATTTGTCTCATCAAGACGAACGTTTCGATATGTGGCACGACTCGTAACGAGGCTCGAGCGAGAAGAAAAGCTAGAGAGAATTTGCTGATTCGTGAAGAAAGTGCAAGAAATTCGGTAGCGTCGTGCCTCGCTCGAGCGGCCAAATCACGCCGCTCGGGAGCCCGATCGATGCGAGACTAATTTCATCGCGTGCGTAAGGTCTCGAGCTATCGTTGACCCTAACCCTGTACATGAACTGCCGGATTCTGCACATGAAGCCAACAAAGTGACTGTAAATTTCGTCGTCAGAATTCTTAATTCCTGCAAAATTCCAAAGTTGCAAAATCTTCATTCGGGCATGGAATAGAGCTGCGTCTGTTGCCCTCTGACCGTAACGGCATGCTCAGTGTGATCCAGCGAAGAAACTACAGAAAAACATTAAGAAACGAGCACACTATCGATCCAAAGTTTCAAGATTCAACCAAAATTCAAGTCACATGATCGTGCCCTAAAAATACTATCCAGGACTCAAAGTTGGTATCAAATCGATCGCCATGCCGAACCCTACAAGGAAGTAATCATCTTTCGATCAACTGGGCATCAAAATGACCTTGGATCATCTATGAAAAATCATGCACATTCTAGGGCAACACATGGATTGTTCTAGAATTTTACAAATTGTTAGGAAGGGAAAATCTGTCAATTCTAATTTATTTTAATTCAATTTAACCTTGATTTTCAACAACTAGGGTTACTTTTAATCATCCACCCATGTTTGGGGAAAAATTGTATATATACCATGTACCATCATTGTACGCAGAAGGCAATATACGCACACACAGAATACACAAAGACAGAGTTTTACTTAATAAAGTTTCCCTTTCTTCTCATTGTTGTGTCACGTTTGGAGAGAGAGAGAGTAAGGTGAGAGAAACTTTTGGATCAGTACCCTTTAGCTTGAGGTAAATCTTCTCTCTCTTCTTTTTCTTTTCTTCTCTCTTTACCTCTCTTTCTTCTTCCTCTTCTCTATCTAAGCTCCCCTCAGAGGTCATGCACGGCAGTGGCAGTGTTGTGCATGCCTCTCCGTCATCTCACAAGTCCGCATGGAGATGGCAGCGCCATGCACGAGCCTCCTTCTCCTTATGTTCGTTCATCTCTACCTCCTAGCAAGGCTTGCAGATGGCGCTGCTCATCCCCATCGGCAGACGCATCCTTGACGCCTCAGTGAGGAGCTCAGACAGCAAAACTCATTACTGCCTGCAGGGGTCTTCCCCTGTCGCGCGCCTATCATAGACGGCGATGCCTATCGCCGCTCGCGAGAGGTCTCGGCATGTCAATCACCGCCCGCTAGCTTTCTTCACGTCTGTGAACCTCCTTTGTGCATTCAGTGCTCATCGTCGCTCCCCCTGCGTCCCATGCTTACCGCTGTGCGCTTCATGAGAACTATCACCATGCGCTTCGCCAATGGATATTGCTGTGCGCTTCATGAGAGAGGCTGTCATCGCTTGCGCAGGGGTGCGTTGCCTTCTCATGCTGCCAACGGCAATGCCTTGCGCCGTCTGTAGTTCTCTGCTTCCCCTCACAGCTTGAGCAGTAGTGTCTAGCGCCTTCCAAGGCCATGAAACTGCTACTCCACGATCTTGGGTGGCGCCCACGTGAGCCAGCCCAAGTAAGTCCCGAACTCTCATTGGTTGGTATACCTACCCTTGCTCTTGAGCAAGGTTCCAAGAGAGCGATCTCAAATCCCGAGTTCACTAGAAACCCAAGATACGTGCCGCCCGATCATCTGGATCTGCTGAGCACGATCGAGGCTCCTAACCAGCTTGGCGACTCCATTGGGGACTTACTACCCCTTAATCGGTTCGCTCTTGTTTGACCAGTATCCTCATTTACTTTCTACATTAATTTCTATGACATCTAGGTTGTTCAACCCATTCATCCGAGTCGGGGACTTCCTTATCCCTGCACTGGTGACTATCCTAGGGAAGCGAACTGCTCAAAATTCCTTCCCTACTCTCTTGTGGAGTCGCGACTCACAGTCCAGCTCCCAGGTTCTTTCCTAGGTTGGTGTGAGAGGGACTTAAAGGTCCATGCTTCCTTGCCCTGGTGGACCCTCCACCAAGGCCCCATGCATTGGTAGCACATCTACCGCACATAGCATGCACCCTGCTACTGGCAAGTCTCTTACCAGTCATATTGCTGAGGCACGTCGGAAGGCTGCCCCCACCACTTTTGCGAAAAGCAAGCAGGTTGTCGTCGCTCTTGAGGTTTGCCGTAAGGCAACCCCCTATGCTCCTTCACCACCCCGAACCTCTTCATCTAGAGGCTCGACACATCGAGGTGGAGACCCTATGGCCTCCACTCCTTGCACACACCCAAGGACTCCTGGCCCATCCACTCGAGCCACACCTCGGGCCAACCTTCACATTTCCTTGAGCTCGCATCCAAGACTAGGCCTTTTTGGGCCGAACCCTGCATGCGCCTTACATTTGCTTCCCACAGCTCGGGGCAGCGCTAGCTCTATGCCACCTCGAGCACTGGAGGGTCGACCACCCTGTCCTCCCTCCCCGCACACACAGTTCCACTCTGTAAGAAATGAGTTCTCGCCTTGTCCCTCACAGACACAAGCTCGTAGGTCTTGGCCTCCTCAGGTTGAACCTGTCGATCGAGCATGGGCTGACTCCCAAGTCACCCTGATGGCTAACCCTAAAGGTGCATATGCGCCAACTCTATAGGTTCCTCCCCGATCCAGACTCAGACTGAGTCATGAACCAACTACTTCCTCTGTTACTCTCCCGACACCAGGCAAGCACCTCGAGCTCTGGTACTCAAAGGTCTTATCTAAGAGTACCATCTTGAGCTAGCCTCATGTCAGCCGCTCACCCGGGCCTCACAAAGGGATTTGGGGTAGCAGGTTAGTATCATACAAAATCCTACAACCTCCAAGGCATAAACCCAGGTTGCCTTCTGTCCTTGGACCCCACTCCTTGCTCCAACTCATGGACACGACCCTCACATGCCCAAAGAAAGCAGGGTAGTCCAGGTCTCAGGCTCGGTTTTGGCATGAAGTCCACAACCGCCTCAGGAGTAAGCAAAAGAAGGGCCTGCAGATCCTGACCAAAGAAGCCTGCAAGGCAGTTGAGATCACCACCCTTGGTGACCTCCTACCTCATAATCCCTTCTTTCCTCTTCAAACTCCAAATCCCGAGCGAGTCCAAGAGGATTGCTGGGTCGTTACTATCAAGAAACCACGATACCAAGATTGTCGAGAACCGGTCCTCACAAGATCGACATACAAAGCTCGAGTCCAGTCGGGGCAAGCTAATTCCCTGTAGACTGACTTTCCATACCCTACTCGCCAACCTCGACAGCCCATTGCTCCACCCGGCTCTGACCTTCGAGAAGAAACGGTCAGTGTCATGGTGATCAATGACCTAGATGACGCCCAAGTAAAAAGGATGAGCAGGTTCGAGGTAATGGTCCAGATGGAACGCTTAGAAGGCTCCAGGTCCCCTTCTTCTCACCATGAGACTGATTCCTCGACTGGTGAAGACCCAGTTCCCAGGCAAACTCCCCCACCAGCCTCCCAAGACAGCTCTGCCTCTAACGAGGTCTCCCAAACTGACATAAATAACATGGTGACCCATAACCTCAAGAACAAAGTCCCAGGCATGCAAGAAACCCCGCTCTACCAGAAGCCGTAACCTTCGTACATTGACCAGGTGTCGTTTCCCCCGAACTACCAAAAGGGGAAGCTCCCCCTATTCAATGGTACTACTTCTTCTCACTAGCATACTACCTACTTCCAAGTGGCTTGTAGGGAGATGGCAACTGACAGATGACTTCTCCTCCGTCAGTTCGTTGAGACTCTTGAAGGGCCAGCCTTCCAATGGTATGCCCGACTGCCTTCAAAATCGGTGCACACATGGTAAGAAATGGTGCAGTTGTTTTACCAATGCTTCTACGAAGTCTGAAGGAACATGAAAACCATCGAGCTCCTTAATCTGATGCAAGACCCTTGTGAGTCGGCTGACGCGTTCATTGCCTGATGGAGAAAGCTGGCAACCTTTCATGCCACTCGCATGACTGAGAAGGAGGCGGTCCAAACTTGTATACAGAATATGCTTCCCGAGATCGCCCTGCATGTCAAGGCATCCAGTCCACCCTCCATGTCAGAGCTCATCTCTAAGGCAGTTTGTATTGAGGGATTGTTCAAACACCATGGCAGCTCTCGACAGCAACCCTTGGGCTTAAATTCTCGGTCCAATAGTCGGGGCAACCAAAAGGCAGTGATAAGCACGGCCGTCACCATGACTGACACTAAGAGCGCAGCTCCTCAAACCTTAGACCTCTCCAAGGCACAGACGCCTCAGGCCCGAGGCAAGCAACAGTCTTACATTGAGGTCCCCACTCCTAAAAATTCTAAGTGAAATGACTTCTGAATCCAGCACCAGAACAAAGTTTACCCTTTGACAAGGAGTGGACTCTTGCAATGCTTCGATTGCTATTAGAACAGAATATGATCCAGCTGCCGGAGGTCAACACCTTAGAGCCGGCTGGGTAGGAGACGAATGAGAGGTACTGCTCCTATCACAGGAGAGTAGGCCACCCTACTCATGGCTGTTATAAACTCAATGACACTATTGAAGCCCTTATTAACAAGGGTCAGATAAAGCTGGAAGAGTTAAAGAAGGCGTTCGGGGCAATTGAGGCCTCTCATATAGTGACAATCCAAGAGGGTGATGAGGCACTAGCTATCCTCCGTGCACTACTTTCTATAATGCTTGAAGAGGGACACATCACACTAAAGCCGACAAGGCAACCTAAGTTCCTACCTCCAAGGACTGAGAACCTCTGGTGCACATATCACCAGACACGAGGGCATGATGTCAGCCAATGCACTGGCTTCTACGAACTCTTGGCAAAGAAGATGCAGTAGTGCCAGGAAGTCCAAGGCAACCCAGAAGGATGCCCGCAAGTTTCTCTTCCCCCTGTGCAAGAAGATTTCCCAACACAAGCTCAGGGAAACGCTGAACAAGACCCTCTGCAGGCCCTCTTCGAGGCAATGCTCCTAAAGGGTCTCGTCACTCCCAAGCTTTCCAGGCAGCCTAAGCGCCTTGCCCAGGGTACGAGAAATCTCTGGTGCCCATATCACCAATTATGGGGTCACGAACTGAAAGAGTGCTTCGGGTTTGAAGCCATAGTCAAGAAGAAAGTCCTAGAAGGCCACATCGTCTGTGCTATTCTCCCGAAGCACTTCCAAGCCATTACTCCCATTCAAGAGGAAGTCACACTACAAGCCCCTAGTGAGTCAACATTGGACCTGTCAGAGCCCTCGACCTCTCAGCCTTGAAAAGTCTATCATGGGCTAAGTAGGCTCAAATCTCTGAAGCATGAGGTAGTCCACCAAGCTGGCACTACTCACCAGCTTGATGAGGCAGTCCAAACACCCCCTCAGGGATCCAGAAGGAGACAGCGATCACTTAGGTCATCCTGCTGAAGGAATCATCTTCCTCAGCCACCAGTCGAGGAAGAATTTCTCATGCCTCTTGCTCCACTGTCGACCTTGCAGGACTTCATCTCAGGCGCAACTCACCTTATCCTTTCGTCCAATCAGGCAGACATCCCTGAGTCACTAGCTGCTCGAGATTCCTCCAATATGGGTGACGACGCTAAAATCACCACACAATAGTCAAAGCTGGGGCAAGACCTAAAATACCCCCTGCACACATCCAATTCCGACGACGACGTAAAAAGCTGACCGGAACATTCTAACTCTTCTTCTCCTCCCTCCTTTTTTATGTTCTTCATAGGTGCAGCTCGATAATGCCTAGACTTTGACTCTCTTAATAGAGAGCTTTGAGGTATCAGCCTTAGCGAGTCATAACAAAAGTTCCTTAGAGAAATACTGGTCCAAGAGGCTGGATTCTCGACAGTCGCTGACGCCTTAGCAACCCAAGCCAAAGTCGCCTTCAAGCTCCTGTTCCAAAGAGGCCTCCTACATGGTACAGATCTTGGAAGTACCATCCAGCATGGGGCAAATGGGTCTAAGATCGAGAAAGAAGCTTCAACCCACACCTCAAAAGCTCAAGGTCCTCAAATTTCTTGACCCTTCACTTTTCCCTAATCCTAAACCTCAAACCTCTACATCCCTAATACGAGTCCCTATTACTTCCCTATCAACCCAAACCACACCGGCTGAGCAACAAAGTCAACAAGTGCCGCAAACCAAAACCCAACCAAAGCCTATTCCTAAGCCTACCTTACCACCTACACCAATGACTGGATCAGGAACATAGAAGACTAATGAGGATAAAGTGCAATAAGATGTAATTGGGCATCTGAGAAAGCTTCTAGCCCTTCTAAGTATCTGTGATGACCTCTTTCTATATAGGGACTACCGTATGGCTCTGGCTCAAGCTCTTTCTAACTCAGAGGTGTACAAGACTGAGGTGGAGCTTATTGAGGTTGATTCGGCCATCCTTAGTGAGTGCTGGGCAATCTCTTTTTCCAAAGATGACCTTCAGTTGGGAGGCAATTTCCACAATCCCCCCCTCTTTGTGAATGGTGAACTCCACGCTTGCCCTATCAACTGGATCATGCTGGATGGAGGGTCAACAGTCAACCTGATCCCAAGAAGGATCCTCACCCGATTGGGATTAGGGTCTGACGACTTCACTCCTACCCACATCATCGTGTAAGGGTTCAACCAATCAGGGGAGAAGCCAGCTGACACGGTGCGCCTTCATCTCAAGATCGGTGACCTCAACAATTATGCCCAGTTTCACGTAATCGACATCAATACCTCCTACAACATCCCGCTTGGTTGCCCTTGGCTTCACGATCAGGGGGTGGTTCCTTCCACACGCCACCAATGCTTCAAGTACAGTCGAGATGGCAGACAGCACACGGTCTATGCTGACAAAAGACCGTTTTCTGTAGCTGAGACTCACTATGCCGATGCTAAGTACTATTTCACAGACTTCCAACGTAGGAAAAGTCGAAGGATGATGATCAGAAGCCTGTGAGAGAGACAGGACCCTCGTCTCACGATGATGTTGAAGATCTGGGGTGAATGATCACAGACATGCTCAAAGAAGAGGAAAGACATGGCAAGATCCTCCCTTTGACTCCGATCCACCTGAGCATACCTTGCCACCTCTCTGAGGTCGTGGTGCCATCCCCCAGAGACGAAGCTTTCCCCTCTACTTTTAAATCACCAGAACAAACTGACAAGCTAGAAGTAGCATCTGAGCCCGTGGAAGCCTCAGAGGTAGACCTTCTAGCACCGAGGGTCACCTACAAACCGGACCAGCAAAAGGTCCTTCATATCCCCATGGCTATTTTAGAAGCAGAATTGGCACGCCAACCACAAAGGAAGCTGCTCCAAATTCCATCCTCCTTGAACAAGGGGATAATTGGCAGCCAGAAGGTCTTACACTTCTCAGGGGTTATCGAAGAGGTACAGGCGAACGAGAGTCAGCACTCCAGCTCTCAAGAACGAAACCCCATGGCAGGGCTAAGAAGTGAGGTTTGTAGCCTCCAGAATCAGTTGGAGGTTATGCGCATCGCTTCAAACCACTTGAAGGAGTTTGTCCTTGAGACTAAGACCTATGACGAGCTCAAAAGAAATGCACCTCAAATCAAAGCCAAGGCTCCCCTAGACAGGAGTATGTACAATGAACAAGCTCACCAAATCATTAGAACCATGAATTATAAGTCCCTGTCCAATCAAACACTAAGGGGTGAGGAAGCAATTTCTCCCCCATTCGAGGTCATTGAAGCCACAGCAGGCTGCCATAAGACAAAGCAAGGATTGGGCTTTTCTTTTTCGTCCCAAGCTATGAATGGGCGGAAGCAATGAAATAGAAAAAGAAGAAAAATAAGAGACTCAACGCAAAGCATGTAAGGTAGTCCAAACGAATTCTAACTCTTTTTATTGCAGTAAAAATGAGTTACAAGATACAAGCCAAGAAGCCCATTATTAGGGAGATTACAATTCTCTTATATTTGAGGGAAAGAAAATAGTTGACACTAAAAGTATTGCTCTTGCATCTTAGGATAAGAAGATAGTTACAGGCCAAAAGAAATGCCTTCCTCATGGAGAGGAAACAAACCCACCAAAGAAATGCTCTCTTCATGAAGAAAAGCAAAACCACTAAAGAGGATGTTTACAGGCCAAAAAGAAGAAGCCAATCATTTCTGAGTCAACTTCAATTCCTCTAATAAGGCCTGAGTAGCTTCCAAGGAACCCGCCCATGATGGAACTACATGGACTTCACGGTTGTGCTGGAGGACTTGGCTTCCAACAGACAGCGACAGCAGGGCCTCCTCATTTGCCATCACTCTTGACCCCCATGAGACATCACCGTCCATGGGCATCGTCGCGCAACTCAGAACCATGCGCAGGCATCGTCGTGCGCAACACAATGCAGCGTTCTACCACCACCATGGGCCGGCTGATGCCGCGCGATACCATTGCCACTAGTGGCATGCTCTCAAGCATGGATATCACCGTGCATGGCCTAGGGACATGCTAAGGTCATACTACACGTGACTTAATGTCGTGCATGCCCTTGGAGTGCCCCAGTTCCCACTGTCTCCATCTCCTGGGGGACATTAACTCTCACGCCTCTTCGGTTTCCCCAACCATCGCTCCTCGCTGACGGTCCACCTTCTCATGACCTTCCGAAACACTCCTTCACCCGCTGGGAACCATTGTCTGACTCCGTTCTTTCCGTTACCGGCGTTCCCTCTCCCTGAGAAAAACACTCCTCTGCCCGTCGGGAACCCTCGTCTGACCTTGTTCTTTCCCCTATTGGCATTTCCCCTCTTCGCCGAAAGTTCGCTCCTGTTCACCAGAAAGCCCTTTCTCGCCTTATACTCATTACCAGAGTTAGCAGAAAACCACCAGAAATCCCCGAAAGCTTCCCTGAGACCTCGCAGGTTTCCCCTACTCCCTGGTTTTTGTGCTTCGATAGTTTGCCACAAACTCACCCGAATTCTACTGAGTTCTTGGTGAGCCCAATATTGCTACTCCTTCTTTCCCCCTGATAGCCAGAGAACCGTCAGACTCCCCTGACTTCTCTGCAGCCTCCCTATCTCTCTGCCATCTTGTGCCTTCTCTTCTCTCCTCTTCTCACTTGATTGAGGGTTGACCTAGCCTAGCACCACCATATCGGCCTCGGTTTTGAGTAGTCTTGCCACCATGCAGGTCTTGAGTATCATGCCCGTCTTGCTACCACTCCGAGTTAGTGTCTGTCTGGCTATCAAGCTAGTCTCGTCCCTTCATCAAGTTTTCTTCTCATTTCGACCTTTGCTCGAAACTTCCACTCCATCATCATAATCTCTCACATTAGTAGCCACACTAATGTGCATTGCCCTAACACAAGGGTGGGTCTCTTCAACCTACTTGTCTAGCAAATTAACCATAGAAGTGTGGTGTAGAAAAACAAGGAGATTACAGGTCAAGAGAGGCAATTCTGAAACAGCTAAAGCAGCTGGGGGGCTTTTCGACGTGATCTAAGAGGGCGCCCACGTGAGGAGTTAGGGACCTTCAAGTCATTTCTCGCACCAATCAAGGATAGAATCTGGGAGCCGGATTGTGAGTTCTGACTCAAGAGGAGTGTAGGGAATGAGGCTTAAGAAACTCGCTTCTCTGGGACAATCATGAGTGCGGGGATGAGAAAATCCCCAACTTGGATGAGCTAGTTGAATAACCTCGATGCCATGGAATGCAGTGAAGAAAATAAAAGGTGATGCTAATTGAGCAAGAGCGAACCGACAAAAGTGTAGTAAGTCCCCAATGGAGTAGCCAAACTGGGCGGATGCCTCAATCTCGTCCCTTGGATCTAGATGATCGGATGACACGTGTCTGGGGTTCAGAAGACCCAGGACCTGAGATTGCTCTCTTGGGAACCTTGTTGACAGAACAAGGGCATGTGCCCTATAGGTGAGAGATGAATTTTATTCGTGAGTTGGGGACCAATCTCACATGGGTCTGTGACTTACTCAGGCTGACTCGCGTGGGGGCCCTCTTAGATCATGACAAAAATCCCCCCTGTTACTTCAACTTGTTCAGAATGGCCTGCCTTGACATGTAATCTTCTTGTTTTCTGCAAAGCACTAACATGGTTAATTTGCAAGACAAGTGGGCAGAGGGAGCCACCCTTGTCTTGGGGCAAACATGCATAGATGTGCAAGTTAGGGTGATGAAGAAAAGCATTTGAATAAGGAGGGGAAAAGACAAGCGGATGTGACAAAGGAATGAGACTAGCATGATTGCTAGACCAGTACAGTAACCGACTCGGAGTGGTAACAAGATGGGCATGGTAACTTGGACCTGCATGACGACAATACTACTCAAAACCAAGGCCTATATGTCATAATCTGGTGTGGCAGCAAGACGGGTAAGGTCCTTTGGACCAGCACGACGACACTACTGCTCGACAGCCAGACTGCTATGACAGTGCTAGACTGAGTCTGTCCTTTAGTCAAGTGAGAATGGAAGAAGGAAGGAGAAGAGAAGAGAGCAAAAATAAGACGTAGGATGAAGAAGTAGGAAGGTCCCGACGGCATTAGGCATTGCTGCCCACACCTACAGAGTAACAGTGTCGTGGACCCTGGACGACACTGGACACTGCTGCTCACGGCGGAATGGGGGGGGGGGGGGGGGGGGGGAAGTAGTGAACTACAGACCGCATTAGCCATCGTCGTCGGTGACACGAGAAGGCAGTAACGACCCTTCGTGGGGCAGCGATAAGTATTGCCATCTGCGATAGGTACAGAGCACAAAAGAGAGGCCCGCGGGCTGCGGTAAGCATCGTTGTATGCGATAGACGCGAAGCACGGTTGAAACCTCCGCAGGCGGCGATAAGCATCCCCGTTTGCGACAGACGTGAAGCACAAGTCAGATCCCCGTGGGGCCTATCGCCGTCTGTGACATGTGTGGGATGTTGAATACATGTTTGCGTATGACAATAACAATCGCTGTCTCGTTGGCGCAGGACGCCGAAGACACGCCTGCAAACGGCGAAGCAGCACCATCTGTGACCCATGATAAGGAAGAGAGATGGTTCGCAGTAGGCGATGCATATCACCGCGCATGAAACCAATCCTGGAACCGAAAACAGGAGCCTGTCCCCTTACTTGAGTGTCGCCCGGCTCACTGTGCTCCTTCAGACAGCATTATGCACAACAAAGACTAACGCCATGCGTAAACTTTGTTGAGGAAAGGAGACAAAGAAGTGAGAAGAAAAGAGAAAGAAGTTGGCGCATGGTGCTGCCATCGCCATGCATAACCTGCGAAACCATAGGAGGGGAAGAAACAAACAAACCTGCGCAACACTGCCACTGCCGTGCGTGGCCTCTGAGAAAGACTCAGCAGAGAAGAAGAAGACAGATGAAGAAGAAGAAAGAGACGAAGAGAGAGAAAATACCTCGAAGATAGGAGGGGTACCGCTCCAAACGTGCTCAAGAGAACTCAAGAAGAAAACCATAATTTTTATTAATCAATAGTTGAATCCATGTACAACGATTTCCGCAAAAGGTCTCTCTTCCCTTTTTAATGAGAGGTAACGTCTATTTATAGACTAGGGCTAAAACATTGGTGGATTACCCAAAACTAACCCTAATTGATGATAATTAAGGTTTCTTTGAATTAAAAAAAAAGAAATAGGGTGTAAAATGACTGATTTGCCCTTGACTAACAATTGGGGAAATTCCAAAACAGTCTCTGCTGAGAACTAGGGATGTTCTTAATTCTTCTCGAACGATCCATTGACGATCTTGCATCCGAATGAACAAAAGATGGTTGCCATTGCGCAGGGCCCGATGCTACGATCATTTTGATAATAATTTTAAGCCACGAATCGCACATGATCACATAACTTGAAATCTGAATAGATCTTGAAAACTTTTGATTGATAGTGCATCTTCATCTCGATGTTTTTCTTCGATTTCTTCGCTGAATTGCACTGAGTTGGTTGGATGCCTCGATCTCGTCCCCCAGATTTGGGTGATCGGGTGACATGTGTCTAAGGTTCGGAAGACCCGGGACCTGAGACCGCTCTCTCGAGAACCTTGTTAACAGAACAAGGGCAGGTGCTCAATTGGTGAGAGAGGAATTTTAAACGTGAGGTGAGGACCAACCTCACTTGGGTCCGTGATTTACTCGAGCTGACTCGCGTGGGCGTCCTCTTAGATCATGACGGAAAGCCTGCCAGCTGCTTCAACTGGTTTGGAATCACCTCCCTTGACCTGCAATCTCCTTGTTTTCTGCAAAGAACTAACATGGTTAATTTGCAAGACAAGTGGGCCGAGGGACCCACCATGTCTTGGGGCAAACATGCACAGATGTGCACATTCAGATGGCAGAGAAAATGAGAAGTTGGGGTGATGACGAAGAGGATTTGAATAAGAGGATAAAAGAAAAGAGGACTTGGCAAGGGAACAAGACTAGCACGATAGCTGGACCAATACAGTGACCGACTTGGAGTGTTAGTAAGATGGGCACGGTAACTCAGACCGGCGCGACAGCAATACTAGTCGAAACCAAGGTCGATATGATCGTCCTAATCTGGTGTGGTAGCAAGATGGGCATGATACTCTTGATCAGCATGACGACAATACTGCTCGACAGCCAGACCGCTATGATAGTGCTATACTGAATTTGTCCTTTAGTCAAGCAAGAAGAGAAGAAAAGAGAACAAAGAGAAGACGCGAGATGGCATAGTAGGAAGGTCTCTGGCGGCGTTGGGCATCACCGCCCACAGCCGTGGAGTAACAATGTTGTGGCCCCTGGACGGCGCTGGACACTGCTCCTCACAGTGGACGGGTGAGTAGTGAACTACAGACGGCGTTGGCCATCGCCCGTCTGTGACACGAGAAGGCAGCAACGACCCTTCGCGGGCAGCAATAGGTATCACCATCTGCGATAGGCACAGAGCGCACAAGAGAGGCTTGTAGACGGTGGTGATCATCACCGTCAGCGATAGAAGTGAAACGCGGGTGAGACCCCCAAGGGCAGTGATAAGCATTATCGTCTGCGATAGGCATGCAACAATGTGAGACCCCCGAGGGCGGTGACAAGCATCGCCGTCTGAGATAGGTGCGAAGAAGGGTAAGACCTCCACGGGTGGCGATAGGCATCACAGTCTGTGAAGCGTAAGAGGAAAGAGAGATAGTCTACGGTCGACGATACACATCGCTGCGTGTGGCACCAATCCAGGAACTAAAACAGTAGCTCAACCCGTAGCTTGAGTACGACCAGGCTCACCGTGTGCTCCTTCAGATGATGCTACACACAACAACGACTAACGTCGTGCGTGGACTATGTTGAGGGAAAGAGACAAACGAAGAGAGAAGAAAGGAAGTTCGCAAATTGCACTGCCATGGCCACACGACCTACCAAGTCATAGGAGGAGGAAGAGAGAGTAGGGAGAGGAAAGCAAGAGGGAGAAGAAAGATAGAGGCATGCACGACACGGCCACTATCGTGCATGGCCTCTGAGAAAGACTTAGCAGAAAAGAAGAAGATAGACGAAGAAGAAAGAGAAGAAGAGAGAGAAGAAGGGAAGAAAGAGAAAATACCTTGAAGATAGGAGGGGTACCACTCTAAAATTTCTCTCTCCTCTCTTTCTCCAAGATGTGCTGAAAAGAACTCAAGAAGAAAGCCTTAATTTTTATTGATCATGAGTTGAATCCTTGCACAATGATTTCGTGAGTCCAAAAGCTAAGAAGCCCCTTTCTCAATTAGAGGTAGCGTTTATTTATAGACTAGGGCTAAAACGTGGATGGAAACCCTAAAACTAACCCTAATTGAGGGTAATTACAATTTATGTGAACTAAAAAAAAAAAGGGTGCACAATGAATGATTTGCCCCTGCCTAACAATTGGAGAAATTTCAAAACAGTCCCTGCTGAGAACTTGGAATGTTCTTGATTCTTCTCGGACGATCCATTGACAATCCGGCATCTGAATGAACAAAAGATGATTGCCATTGTGTCGGGCTCGATAGTATGATTATTTTGATATCAATTTTAAGCCATGAATCACACTTTAAAGGCATGATCACATAACTTGAAACTTGAATAGATCTTGAAAAATTTTGATTGATAGTGCATCTTCATCTTGATGTTTGTATGTGATTTCTTTGCTGAACCACACTGAGCATGTTACCATGATCGCGCGTTTTAACAAACGAGACATGATTTGGTGCCCGAACGATGTTTTGACAATCTTGAACTTTTGATCGAAATTTAGAATTCCAGCTGTCGGAATCTACAATGACTTCAACTGAACTTTGTGCAAAATCCAACCGTTCATCCCATGCGGGGTTCGGACCAGTGATAGCCATGGACCTTACGCACTCGATGCAACTGGTCTAATAATGATTGGGACCACGGACATTGTGATATAGCCGCTCGAGTGACTAGAAGTACTGCTAGATATCGGCAACGTGCGGCTTCGAATCATGAACTTCTCTCTAGCTTTTCTCCTTTCTCCGACATCGTCCTAGGGTGTGCCATATATCAAAATGCTCCTTTCAACAAGATGAACACGCTCCAACAAGTTTGAACACGATCCGATCTTGAAAGAGGGAGATTTGGATGCTGCAAGTTCACTGTTGGTGACTATGCTTTAGTGGAATTTAGTTGAGGGTGGCCACACGGGATTAGTGTGCGACTCCTTTTGTTTTGGTCTTTTGCTCATAAGTTCTTCTTGGAGTGTCGGTTTAAGCTGAAATTTGACCCCTGGGGGTTTTCAACCATGCTAGATACAATGGAGGTCTCCCAGCTATTTGATGCTTTAAAAGTAGGGTTCTAGTTATAGGGGTCCATTTCAGGGTGCAAGAGGCTGATTCTACCAAAACTGTTTCTTAGTTTGCACTGCTTTAGACTTGTCGAGATGTGATGAAACTTGACAAGAGGCTTTTAGGAGTCCTTATGAAGATCTTGACCAGTTTTGGGTCCATTATGAGACTGTCAAAATTTCTATTGTTTGTCAGGCTTTATTGAATGACTTCTCTCTTTTATTCTGTATCGGGACCTATGGTCCTGAAAACTGTCTTCAAACAGCATGCCAATGTTGTGCTTCGAGAGGAGCGTGAAAGACAATATTCGAAAAATTTCCTTGGGCTTTATTTCTTTTTTCTTCCTAGCCATAGGACCACGTGAACGCCGAGGAGAAATCCACGTAATGCTGTAACTAGGATGCTCAGACGTTTGGACACACTTGTCGCAGATCCATCCATGGAGACTTTGAGGGATCTTTTGTTCATCATCCTCACCATAGGGACTCTTTTTTATTTTGAGGGATCTTTTGTTCATCGTCGTCACCCTCAAGACTCTTTTTTATTTTGAGGGATCTTTTGTTCATCGTCCTCACCCTTGGGACCCTTTTTTATTTTGAGGGATCTTTTGTTCATCATCCTCACCCTCGAGACTCTTTTTAATTTTGATGGATCTTTTGTTCATCGTCCTCACCCTTGGGACTCTTTTTTATTTTGAGGGATCTTTTGTTCATCGTCCTCACCCTCGGGACTCTTTTGGATTTTGAGGGATCTTTTGTTCATCGTCCTCACCCCGTGACCGTTTTTGTTTTTGGGGGGATATTTTGGTCATCGTCCTCACCTTAAAGGACTCTTTTTGTTTTGGTTTGGGAGATCTTGTGAAGCTCTCACTCCTAGGTGATCTATCTTGTGTTGTGATTAGATCCTGACAGCTGAGGATTTTGTACGGACCTCGTTAGCCAGAATTATGTCTGTTTGTCAATTGGGTGCAGACTGAGACTGTGATGCTGCGTCAACTTGCTTTATCGGTCCAAGCGTCCGTTGCGGGTTTTCACCTAAACTGGAGAAGTGGCACCATAAAGACGGTTTCACAAACCTCCTTTATTTTTGGGCTTGTTTACCCATGACTGCCATGTCCACCTTTTTCATCTGTTTTTGCTGACGGCGCCCTATTGGGTTTTCACCATGCCTGAGTTTTTTTTTCACATATATCTTTTACTCATGGTTTCGTGACCATACCCGTCCGTCATTTTTACTCATGGCGTTCCCTTATCTAGGTATGCACCATGCCCGTTATTTTTTCTTTTTTTTTGTGAAGGAGTGTTTAGGGTCATGCCTTTGGGACCTGCGCGAAGCAATTTAACGTCGTGTGACCAGGAAGTGCATTACAATTTAAGGTCATACAACTAACTATGGTAGTGATGAATGACTGTATGTAGAGGCCATGGAGTGAGTATGGTGGTGATTATACGAACTTTGGGGAAATGGGAGGTGGATAGTGGTGACCCACTAGCTGATGACGAATATGGCTGGTGGAATGGTTCGCAGTTTTGTGACCATAGGTAAGACTCCCTGAGAAATGATGGATGATGATAATGAAGTGAATGGACTCGCTGGGGAAGTAATGAAGGTGGTGTGCGCACACGAACAGGTCGGTTAGGGAAGGTGTGCGTGAAGATGCAGGTAAAGGGCGAGTGCGGGTGTGGGGGGTGAGTTTATGGTCATACCTCCGGGACCTGGGCAAAGCAGTTTAACATCATGCAGTCAGGACGTGCACTATAGTTTTTAAGGTCATATAGCTTGGACAGTCGCTATATTTTAAGGCCTTATAGCTCGGACCACAGCTGCATAGTTTAAAGTCATGCAGCTAGGACCATGTAGTTTAAGTTGTGCAACTAGACCTCTGCTACAGTTTAAGGTCATATAGTTTGGACCATGTAGTTTAGGGTCATGCACCTAGACCATTTAGGTGGGTTGCCATGTAAGTAAAGCTCAGACAGTGGCTGGTGAGAACCGGACCCATTGGGGATTAATGGGATGAATATGACTCCACGGGGATAATGAGCAATGACATGCATGTAACTCCATTGAGAATGATAGGTCGAAGCACAGATGTAACCCCATTGGGGATAGTGATGGAATACACTTGGTGGAGAGGTACGTCCATTTCACAGTTTAAAATCATGCGAATGGACTATTTATCGCGTCGTTTGATATCTTGCTACAGGGACGTGCATTACAGTTTTAAGGTCTTGTAGCTCGGACCATAGCTATGTAATTTATAGTCATGCGACAAGGACCATGCAGTTTCAGGTCGTGCAACTAAACCTCCGCTACAATTTAAGGTCATGTAGTTTGGACTACACAGTTTAGGGTCGTGCACCTAGACCACCGCTATAGTTTAGGGTCATATAATTTGGACCATGCAGTTTAGGGTTATGCACCTAGACCATAATGTGATAAGGGAATGTGACTCCATGGGGAACAGATTTGTAACTGGAGACTTGGCTCTCTGGATATGATGACTGTAGCGCAGAGAACGGACTCCATGGGGATGCAGAACAATGGTCATGTCGTAATAACTGGGTGTGGCTCCATTGAACTAGAGAGAGAAATCCCAAGACAACAGCGCCATAGCATGCACACCGCACTAAGTTTTGAATGACTAACGCGGTGTTAGACCTAGATGATGCGCGCACAGCATAGGCTTGTGGATAATGCACATGACGTTAAGCCTCTGGTGAATTGCACGGTGTTAGCTTTTGGTGAAGCGCACGACATTAGCTGGTGAAGCGCACGACGTTAGCTTCTGGTGAAGCTCACGTCGTTAGCCTCTTTAGTAAGGCACGCGATGTTAACATGAGTAAGGCACGCTACGCTAAGCCTTAGATAATGCGCACTGTGATAAGGCATAGTGATAGCACTAGGCCGTAGCGGGTTCATGAGGCACAGGCGACAATGACTCACATTGGGGCGTCGTGCTTGTCCAGCCCTAGCCTGGACCTATCATCATCTGAAGATGAGGACTGGAGCGTTATTTCAAGCTTGTGAAGGGTACTTTATGTAACCCTCGTCTACAAAAGGGGGTAAAACCCCATTTTGCTGTTTTACCTTTCGTAAAACAATGTGAGAGTTTTAGAATGTGAGAACTTCCAGCGAGAGACTTTCGACAAGAGCTGCAGGCCAAAACCCACAATGTATCGGCGTTCAGGAGCTTTCCAGTGAACTTCAACAAGTTGTGAACTTTGCGGAGTACCTGCGAACGTTTTGGGAGAGTGGCAAGGCCTTCTGAAGAGGGTAACAAGGGCTTCACAGAAATTCACCGAGACTTTTTCGATGCAGAACAACAGCCATTGGGGTTTTAGTGAGAGAAACAGTGGTGCCATCAGGTTGCGACACTATTTTCGGTGTGCGTAGGGACTTCTTGGTGGACTTCTTGTAGGCTTGCAATCACCAGTAGGGAAGGCGAAGGCACAACATTCGGCTCACTGAAAACACAGTGACATTCCAGCGAGTTTTTTTTTAAGGGATTGGGAAGGCAAAACTAAGGGAGATCGAGGGGCTACAGGGATGTTTCTGCAAAGATTCCGGTGGTTTCCCGATATTCCCAACCACCGGTAAGGGTTCTCGGTGGACCGAGTGAGTTCTCGACAAGGAGAGGAAACACCGGTAGGGGCCTGAGGGGTCGCAAGCCTTGAACGATCGGGGAGGTGAAGAGCTATGGGACGACGAACGGTCACCCTCCACACGTGTGGTGTCAGGCCACATCGCGAGTGGTAGGCGGCGTGCCCAGATTTTGAGGGATGTGGGGCTGCACGTGTGGCACATGCAAACAAATTGCAGCCTGTGTTAGACACAGACGACGTTAGTCCCCTTACAGTAGATAGCGATAGCCTCTCAATTGATAGACATCGTTTTGTCTTGTGTGGGGAGACAACGATAGCCTTGCATTCTGTGCACAACGATAGCCTTGCCTTCTGTGCATGGAGATATCCTTACCTTTTGCGCACGACAATAGCCTTGCCTTCTACGCGCGGTGATAGCCTTGCCTTTTGTGCACGGTGATAGCCTTGCCTTCTACGCACAAGGATATCCTCGCCTTCTGCGCAAGGCGATAGCACTGCCCCTTAGCAACTTGTGTGTGGCAGTGAAGCCTTTGCTCTAGCTTCATGACCCAGCCTTTAGGCATCATTCCAGATGTGAAGAACCTCCCACGAGTAAGGGAGCTTGGCACTAATGAATTCACCGATGAAAGCTTGGTGAGGGGTGAGCCAATCTGGCTCCCCGAGGCTTTGTGTGAACCAAGGTGGCCTTTGACCGTCACCTTTGCTAGTGACCCCGTCCTCTTTGAGGTTAGAGAAGACGACGACAGGAATGTAAGAATGGAAGAAGGGGTAGGCCTCCTCCATTGTTTGCATAAGAATATAGCCTCAGGCGAGGACTTATCAACCCTAGGCAAAAGGATGGTGAAGACCCCGAGCCTAAACTGGTCTTCTGTTAGCTTCCAGGTACAAGGGGAGCACCAGTACCCAAAAGGGTACTCTTCCTGAACCATAAGAGTGCTGAGTCAATACCTGAGTATTCTGAAGAGCGCTTCCCTGCTAGCCGCCATTCAGTGCTCGGCACGATACTATGACTGTTGCTCGAACACAGTTAAGGTGCTATTGGAAACCTAGAGCCATGTTAGTAACACATGGGTTCTTGGTCATGGGGAAGAGCCATGTTAGTAACACATGGTTGCTTGGCCATGGGGAAACAAGAATGTCTCTGCTAGATCTACACTTCATCGGTGGGCTCCATCTCATCGGTGCTATGTATGATGAGTTCGTGCCCCCGAACTCGGTCATCTTTGGAGGTGAACGGATTGGAAAAGAAGACCCACCAATTGGACTGCAAGAGTTATTTGGGATTTACCAGTTGTTCTGCTCTGAGTCCAAGCATGGACGTGTCTCCTTCACCAATGGGTGGCATTCTTCTATGGAGACTATAATGATGAGGTCGATCTTAGCCCAAGAAGAAATGGGAAGGCATCCATGAAGGGATCCCCTCCAGCATTTGAATTTCACAGTGGGAACGACCACATCTTCTTGGCGGCGTACCTGGTACTCTTTCTATGTAAGTTTGCTCTCCCGGAGGAGCAGACACTATACGTTCAGCACGTTCTATGTAGCTTGTGACATGGTGAGGGGGTGAGAGTACATGCTCGCATAGCCCGTCTTATGCAGCATCTACTACGGCTTAGGAGCCGTGTCCAGGGAGAAAGCCTATCAAGGTGATGAAGGAGGGAACAACATAGTGGATGGAGAAGCCTTCCCAGGGGACTTCAAGATGCCTTTTCCCATTCACTATATGTACAGCTAGCTCGGGGCTTATTTCCACAACACCTACCTCATAAATATGGTGTTGGAGGAAACAATGTCCCCATTCCTGAGGATTGCTGAGCAGAAAGCAGTCTTCCACACTCCTGGTCATGCACGTAGCCTGTTCTACAATGACCACATTCACATGAGTAGGCCTACCTTCTCCGTCGGAAATCGTACAGATCACGCTTTCTTCGACCACTTGGGAAAGAGCCTGGATGGTGCTCCTACTACTCATAAGGAGCTCATGTACATGTCGAGTGTCAGAGGCAAGGTTCTTCCCTATCGCACCATTCACAGTGCCAAGCTTGAGGGGTATTTCCCTCATTGATTTGGCAGACAGCATGGGATAGATCAAGGGTTCTTGGTATTCTTTGAGAAGCAGTACAACAAGGTCAACTGCAGAAAGAAAGACCAGCTGGGGAATCATCATGAGACTTGGCTCCCCAGACATATTCGCATGGCTTAGGCCACGTGCTTGGGGTTCATCAAGATCAACAAGTGCTGCTACATTTTGGTAGAATAGTGTGAGCAACTGAGACCCACGAACGCTGGTGGCAGATCACCAGTAAGGGGTATTGGGAAGCCAGCCACCCCTGAAAAGGGGAGAACTCCCGCTGAAGCTAGAACGCGGCAAAGGAAGATGGCGAGGAATCCTCCATTGGGGAAGATATTCACCATGGGCTTCCCCTGAAACTGGCACGACGTTCGGCGGCCCTGCCAACTTGCCGTGGACAAGTCTTTGCCACGGTTTCTCGATATGGTATGGAGAAGAAGACAGAGAGCATTTTCGACAACCTCTCAGCAATTTTCAAGTGGAAGGAGGGCCGCAAGGTCTCGGGGTATGAAGAGTTCCAGATTCAGGATTTGAATAAGTTGATAGGGAGCGACCCTCATAACAAACTTGCTGCCGGCTCTTCTCGAGGGGGTGTTTCTGAGACCGCTGCACCTTCTCAAGCGAAGGGGAAGAAGAGGAAGTGGGCTACCCCGGCCGTTCCTCGTGCATCAGCTTGTCGTGCAGCATGGGCTTCAAAGCGTAAGGGGCTCAAAAGTCCAGTGGTTCGGGAGTCGGAGGATGGTTCTTCACCGACCATTTCCTCAGAGTCCTATGTGTCTCCGGTGGTCTCTGATTCACCCTCCACCCTAGAGGATTCATCTTCCCTTTCACCTAGCCTTCTTCTGGCTCTTCAGAGGTTCCATCAGGTGAGGGAGAGGGTCCAATCCTAATGGAGATCAATGAGACTGGCGATGCAATCCTTGAGGGTGCTGCTCAAGGTGAGGAAGTTGTTGTGTTCGAGGAAGCTGCTGCACCTACTAAAGCAGAGGATGCAGTCATGAAAGGGGCAACCCCAAGCTCTGCTCAAGAGGGAGGACATGTGGTGCTAGAGGAGGCTAGGGCCCCAGAGATTGAAGAAGGGCTACCCGAGAAGCAAAAAGTCACTGCCTCGAGCGACGTAGCTACAGAAGAGGTTGAAGAGCCGAGACTTCTTCAAGAGGCTGACCTCGAGGGCTTAGAGGTGGTACCCCTAGTTGTTGAAGAGGCAGGCCCTGTGGAAGAGCCTATAGCTGGAAGGGCTATTCTACTTAATATGGATGAAGAAGGAGGGGGGAGAGGCGTGACTCCTACAGAGGCAAAGGTGGTGGTTCAAGAAGAGAGGGAGCAGGAAGAAGACACCACCTTGGGAGAGGAGGCTACTGTGGTGCACCATGATACTGAGGTGATAGCTCTAGGAGAGGAGGTCACCCTTGCCTTAGCTGAGGCTCAGAGCTTGCAAAGGGTGAAGCTGCAACACCTGAACATGAGAGGGTCGAGCCCGAAGAGGTTATGGGAGGAGATTTGAGCGAGAGGGCTGTTGCCGAGATACTAGAGTAGCCTGAGGTTGCCCCTGAGTCTTGAGAGCTTGAGGCCTTGGGTTTCGCAGTCTCTCTTGAGACACCAGTGACCCATCCGGCCACTGTTCCTGCAAGTCCTGTGGCTACAGCTGGGGATTATCCTTCTATAGTCATGCCTGTTGCGCCGCCTAGGCCCATCCTCTGTGGAATGTCTAGAATTATAATGGAGATTCTTCGGGTAGGCATTCAAAAGCTGAAGGAGCTACCCCTAGTCGAGCTTGGCGATGCGTTCAAGCAACTGAAGCAGCTTGCCCTAGGGAGCGCACCAGAGGCCATCCCGTACTTTGATAGCATCGTGAATGAGCTAGAGGGATGGAGGGGTGAAGGCTTTGCAAGTGGAAGAGACCATAGCGTGACTCGGGGACTCACAGTTAGAGTCCTTGGAAGCCTCACTGGCACACAAGTGCGAGCTAGTGGAGGCTCAGCTACAAGAGAGGTAGGCTACTGTCTCTTGTAGGTCCACCCTTGCTGAGGAGGCCATAACGCGCCACAATAGGGTAATGACCTTGAAGACAAAAATAGCCAAGTGGGCGCGGAAACTTGAAAAGCTGGAGAAGGAGACGACAGTTTGAGAGGCTGAGGATAAGGGGCTGGGTCAGAAGCTGCTTGAACTCGAGTACTCCTTGGGCGAAAAGTTTACCTTAGTGGAGAATGAGGCTAGGCTAGCAGCCAAACTGAGAGGAGATATCCAGTGAGCGAAGGCATCGGTCGAAGAGTGTAGGGGAAAGGTCAATGAGATCATTGACCATTTTTTACAGTGCCTTCTTTCTCTTTTTCTTTTCATTTCTTCTATGTGAATGAAATAGCTCTTTTCTCTTTCAGTGTGATGCATATCTTTTATTCTTCCTTCTCTTTCTGCTTCATTGTTTTCGCCCTTTCACCATGTGAGATGAAAAGCAATAGCCCACTCCTTGCTTTGTCTTTTGAGAGCTTGTTGTTGCTTCAATGAACTTGAATGGGGGAGCAGCTGCTTCCTCACCCCTTAGCATTTGATTGGACAGGGGCTCAGAATTCATGGTTCTCATGATTTGGTGAGCCTGTTCGTTGTAAATACTCCAATCTGGGGGAGCTTTGGCTTCGCTTTGGGGTGCATTGCTCTTGAGCTCATCAGAGGTCTTGGTCTTAGGGACGATCTCCTTTAAGTGCTTTGAAGCGGCGCGCATAATCTCCAACTGATTCTAGAGGCTACGAACCTCACTTCTCAGCTCTGCCATGGGGTATTGTTCCTGAGAGCTAGAGGGCCGACTCTTGTCTACCTATCCTTCGTCGAGAGCATATGAGAAGTGTATGACCTTCTTTTGGTTGTTGGTGATCTCCTTGTTCAAGGAGGATGGGATTTAGAGTACCTTCCTTGGTGGTTGGTATGTCAGTTTTACTTCTAGGAGAGCAATGGGGACATGCAGGACTTTTTGCTGGTCGGGCATGTAGGTGACCCTCAGTGTTGGAAGGTCTACCTCTAGGGCTTTCTCATCCTCTAGAATCACTTCTAGCTCATTATTTTGTTTTGGTGAATTAGGAGTGGAGGTTGAGGGGGAAGCTTCATCTTCAGGGAATGACACTATGACCTCAGAGATGTGGCAAGGTACTTGGGTAAATAAGAGTCAAAAGGAGGACCTTGCCTTGTCTTTCCTCCTCTTTGAACATGTCCGTAATCATTCCCCTCAAGTCTTCGATATCATCATGAGACGAGGAACTTGTCTATCTCACAGGCTTCCAATCATCATCGTTTAGGTTTTCTGGCGCTAGAAGATATGTGAAATAGTACTTCGCGTCAGTATAGTGAGTCTTGGCTACAGGGAACGGTCTCTTATCAACATAGACCATGTGATGTCTCATATATTGACTGTATTTGAACATTCGTAGAGCGTGGACAGAACGACCACCTGATCGTGAAGCCAAGGGCATCCCAGTAGATAATTATAAGATGTATTGGTGTCGATTACGTGAAACTGAGCGTAATCCTTTAGGTCGCCCATCTTGAGGCAAAGACAAACTGTCCTAGTCGGCTTTTCTCCTGATTGGTTGAACCCTTCCAAAATGATGTGGGTAGGAGTGAGGTTCCCAGATCCTAATCCCAATCAGGTGAGGATCCTTCTTAGAATCAGGTTGACTATTGACCCTCCATCCAGCATAATCTGGTTGATAGGGCACACATGTAATTCACTAGTCATGAAGAGGGGGGGATTGTGACATTTGCCTCCCAACTGAAGGTCATCTTCGGAAAAGGTGATCACCAAGCACTCACTCAGGATGGCTGGGTCCACTTCAATGGGCTCCACTTCAGTCTCGTACACCTCCGAGTTAGAAAGGGCTTGAACCAGGGCCATACAGTAGTCTCTGGACGCATAAGGGCGTCATAGATACTTAGAAGGGCTGGAAGATTTTTCAAGTGCCCAACTACATCATATTTCACCTTATCCTCATCAACCTTCTGTGCTCCAGATCCTATCACTAGTTTAGGTGGTAGGCTAGGTTTAGGAGCAAGTTTTGGTTGAGTTTTGGTTTGTGACACTAGCTAACTTTGTTGTTCGGCCGGTGCGGTCTGGGCTAATGTGGAAGTAATAGGGATTTGTATTAGGGATATGGAGGCTTGAAGTTGAGGCTTAGGGAAAAGCAAAGGATCAGAAAACTCGAGAACCTTGAGCTTCTGAGGTGTGGGCTGGAGCTTCTTCCCTGATCTTAGGCTCATTTGCCTGGTGCTGGATGATACTTCCGAGATCTGCACCATATGGGAGGCATCCTTGGAACAGGAGCTCAAAGATGGCTCGGACTTGGCTTGGGCTGCCAGGGCATCGAAGACAGTTAAGAATCCAGCAGCTTGGGCCAGCATCTTCCTTAGGCGCTTCTGATGTGACCTGCTGATGTTGGTACCTTCGAGCTCTCTGCTTAGAGCGTCGAAGTCTGGGCACTGCCGAGCTGTAGATGTGGCAGAGATAGCGGAAGAGGGAGGAGAAGAAGAAGAAGAGGAGTTAGAATGTTCTAGGCAGCTTTTTACGTCGTCACCAGAATTGGACGTGTGCAGGGGGTATTTTAGGTCTTGCCCCCACGATGCTTTTAGTGTCGTCAACCATATTGGACGAGTCCTAAGTAGTTGATGACTCAAGGATGTCCACCAGATTGGACAAAGGGATAAGGTGAGTTGCGCCTAGAATGAAGTCCTGTAAGGTCGGGAGTGGAGGAAGGGGCTTGAGGAATTGCTCCTCAACTAGTGGCTGAGGGATATGGCTCCTTCAGCGAGTTGACCTGGGCGTTCATCTCCTTGTGGATTCCTTGGGAGGTGTCTGATTCGCCCTATCAGGCTGATGAGTAGCCCTAGCTTCACCAATTGCCTCACGCTTTAGGGCCGTGAGCCTACTACGTCTATTCCCAAGGCTGAGAAGTCAAGGGCTTTGAAGGGTCTAATGCATGCTCATAAGGGACCTGTAGTGGGATTTCCTCTTGGACAGAGGTGATGGCTTGGAAGCGATCTAGGAAAACGGCGCAAACAATGAGGCCTTTATGTACCTTTTTCACAACTACAGCTTTGAACCCAGATCATTCCCTCAGCTCATGGCCCCATACTTGGTGATATGGGCATCAGAGATTTTTCACACCCGAGGCAAGATGCCTAGGTTGCCTGGCGGGTTTGGGAGTGACGAGACCTTGTGGAGCATCATCTCGAAGAGGGTTTAGCGCACCTCCCTGAGCTTGTGTCGGGAGGTCTTCTTGCACTAGTAGAGTAGGGACTTGAGGGTGTCCTTCTGGGTTATCATGAACTTCTTGGTGCTGCTGCATCTTCTTTGCTAAGAGCTTGTGGAAGCCAGTGCATTCGCTCAGGTCATGGCCTCGTACCAGATGATACGGACATAAGAGGTTCTCAGTTCCTAAAGGCAGGAACTTGGGCTGCTTTATTGGCTTCAGCGTGATGAGACCTTCTTTGAGCATTAACAAGAATACTGCATGGAGGACGACAGGTGCTTCATCATCCTCTTGGATTGTCAATACATGGGAAGGCTCAGTTGCCCCGAATGGTTTCTTTAGCTCTTCGAACTTTATCTGGCCCTTGTTAATAAGGGTTTCGATAATGTCTTTGAGCATATAATACTCTTGAGTGGGGTGGCCTACTCTCTTGTGATAGGTGCAGTATCTCTCGTGTGTCTATTGTCCAACCTGTTCTGTAGATTTGACCTCTGGTAACTGGATCATATTTTGATCTAGTAGTAACCGAAGCAGCGCAGGAACCCACTCCTTCTTAAAGAGGTACACCTTGTTCTGGTGTTGGATCCAGTAGTCACTTTGATTTATATTTTTAGGGGGTTGGACCTTGTTATAGGACGGTTGTTGCTTGCCTCCAGCCTGAGGTGCTGTTTGTGCGTTGGTTGTGAGTACCCCTTTAGAGAGGTTCAGGGTTTGAGGGGTGGCTTTCTTAGTGTCAGTCACGGTGACAGCCGCACTAATCACCCCTTTTTTTTGGTTTCCCCAATTATTAGAGAGAGAATTGCCATTGCCTTAGTCGTTTTTCGAGCTAGTGGGCTGCTGACAAGATCCAACATGGTTGTTAGACATACCTTAAATACGAACCGCTTTAGAGCTCTGACATGGAGGGTGGGTTGGAAGCCTCAACATGCAGGGCAGTCTCGGGTGTCATATTTCGTATGCAGGTTTGAACTGCTTCTCTTTAAGTCATGGGATTAGCATGATAGGTTGCCAACTCTCTCTATCGGGCGATGAACTTATCGACTGGCTCACCAGGCTCTTGAGTCAGAGTGAAAAGCTCAAGGGTTTCCACATTTCTCTAGGCTTCATAGAAGCATCGATAAAAAAATTGCTCCATTTCTTACCATGTGTGTACCGAGCTTGGAGATAGCCTAGCATACCACTAGAAGGCTGGCCCTTCGAGAGTCCAGACGAACTGACGGAGGAGGAGTCGCCCGTCAGCTGCCGTCTCTCGACGAGCTGCTTGGAAGTGATCGATATGCTAGTGCGGGGATGTAGTACCATTGAACAGGGGGAGCTTCCCTTATTTATAATCCGGGGGAAATGGCACCTAGTCGATATACGAGGGGTACAACTTTTGGTAAAGCGGTGCCTCTTGCATACCCGGGATCTTACTCTTGAAACTGTGGGTCACCATGGCATCTATATCAGTTAGCGAAACCGTGTGGGGAGCAGAGCTGTCTTAGGAGGCCGATGGGGGAGTTTCCCTGGAAGTTGTGTCCTCTCCAGGTAGGGAGTTTCCCTTATGGTGAGAAGAAGGGAGCCTGGAGGCTTCCAGGCAATCCATCTTTTCGTGAATGGACTGCAACTTCACCTCGAATCTATTCATCCACTCTTCTTGGGCATCAATCGGCTCGTTGATCACCATGACGTTGACCATTTCTTCTGAAGGGTCAGAGCCAGGTGGAGTAGCGGACTGCCGGAGTTGGCGAATCATACGTGGCAAGTCAGTCTGTAGGGGCTCAGCATGCCCCGACTGGACTAGAGTCTTGCACACTGACAGTGTGACGACTAGTTCTTGACAGTCTTGAGATCGTGACTTGTTAGCAGCTTGGTCTTTTCCTGTGACGGTAACCATCGAGCAATATTCTTGAACTTCTTGCTCAGGTTCTGGAATTCGAAGAGGGAAGAAGGGATTATGGGACAGAAGGTCATCTAGAGTGGTAACCTCAACTACCTAAGTGGCCTCTCTAGTCAAGAGCTGTAGGCCTCTTTTCTGCTTGATCTTGAGGCTGCAATAGATTTCACTCCATAATTGAGCCTAGGATCTGGACTGTCCCGTCTCTCTTGAGCATGCGAGGGCTGTGTCCATCAGCTGGAGTAGAGAGTGAGGTCCAAGAATAGAGGGCAATCTGGGCTACTGCCTTGAAGGTTGTAGGCTTCTATCTTCCATCAGGCCTTCGCTCCGAATTCCCTTGTGAGGTCCGAGTGCATTGCTGACCTGAGGTGGCTGACTCAAGAGAGTACTCTTAGGGAAAACCTTGGAGTACTAGGTCTCGAGGTGTTTTCCTTGCAAAGGAAAAGTGACAGAAGAAGGAACTAGCTCGCGACTCTGCTTGAGTTGGGATCGGGGAGGAACCTGTGAGGCTGGCGTGTGTGCACCTTTGGAGGCAGCCCTCCTGGTGACTTGGGGGTCAACTGGGGCTCGGTCAGCTGGTTCGACCTTAGGAGGCCGAGACCTACGAGCTCATGTCTGTGAGAGACTGGGTAGGAGCTTATCTCTCATAGGGTGAAGTCATGTGTGCTGAGAAGGAGGACAAAGTGGTCGACCCCCATGTGCTCGAGCTGGTGCAGAACTGATGTTACCCCAAGCTATGGGATACATATACATGGCATGTGTAGGGTTCAGCCTGAGAAGGCCTATCCTTGTATGCGAGCTCAAGGCAGCATGAAAGTTGCCCCGAGGGGTGGCTCGAGTGGACGGACCACCAACCATTAGGTGTGTGCGAGAGGTGAAGGTCCTAGGACCTCTAGGCATAGAGGTTAGGGGTGGTGAAGGAGTATGGGGGGTGGCCTTGCGGCTACCCCTCAAGAGCGATGTCAACCTGCTTGCCTTTCGTGAAAGCGAAAGGGGCAGCCTTTCGACGTAACTTAGCAATGTGATTGGGAAGGGACTTACCAGTAGCAAGGTGCGTGCTGTGGGTGGTAGCAATATGAAGGGCCTTGGTGGAGGGTCCACCAGGACCAGAAAGTGCGGAGTTAGAGACCTTCAAGTCCCTTCTCACACCAATCCAGGAAAGAATCTCCAAGATGAACCGTGAGTCCTGACTCAAGAGGAGTGTAGGGAACGAGGCTTGAGAAGCTCGCTTCCCCGAGACAGTCACGAGTGCGGGGATGAGAAAATCCCCAACTCGGATGAACGAGTTGAGTAACCTCGATGCCATGGAATGCAGTGCAGAAATAAAGGTGATATCGATCCAGAAAGAGCGAATCAACAAAGGGGTAGTAAGTCGCAGTGAAGTCACCAAACTGGTCGGATGCCTCGATCTCGTCCCCTGGATCTGGGTGATCGGGTGACATGTGTCTTGGGTTTGGAAGACCCAGGACCTGAGAACGCTCTCTTGGGAACCTCGTTCACAGAACAAGGGTAGGTGCCCAACTGGTGAGAGAGAAATTTTAAACGTGAGGTGGGGACCAACATCACCAGGGTCCGTGACTTACTCGTGCTGACTCGTGCGGGCACCCTCTTAGATCACGATAGAAAACCCCCCAGCTGTTTTAGCTGGTTCGGAATCGCCTCCCTTGACCTGCAATCTCCTTGTTTTCTACAAAGCACTAACATGGTTAATTTACAAGACATGTGGGCCGAGGGACCACCCTTATCTTGGGGCGAACATGCATAGATGTGCACATGCAGATGGCAGAGAAAATGAAAAATTAGGGTGATGAAGAAGAGGATTTGAATACAGGGAGAAAAGAAAAGAGGACTTCATGAGGGAACGAGACTAGTATGATAGTTAAACCAGTACAGTGATCGACTCGGAGTGGTAGCAAGATATGCACGGTTATTCAGACCGACGCGACGTTAATACTACTCGAAATCAAGACGGATATGACCGTCATAATCTGGTGTGGTAGCAAGACGGGCATAATACTCTTGACCAGCATGACAATAATACTGCTCGACAGCCAGACCGTTATGACAGTGCTAGACTAAATCTTTCCTTTAGTCAACCGAGAAGAGAAGAAAAGAGAACGAAGAGAAAACGTGAGACGGCGTAGTAAGAAGTCCCTTGCGGCGTTAGGCATCGCCGCCTATAGCTGTGGAGTAACAATGTTGTGGCCTCTGGACGGTGCTGGACACTGCTGCTCGTGGTGGAGGGGTGAGCAGTGAACTACAGACGGCATTGGCCATCATTGTCGGCAACACGCGAAGGCGACAACCACTATAAGCAGGCGGCAATAGGTATCGCCATCTGTGACAGGTACAAAGTGCACAAGAGAGGCCTGTGGACGGTTGTGAGCATCGTCGTCAACGATAAACGCGAAGCACGGATGAGACCCAGGTGGGAGACGATAAGCATCGCCATCTGCGATAGGGACGCAACAGGGTGAGACCCCCACAGGTGGCGATAACATTCATCGTATGCGATAGGCGCGAAGCAGGGTAAGACCCCCGCGGGTGGCAAAAGACATCACCGTCTGCGACCTGTAAGAGGAAAGAGAGATAGTCTAAGGTCGACGATACACATCGTCGTGTGTGGCACCAATCCAGGAACTAAAACAGTAGCCCGACCTGCTGCTTGAGTACAACTCGGATCACCATGTGCTCCTTCAGATGGCGCTATGCACAACAACGACTAACATCGTGCGTAGACTATGTCGAGGGAAAGAGACGAACGAAGAGAGATGAAAGGAAGTTCACGCATGGCACTGCCATCACCATGCATGACCTACTAAGTCACAGGAGGAGGAAGAGAGAATAGGGAGAGGAAAGTAAGAGGGAGAAGAAAGAAATAGACATGCACGACACTGCCACTGCCGTGCATGGCCTCTGAGAAAGACTCAGCAAAGAAGAAGAAGACAGACAAAGAAGAAAGAGAAGAAGAGAGAGAAGAAGGGAAGAAAGAGAAAATACTTTGAAGATAGGAGAGGAACCACTCAACTTTCTCTCTCCTCTCTCTCTCTAAGAGTTGCTCAAAAGAACTCAAGAAGAAAGCTTTAATTTTTATTGATCACGAGTTGAATCCTTGTACAATGATTTCGTGATTCCAAAAGCTAAGAAGCCTCTTTCTCAATGAGAGGTAACGTTTATTTATAGCCTAGGGTTAAAACATCGGTGGAAACCTTAAAACTAACCCTAATTGGGGATAATTACAATTTATGTGAATTAAAAAAATAAAAAGAAAAATAGGGTGTAAAATGACTGATTTGCCCATGCCTAACAATTGGGGAAGTTTCAAAACAGTCCCTGTTGAGAACTTGGGATGTTCTTGATTCTTTTCGAATGATCCATTGGCGATCCGGCATCCAAATGAACAAAAGATGATTTCCATTATGTAAGGCTCGATGCTACGATTATTTTGATATCAATTTTAAGCCATGAATCACATTTTAAAGGCATGATCACATAACTTGATATTTGAATAGATACTGAAAACTTTTGATTGATAGTGAGTCTCCCTCTTGATGTTTTTCTATGATTTCTTTGTTGAATCGCACTAAACATGTCACCACGATCGCTTTGCAACAAACGGGATGCAATTTGATGCCCGAACAAAGTTTTGACAATCTTGAACTTTTGGCCGAAATTTAGAATTCCGGCTTTCGAAATCTATAGTGACTTCAACTGAACCTTGTGTAAAATCCGACTGTTCATCACACATGGGGTTCGGACCAGTGATAGCCATTGACGTTACTCATGCGATGCAACTAGTCTCATGTCGATCGGGCTGGTAGGCACTATGATATGGCCGCTCTAGTGACTGAAGGTACTGCTGAAAATCTGCAACGAGCGGCTTCGAATCACGAACTTCTCTCCAGCTTTTCTCCTTTCTCCGACATCATCACGAGATGTGCCACATATCAAAACACTCGTTTCAATAAGGGAAACATGCTCCAACAAGTTTGAACACGATCACTTCTTGGACGAGGGAGATATGGACATCGAAAGTTCACTATTTGTGATTATGCTTTAATGCAATTTAATTGTAGGGTGTCTACACGAGAATAGTGTGCGGCTTCTCCTGTTTTGGTCTTTTGCCCATAACTTCTTCCTAAAGTGTCTGTTTAAGCTGAAATTTGACCCCTGGTAGTTTTCAACTGTGCCAGATCCAATGACAGGGGTTTCATGATCATTTGATGCTTCTAAAGTTAGGGTTCTAGTTATAGGGATACGTTTCAGGGTGCTAAAGACTGATTCTACCAAAAATTTTCTCAATCTGTACTACCTTAGACTTATCGAAATGCTATAAAACTTGGCAGGAGGCTTTTAGGAGTCTTTATGAAGATCTTGACCAG
The DNA here is from genome assembly GCF_054954075.1 of Amborella trichopoda. Lineage (NCBI taxonomy): Eukaryota > Viridiplantae > Streptophyta > Magnoliopsida > Amborellales > Amborellaceae > Amborella > Amborella trichopoda. Next base: position 23,681,526 of record NC_142340.1, read on the forward strand.
TTCTGGGGCCATTATGAAACTGTTGAAATTTCCACTATTTGTTAAGCTTTGTTGACCGGCTTCTCCCTTTTATTCCACATCGGGGACCCATAGTACAAAAAAATGTCTTCAAACATGAGCATGTTACCACGATCGCATTGCGACAAACAGGACGCGATTTGGTGCCTGAACGAATATTTGACAATCTTGAACTTTAGTTGAAATTTAGAATTCCGACACTCGAAATCTACAGTAACTTCAACTAAATCTTGTGCAAAATCTGACCATTCATCATGCGTGAAGTTCAGACCAATGGTCGCCATGGATCTTACGCACACGATATAACTGGCTCGTGTCGATCGGGCTTGCGGGCATTGTGATATGGTCGCTTGAGTGAGTGAAGGTCCTGCTAATTTTTTGCAACTTGCGTCTTTGAATTACGAACTTCTCTCTAGCTTTTCTCCTTGCTCTGACATTGTCACAGAACGTGCCACATATCAAAACGCTCGTTTCGACGAGACGAACACATTTCACAAGTTTGAGCACGATCCGATATCAGACGAGGGAGATATGGATGTTGCAAGTTCACTATTCGTGACTATGCTTTAATGGAGTTTAGTTGCAGGGTGGCCACATGGGAATAGTGTACAGCTCCTCTTTTTTATTGTTTTGCCCATAACTTCTTCCTGGAGTATCTGTTTAAGCTGAAATTTGAGTCCTAGGAATTTTCAGCCATGCCGAATCTAATGGCGATGGTCTTATGGCCTTTTGATGTCTCGAAAGTGGGGTTTCAGTTATAGGGGTCCATTTCAGGGTGCTAGAGGTTGATTCTACCAAAACTGTTTCTCAGCCTACACTACCCTAGACATGTCAGAATGTGATGAAACTTGGCAGGAGACTTTTAGGAGTCTTTATGAAGATTTTGACCTATTTTGGGGCCATTTTGAAACTGTCAAAATTTCCACTGTTTGTCAAGCTTTATTGATCAGCTTCTCTCTTTTATTCCTCATTGGGGACCCATGGTGTTGAAAAATATCTTCAAACAATGTCCTCTCAAGATACGAGATGTCATCTTTAAAAAATCCTGATTTTCATGCTTTTAGGTCCACCTTCTTTCTAAAAGTTCTCTCTCATCTTGGACCATGCCATGACGTGTGAGGTCGAGGCCTGATTTTCTCTTGGTCTCTCGCACGGGGCACGAAGAGGAAATGCTCTCTCAAACAACTGCAGAAGGCTCACACACGTGACGTGTTCGGGGACGTGAGCGCGTGTGCTTTCTTGAGCTCAAATAGGCTACAAACAAAGAGAGAGATTTTACGATGAGAGAAGGTCATTTTACTCACCTTGTCGTTGTGGGTTCATGGGACACATCCAGGCAGTTCGCCCTCTTAGATCAATTACGAAAGCCCTCCGGCTGTTCACCAGCATGGTTTGGTCAGAGACTCTCTTCGAACGTTATCGACTTTTTTCTCCCATCTCAGGTTTAAATTTCAATGGATGTCACAATTCTTCTCTCCTGGGTTGGCTCTCTTCCAGTGATGTCTCTTTGGATGGTCGAACAGGCGAGCGGGGGGTTCCCTCAGTTCGATTGTACTGTTCGGGAAAAAGGGCGGCAGAACACGATCTCGCGTGGGTTGAATTCCTTCGATTTGTGCGAGCTTGGAATTGTGTGTTTGGAGGAGAAGAGAGAAAGTCCTTGGGATGTTAGATATCTTGAAGAGAAGAGAGGTTTGTGCCCACGTGGTTGGGGGTATTTCTCTCTCTTACAAAATTTTCTCTCTCCTCTTTGTGGGATACTAGGGTTAGACGAGCAAAAGCAAGCGTAATGCCTCTCCTTGATTGGATTGTAATCCTCCTTTTACAATTGACCTAAGCTTGTTTATATAGTGTTCTCACCAAACATGAGTGGATACTCAAAAACTAAGCCTAAATATAATTAAAAGAAATTAAAATAAAGTCTCAAAATTGGGTATAATGACCAAAATGCCCTTAAACTCTTTTGTGCAAATGAAAGACTTATCCTTTACTAAGGAGCCCTCCGCCATTGTCAAACTTCGAAAGCTCTTTTTGGGTACTTGCAGCATGAGTTCAGTTGATCTATTGTTATATTCTTGATGTTCGTTTTCTTGTGATCGTTATGATCTCTTTTGATCGTGCTGTGACAATCTCTTTCGTGAGGGAAGGACTCTGGTTAGTTTTATGAACTCTTCAATGGTTTCTTTCTTGATCTGCGATTCCTCTGTGTTAACTGTGAGCCAAAGGAAGGTCTTTTCAGTGTTTTTGCATCAGGTTTAGTTTGCTTTTTGGTCTTCACTCTGTGATATTCTTTGGGTTTTGGAGAGATCACTAGAAAAGAGATTCTTGCGAGAGGGGATTTTGTTTTCTTTTGTGACCTTGGGTTTCGTGCCTTTCTGTTTTTTTTTTTTAACGTCGCTTATCGTGTTGACTTGGGTCTCTTTCTGAAAGTGTTCTTTTGGTCTTAGTTTCTGCGTGACCGAGTTCTCTGTGAGGGTCAAGACATCCTTCTGAAGATTCTGACACTCATGAATTCAGGTCTTCTTTCTTCCTTCGAAGAATAGACTTGTCTTCATGTTTGCTAGTTAGGGGGGCAGTGCTGTTGAGGCTTTGCCGACATCTGAAGATTTTGGCCATTCTTCTGCTGCAGGGAAGGAGTCGCGAGCTTGTCGAAGGGGCACCGAAAGTCTCCATGGCCGTCGACTGGTTTGGTGAGGTCGTACGATGAAAGCGTGCCTCTGCCCTACTTCGCGATGGTCTGGGCTTAGTGCTGTTGAGTTGACCTGATTGAGCCCAGACCCATTTCCCTTGGAAGGTCAAGACAGTGGCTGTTTGGCGCGTTATCAATCTCCTGTGTACACGACGATCACATAAGACTTTCCCTTAGTCATTCTCTTTTGAGGATTATTCTTGATTACTAACCCCGTGCGACCATGTCTTGAGTGCCACTATGACTAGGTTGTAGCCGGCCCTCTCCTTTATTTTCTTGAGGGACTAAGGTACATCAAAAATGACATATAAGAACTTACCTTGAGATATGCTATGCCTCGAGAGGAACAAGAAGTGCAACATTCGAAAAAAGAAGTGATTTTTGACGCTGAAGTTCATCATTGGAACCCTTGCTAAGACATTTCGGAGGCCCTTAGGTCCTATCTTGTGAAGGGGTCTTGTGCCTTGGATATATAGTCAAGGAGCCTTTGACAGGCGCATGAACCACCTCACCGGAGCTAGGGCTTGTTTGGAGGGGCAAGGTACCTTTTTCGATTCCCATCCTGCCGGTTCCAGTCGGGGGCTTTTGTGTGGCCTATTCTGAAAAGTATGGTCCAGTCGATAGGGAGGGTTTCCGAGGTGGTCTCTTTGACGAGACTTCACCCTAAGTATTTGGTGGGAGGTGTTGCTCCGGCTTGGTAATCATGCGCCCTTCCGGGGGCGTCTTTGACCTGTCGATGTGACTTTCCTTTCTGCTTCTTTGTTGTTTTTTTTTTAGTAGCTTCACGGTGATGACGGGGTGGTGCCTAATGGTGATGTCGAGGGGGGAAGGAATACAGATGATGTTTACCGTTGAGGTAACATGAAAGGCATAGCATGGTGGCTCTGAGATTATCTTGTGAGTGCCCTTGGCAAGCGTTGACCCCAGTTTGGTTGTTGTGGGCTGAAGATCCGGGAGGCCTTCAGTGTTTGGGGGGTTTGTTGTTGCTTCGGTCGGAGCACATATCCTGGTTCTCTGAGAGTTTGCTTTGGTGGGGTTGTGCTGAAGGTTTCCTTTTGGAGTGTCACTAAGGCCGAAGATTTTTTTAGAGTGGCACTGGGATTTTTTTTTTTTTTTTTTTTGAGGAATGACGCTAAGGCTATAGAGTTTTGAAGTGGCGCTGGGTTGGAGATTTTTTGAGGAATGGCGCTAAGGCAGAAGATTTTTTGAGGAGTGGCGCTGGGCCGAAGATTTTTGGAATGGCATTGGGCTGAAGGTTTTTGAGGGATGGCGCTAAGGCCAAAGGTTTCTTTTGGAGTGGCACTAAGGCTGGAGATTTTTTGAGTGGCGCTGAGGCCGGAGATTTTTGGAGTGGCATTGGGCTGAAGATTTTTAGAATGGTGGCGCTAAGGTCAGAGGTTTCTTTTGGAGTGGCACTAGGGCTGGAGATTTTTTTAGGGAGTGCCGCTGAGGCCGGAGACTTTTGGAGTGGCGATGGGCCAAAGGTTTTTGAGGGTGGCGCTAAGGCTCGAGATTTTTGAAGTAATGGCGCTAAGGCTGGAGATTTTCTAAGGAGTGGAGCTAAGGACAGAGATTTTTAAAGAGGCGCTGGACCGAAGATTTTTAGAGTGGCGCTGGGCCAAATATTTTTGGGGGCTGGCACTAAGGCCGATGATTTTTGAAGTGACAGGTGAATGGCAGAAGCCATTTCTTGATGACGTACTGCTTTTGACTTGCTTGTTCATTCCAAGAGCCGTTTTCAGGCTTTCACTTGGAGTAGGAGTGGTGCCACGATGGTGGCTGTCACTGACTTCTTTTTGTTGAGGCGCTTTTGCCCGTGACTTCGGGGTCACATCCACCTTTGATATCTTTCCATTTTTACTCATGGCGCCCTTTCAAGTTTTCGCCATGCCCGGTTTTGTTTTCAAAATCACTCTTACTCATGGTTTCGTGACCATGCCCATTTATCCTTTTTTTTCTTTTTTTGTTTTTGTTTTTTTTTTGCACTCACCACAGTAGTAGAGACAATGGAAGGAGAGCGTGGCCGGAAGGTCTTGGTCTAGTTGTTTACTTTTGAGGGCATACTGCTTGAGGGCGACACGTGGTCGAAGGAGATGATGGGATATGGAAAGGCATGGTAGGCCTTCCTTTGATGAGGTGACGTTTTGAGAGGTAAAGATACATGAGATCTGCTTCATGATCTGGTGATAATGGGGCCTAGAAGGCATGGCGGCGAAGACGCTGATCATTGAGGGATCGAAGTGCCGTTGGATGACACTGTCGATGTAGCTGTACGACGTGTTTCCTCGAAAATGGTAGGCTTTTCATGACGAGCCCATAATTCCTCTATAAAAGGGGGACTTTAGGTTAAGAGTCAACATAGGTAATTTCCCTTTGCTCGTTTGGAGTTGAGCTTGCTTTAAGAGCCTCAGTGGGTGGACCAACCTTTGATGGTGGGCTTGAGCCCTCTAGTTGTTTTCGCGCTCTTGGGAGCATGAGAAGTATGCTTATGACTGTTACTCGATGCTAGGCGCCGTCGACTTAGAGCCAACCTCACTCATCCAGGGATGGGTCGTGATAGTCTTGACTTGACTGACCCTTTGGTTGTGAAGATCGACTAAATGAGGAATTTGGTCGTGTCTGTTGTCTGGTGCTTGGAAAAAGAGAGGGGTGTCCTATTCTGGCTTTCTTTTGATGGCGCCCCTTTTCCACCTTCATTTTGTTGCGAGAAGGAACAAGGAGTTTTCTTTCGTTTTTCTAAGGCCTTGCTTAGAGGGAACGAGGTTGCTCCTTGGAGATTGCTGCCAGCTTAGAAAGGGGCAGCTTCATAGCTCGCACGAGGGAGGTCCTTCTATCTAGGTATTCCAAGTTGTTTTTAGAGCGAAGGATCCTCCCCTTGTTGAGTTATGTCTTTGATTGTTTTGGTGTTCTATTCCTTTTCAACAAGAATGATCGGTCGCTTGTGCCTTGAGGAAATCAAAGAAGCTTTCATAGGCGTCATGTAGAAGCAATTTTTCTTTCTGATAAAGGGCCATTTCAAAGATGGTTTCGTTGTAAACAAAAATTTGTTCTTCCCTTTGATTATGAATAATCCTCTTTCTCTTCGGCTTGAGTACTCTTTTTTTTTTTGGTGTATTTTCTCCTTCTCTGTTGACTTCTTCGCCCCCCCCTGTCCCTCGTTTTTTTTGGAAGGCATGATCTTCCTTGCTTGGATGGCCCAGATGCCTCCTTCTTGAGTGTGTGAGTAGCGTGAGGAACGAACTTCCCTCGCTTGTGGGTGTGTGTCGGGATATGCAAATAAATGATGTGTTCTTAGGGTAGTCTCAAATTTATTGAAGAGTAGAGAGAGAGTGTTGCATACCTGGATGGTGTTTTGACTCTGTAAGGATGCGTCGTTTTCCTAGGGCGTCATGCAAGAGGGATAATCACTATTTGAGTTGGCAGCGTGCTTAGGGATGAGTGTGGTGCTTTTAATTGCTGCATGGCTGCTCTCCTCGGGATGAGCACGATCTTCCTCATTCACGCGGTGCTTTTATGCATGTGTTTTAGTATTGTCATACCTGTGAACCGTGCGACATTTCTAATGTGTGACGCTTCATGGCTCCTATTTTCATGAGATGTTTCGCATGTGTGACACTCCGGGGCTCCTATTTTCGTGGGACATTTCGCCTCGCATGTCGCTTAGTGTTCTTTCGCGATTGGGACGCGTGTCCTGTGGCCAGCTTCTGTGCGTTTCTTCTTCCCCTTCATGATTATAAGAGGGACAAGGAGATACATTTCTTGGTCTTTCACCAGAGCTTTTTACCGTCGACTTAGGAGGATTAGTTCTTATTTTCTCTTCGTTCTCATATTTTTCTTTGCATCCTTGCCTCTTTTTTTTTTTTGTCCCTTGTTTGCATGCCTTCCCTTTTTTGCCATCTTTTCTAAGGAGGATATCGTTGGTGGTGCAAGTTCTCGACGATAATGGCTGGTACGAGTTCAGCCCCTCCTCTTGGTAGGAATTTTCTTTTCTTTAGACGTGCCCGGATTTCTTGGTCTTTCTTCTTAACTTTCTGTTTGTGCTCGTGTTGTCGGTCTTAGTTTGATAGGCATGGCTGTCTCATCCCTTCTTTTTTTTTCATTGCGAATCCTTGATGTCAACCAGCGCCCTCGTGTCGGCGAGCTAGGGTCGAAGCTCTACATTGGGGTATCTTTGGTGAGAGGAACTTCTATGGGAGGGCTTGAGCCTAGCCAGGAGATCTCATGGCCCTCTCGTATCACCTTTGCAAGAGAGAGCGCGGAGCTCTGCCTGTACAGGGATGCCAATGGGGAACCCCTCATTCTGAGAGAAGGTGTAGCTCTCTATCATGCCCTGGATAGGCATTCTCCTTCTAACGAGAGTATGCTTACATTGGGGAAGAGGATGCTAGCGAAGCCCGGTCTTCAGTGGGCTGCAGGCACTCTTCGTTTTGAAGGGGAGCATCAATACCTGGCCGGGTACAACACTTGGATGTTGGACGTGTTGGATTCTTTCATCGGTACTTTAAAGGAGTGTACTCTAGCCACTACCTGTCAATGCTCGACTGGCTACTATGACCGATGTTCAAACACCGTGAAGGCTCTTTTGGAGACATGGTGTTACCGTACCAATAGTTGGCTTTTGCAGGAGGGTGAGGTAGGAATCACCCTGCTTGATTTGTATTTTGTAGGTGGCCTTTCCTTACTGGGGGAGGAGTATGAGGAATTTTTCCCCAGCAATGGGGCCATCTTTGGGAGCTAGCCCATTAGGGGTAAGCAGGCTCCTTCGAGTCTCAATGTGCTGTTCGAGATTTATCAGCTCTTGTACTTAGAGTCGCAGCCCAAAACTAGTGGTGTACATTTCGAAGCATGGTGAGATTACTTCCATGGTAACTGCCAAGAGGATGAAGACATAGGCTCGAGCGAGTCTCAATAAGCAGTAGCAATCAAGGCTTCGAAGAAGGTGATTGCCCCTTCGAGGCCGAATATGCAGGATCGAGTGTGCTTGGCCGCGTACTTAGCCCTCTTCCTGTGCAAGTTTGCTTTTTCGAGGGCGAAGGGCTATGTCATTAGACCCGGTTGCTTCCATGCGATCTGCATGATGGCCTAGGGCACTGGCTTTGCACTGGCCCAGTCAATCTTATGTAACATCTTCCACAGGTTAGGGTCCATTTCCCGTGGAAAAGTCCCTTCAAAGGACCATAACAACAAGGCCTTCATGGGTAAGGGCTTCCTGAGGCGCTTCGCCACGAGCTTCCCTGTGCATTATGTCTTTGGGTGGCTTTCTACGTATATTCCTGAGGCGTACGAGTTCAATGGGAATCTCGCAACGGTAACATGCCCGCATATGCTAAAGATTGCTGGGATGAAGGCTGTGGTCAGAGAGCCAGATGCAGTTCGTGGGCTTCGGACTGCTACATCTTTCTTCGCTCACGAGAGGCCTTTCCCTGTTGGCGATCCCTCTGACAATATTTCTATCAACACCTTTAGCCTTGCGCTTAATAAGGCGGCTAGCGAAGCAAAAGGGGCCATGTACCTCATAAGCATTTGAGGTTGCATCCTTCCGTTTAGGGGAGTGGGGTGCAAGAAGTTGGAGGGTTACTTCCCTCATCGTTTTATGTGCCAGCATGGCCTGGATCAAGGATGTTGTGACGCCATTTCTTTCTCAAAGAAATATGGGAAAAAGGGGGCATTACATGATCATGAGGCCCCTGGCATGGGTCGTGAAGTCTGGACTAACCTCGACATGTGGATGGCTTGGGAGATTTGTCTTCTTTTGAGCGGAGCAGGTTTGTGGTTCCCCATTATGGCCGTGTGGGCCACACGAATGCAGGCTACCGACGGTGGTGGGATTCCTCTAATGCTGAATATTGGGACATGGATCATCCATGGCAAGCCGATAGTGGCTACAGACGCGACGAGAGGGTCAGAAGGTGCTTCGTCCATCCTCCTTTCTCTATTATTTTTGCTCAGATTATTATCCTGCTAGCTGGCAAGAACTGGCCAAGCCTCATTCATTAAGCGGGGATGAGGACGGGATGAAGCTGCTCTCGTTGAAGAGAAGGACACGGTCTTTCTTTGACAACCTAGAGGTGATTTTTGGTAAGGGTGTGGACCCATCCCGTGAAGAAGGGCTTGCTCAGGCTCCGCTTGCTCGTATTGAGGGTTAATTCTATTTTGGCTTGTCCGAATAAGCTAATCGTGCTCCGAGGGCTCCTGCTTCCTTTAAGCCCAAGAACGCTCCTCCTAAGGAGATGTGGGGGCGTGTTTAAGGTCATGCCTCTGGGGACCTGAGCTATGATTTAAGGTCATATAGCGTTAACCATTGTGTGAAGCAGTTTAACGTCATGTGGCCAAGATATATGCTATAGTTTCTGGACCATTGTGTGAAGTAGTTTAGTGCCATGCAGCCAGGATGGGTGCCACAGGTTAAGGTCATGCAACTGGACCATGATGCGAGTCGCCATTTATGTGGGTAGTTTAGTGAGGGGTGGACTCACTGGGGGATGTGAAGTGGATGAGACTCCATGGGGAATGGGTCTGTGGATGGTTGTCTGACCCACTGGAGATGAAAACGGCTGAGACCATTTATAGGTAGTGAGTTCAAACGATGAAGGTGGCCCAGTGAGGGATGGTAGGCGAAAGCGGACTCACTGGGGATTAAGTAGTGAATGTGACTCCCTGGTGATTACAATGGGTGGATTCATGTAATGGGAAGGATGAATATGACTTCAGTCAGGACGGAAGGTGATGAGGGTCGGACCTTGCCGATGTGTATACGGGCAAGCCGGCTAGGGAAGGAATGCGTGGAGGCGCATGCAAAAGGTGTGCGCAAAGAGGCAAGAGGGTTGCACTCGATGGTACAGGGGTTGCGCTTGATGGTAGTCTGTAGAAGCCAGACAGTCAGCAACGAGACTTCTCGTCAGGGAGGCACTCTTGCGTGCATTGCAGCTGGATGGCGTGTAGAACGCACATGGCAGCTTGAGTGAGCATTCTTGAGCACGCACGGTGGTGAACACTCACGGCGGTGAACGCGCACAACGGTGAACATGCACATCGGTGAATGCGCACGACGGTGAATGCGCACGACAGTGAACGCGCACAGTAGTGAGCACGCATGACTGTGAACACGTACGGCGGCTTGAGTGAGCATGCCTAAACATGCACGGTGATCACGCACAGCTGTTGGGAGGATGAACACTGGCGACAATTGGGCGAATTCATTCTGGACTTGCTTTTGGGCTTCACCCGACTCGACCCGTCCATTGTCGCTTGGTTTCTTGAAGCCCACTTTTTCTAAAATGGCCCTGAGCTTTTAGAAAATGCGACGCAGGTTTTTGTGGACTTGGGTGTCATTTGCATCTTTGTGAGGAGCGGGGGCGAACTTAGGAGCAGCCAATAAAAAAAAGGCATAAAAACCCTTTTCACGTTTTTACCTTGGTAAAAGAAAAACAATTTGGCCATTTTATCAATGGGTGAGGGAAATCTTAGGCGAGGGCGCAGTGTACTAGAGAGGCTCTTGGCAGGGGAGCTCCCGCATCCGTCCACTGATTCGAGCAAAGGAGGCTCTGCGAAAGGAAAACTAGTAGAGTGAGGGAAGTTCTTGTGAGTTTCGGGAGTTTCACGGCAATCACAGAGGACTCAGTGGTTTTTCGGTGACCATTGGGGCTTTTCGGTGTTGAACATGGTTAAGGCAAAAGGCTCGCAAAGGTTTCCCAGTAGCGGTGGGGGACTTCCAAGGAAGGTGATCGATAGTACACATCAGATTTTAAGAGTTCCGTCGACTATAGGGACTTTCGGTGGAGGGCTCATAGGGGTTTTCCGGTATACAGGGGTATTCTGGTGAATAGTTCACAAGGGAGCTAAAAGGTCACGGTACCGTACAGCCGTAAGTGGTAACTTAAGGGTCAGGGACACGTGTGCAGAAGGTGGAGTGTCACATGTGAACACGTGGCTGATGCACTCATGTGTAGAGGGCAGTCATGCAAACGCGTAGCTCACGGGTGGAAGCACGCGCATGAATTGATGCTCACGGTAATATAACACATGTGGCAATGAACACACACGGCGGTGAACTCGCACGAAGGTGAACATGCACGACAGTGAACACTCTCAATAGTGAAAACACACATGGTGGTGAACACGCTCTGTAGTTAAAACATGCATGGCGGTGAAAATACATGACGGTGAAAACTCGCGTGGTGGTGAACACGCACGGCGGGCTGCTTGCATAGCGGCTCGTGTTTAAGAGACATGCGTGGTGGTCCAAGAGATAGACGCGCACAACAGTCTAAAGGCCATACATAAATGTCGGGGATCTTAGGGGAAACTAAGGCCGGGGAGCTTGAGACTGGCATTTTCACAGGAGCTAGTTTGGTAAGAGGAGACCCAATCTGTTTCACACAGCCTTCGTGCGAGCCACAGTGGCCTCTCAGCATTACTTACGCTGGCGAGTCTACCCATATTTGTGTCCGTGCAGACACCGATGGGAATTCATGTGTGGGGGAGGGTGGAGTCCCTCTCTTCCATTTCTTGCACAGGGAAATAGCCTCAGGCGAGAACCTGCCCACCCTCGGGAAGAGGATGGCCAAGACAAAGGGATTGGTATGGTCCTCAACAGGCTTCAGATGCAAGGAGATCATCAATTCTTGGAGGGGTACACCTCTTGGACCTCGGAAGGGTTGCGATCATAAGCAGACGTCTTGAAGGCCTGTCAGCAGTGGTCCAGTGCTCGGCAGGGTATTTTGACAGGTGTCCCAACACCATGAGGGCACTGTTGGAGACTTGGAGTCATGTGATCAACACATGGCTCTTCAGTTATGGTGAAGCAGGGATTTCTTTACTGGACTTGCACTTTGTAGATGGCCTGCAGGTGATGGGGGACATGTATGACAAGTTTGTAACTCAGTCATTGTTTGTGGGGCATCCCTGGGGCATGAAGTGCCTCCTCTGGTCTCAAGGAGGTGTTCGAAGCCTACCAGGTTTTGCACTCTCGGGCAGATGACAGCTCTGTATCCTTTGCTCAATGGGTAAAGTACTACTTTGGGGAGCAGCCTGATGCCACGAAGTAGGCGTATTCGGTCATTGGCGGGAAAGGTAAGGAGATAGTAGAAGATACTCCTCCCATTTATGTGCACAGATCAGTAGACAACTATGTTTACTTGGCCACCTATCTAACCTTGTTCCTCTGCAAGTTTGCCCTGCTAGGTGGGTAAGACATAATTCGTCCTGGCTGCTTCTTTGTAGATTGTGACATGGCATGCGGGAGTCTATATGCTCTTGCATAGTCGGTCTTGTGCAGCATCTATCATGGGCTGGGGGCAATATCCAGAGCGAAGTCCTCCAGGGGCAAAGACCGATTCGGATTGGTTGGAGGCGAGGCTTTCCCAGGGAACTTTAAGATGCCTTTCCCAATCCTCTATGTGTTTGGGTGGCTTGCAGCATACTTCCCAAGTGCATATACAAAGGCTACAGCTTTGGAGGTGACCATGTGCCAGCTTTGGAGGTGACCATGTGCCCTCAACTTGTGAAGATTGCAGGGCAGAAAGCTGTCTTCCGCATGCCTGGCCATGCACGTCATCTATTTGGCAATGATTGCTTCTTTATACATCGCCTTCCATTTCCCGTAGGGGGTTACACTGATCGCGCCTTTATCGGCCACCTCGACAAGGACCTTGATGGCCCCCCCTATAGCTATCTCCTAGCTCATGTTCATTTTGAGCATTCGGCCTTACATGACTTCTCATGGTGCTAAGCTTGAAGGGTACTATTCTCATTGCTTTGCTCGCCAACATGGGCTAGACCAGGGGTGTCCCTACCCAATATTGTTCGAGAAGTGACATGGGAGGGTAAATTTCTAGAAGAAGAAGGAGGAATTGGGGACTCTTCGCGAGTCGTGGAAAGCAGTTCATGTTCGCACTGCTTGGGAAGTTTCTTGGCAGTCACTGAGGTGAACAAGTTCGTGGTCCCCCATTTTGGCAGAGTGGGTCATTCTACCGAAGCATATTGGCGATGGTGGAGGATCACCAATCGTGAATACTGACAAACTAACCACACTTGGAAGGGGATGAACAGCTCCCGGTGACAAGACACTAAGCGAGGGAAGCTTCTTGTGCCCCCTGCTTTCGAGGAGCTATTTGAACTGGATTATCCCAAGAACTAGGAATAGGTCGGGGTGCCTCGAGAGATAGCAGCGGACAAGGCCTCTCCGCAGATGCTCGCATTGAGAAAGAAAATAGGGAGCGTCTTCAACAACCTCTGCTCTATCTTTGAGTAGAACAAGGGCCGAAAGGTCCCTGACATGGAGGGGCATCTAGTGCAGGACATGAACGCCTTGATTGGGAGTGGCCCCCCAGTGGCCCGAATACGGGGTTTAAGTATGACCAGGCTTCAGAAGGTCTGCATCTGTGAGGGGAGGAAAGAAGAAGAGAGAGAAAGGAAAGAAGAAGAAGAAGAGACTCATGCCTTCAAAGTCTTCAAAACCTATGCGTCTAAGCCTTCCCCAAGGTGAAAGAGCGCTAGGCTGACACAATCACCTCCAGTGGCTCAGTCAGTGGCTGGTACTTCATGCCCTGCCTCATCCGAAACTGGTGGAATGACTGTTGTTGTCACAGATGCTCCTACCTCTACTTCTATGCCTTCGGTTCAGGATTTTAGTTCTTCAAATGAGGAGGCCACCCCGGTGATTGTTAGACCGGATCGAGCTACTCCTATTGTTGTGCCTCTGGCACATGAGGCTGGTCCCTCAATTGTGAGGTCGGCGGAAGAGCTAGCACTGGCTCCACCTACCTCCCCCATAAGTGTCAGCTTTGATTCTCCCTCATTCTCATAAGAGGGTGGCCCTTCACAGGTGGTAGAGGTGAGTGGAGTTATGAGTGGGGCTACTGATGACAACCCCCATGCTGTTCAAGAGGAGGAGCTCGGAGTCGAGGAGACAGCTGAGCAACATGAGATAGCTGCCCCGGACGACATGATCGGTGGTGGAAACGATGAGTGCTTGAGCCCTGCTCAAGGAGAGGAGCCCATCTTTAGTGAGCAACCTGGGGCAGTTGCGCCTAGTGATATGACCAAGGGCTCAGGCGATGAAGGCCCGAGGAGATGAGCCTGGCCTTAGTGAGCAACCTGGGGTAGTTGCTCTTGGTGATAAAACCAAGGGCTCAGGTGATGAAGGCCCGAGTATTGCCCAAGTGCTACCCGAGGAGATGAGCCTGGCCTTAGTGAGCAACTTGGGGCAACTGCTCCTAGTGTTATGGCCGAGGTCTTAAGCGCTGAAGGCCTGAGCTTTACTCAAGAAGAGGAGCCCAGGGAGTCTGGTGATATGGGCTTTGAGATAACGCCCCCTGAGCCGGCCAACACTATGGCCATCATTCCTTCAGAGGTGGCTCCTCCAGCCGAGGTTGCTTCTGTTGAGATGGTTCCAACTATAGTGGCATTAGCTGAGGTGACCTCAGCTCCAATCTCGACCTTGACCAGGCCCACCCTTAGTAAGGAGTCCCTCATAGTTGTGGACATGCTTCGGTCTGACCTTCAGGGGTTAAAGGGATGGTCCCCTGTAGAACTTGGCCTTGGAAGTACCAAGCTCCTAAGCTATGCCCAGACAATCAGCGCTAGAAGGTGATAAGGAGGTCTCTACTTATTTTGATGGTCTCTTAGATGCACTGGAGGCATGGAGAGTGAAGGCATTGCAGGGGGAGGTAGAGGCAAGTGAGCTAGAAGGTGCTCAGTTGCCCTCTTTAGAAGCCTTGGTCGTGTGTCGACCTGTAGAAATGGATGCCTGTGCACAAAAGAGAGCGACTATGACCTCTCTGAAATTAGACCTCAAAAGGGAAGCATCAGGCCACTTTGACAGGATGACGATCATCAAGGAGGAGCGAAAGCTAAAGGCTGATTTTGACAAGCATGACAAGGAGCTGAAACCCTTGAGGGCCTAGGATAAGAACCTAACTATCGAGCTGTTAGGACTCAATTGCACCCTTGAGTCAGTGGCTACATCCCTGAAACAAGAGATACAAGCATTGGCTAAGCTCAAGGAGTGCGCTCAAGGGGCCAGTGCGGAGTCTGAGCGATCCAAGTCAAAGATTGATGAGATGATTGATTAGTTCTGACAGTGTTTCACTTCATCTTTCTTTTCCTTGCCTTTTGATTGTATACAAATAGTTGTACCTCAAAATTTACTTACATGAATGAAACGCCACTTTTTCTTTTTCTTGTATTGCACTTGCCTTGTATTTCTTCATCTTTCATCGCTGCCCTCTAGGAGACTGCATGGCAATAAAGAGCCCTCTTTTTGACTTAAGTGCCCTTTCAGGTTTTCGTTTAAGTCCTTGAGGTGTGTGCCATTTCTGATTTTCGTAGGACCTCGGAAATAAACATTTTTGTGGCACTTTTGCCTGTGGTTTTTACTCCATGACTGCCATTTTTTTCGTTTTCTTTTATACTCACAACGCCCTTTTGGGTTTTCATCGTGCTCATCTTTTATTTGATGACTTTTACCCACGATGGCTGATGGTACTACTGTGCCCCGTCATTTTCCTCTTTTTCTTCTTTTTTTTTTTTTTTTCTTTTGACGCTTTTGCCTATGATGCCCTTTTGGGTTTTCATCATGTCCATCCCCTATGTTTTTGCGGAGGCGTGTTTAAGGTCATGCCACCGTGACCGTCGATTTGGCATGATTTTAGGTCGTCCGCCGAGACCTGAGGGCATGTTTAAGGTTATGCCTCTGAGACCGAAGTGATAGTGTGTTTTAAGGTCGTACACCAAGACCTGCGGGCATGTTTAAGGTCATGCCTCCGAGACCGTATGTTGTGCGGTTTAACGTCATGCAACCAGGACGTATGCTATAGTTTAAGGTCATATAGCTTGGACCACGGCTGTACAGTTTAGGGGTCTTGCAGCTCCGACTGAGGTGCAACACTGAATCACCTGTGGAATCAATCTATTAGTTCAATTTCCCCATTGTATATGAGATTCTAGATAATGTCTCTAATGGTAATACACTCCTTAGTCTTGTGACTAAGTATCATATGATATTGGCAATAATTGGGCTCATCATTGCTCCCGACTTCCTTTGGTCTTTTTGGCATATGTAGTTCTATCATCCCCTTAGATAAGAGAGTTTCAAGCAATTTGGAGCTCATGCATTTGTCAAAGGAATTAACCATGCGCTTCTTCTTCCTGGGAAATGCATGGTATTTGGCATGGTGGCCACTGACTGCTTGTCATCATTGTTTGATGCGAAAGGCCCATATACGTTTCCATGGTGCTTGAGCAAGTTTTTGATATGTACTACCTTGTTGACCTCTTGGTGAAGTGAGGCAGCACAGCAAAGGTGGAGGTAGTTGCCCTTCTCTTGATGGCCTTGTTTCGATGACTAGACGTGGTGCTCGAGAGACAGTAAAGAGGGCTTGGTGCCTCGAGAGGGTACACTCAAGTTTATGAGACGTCAATACCGCTTGGCACAAGGTTTCTACATTTCATCCTTTGACCTCATCTCAGCTTGTAACTGCCTTAATGCAGCCTTAAGCTACGTGATCCCATCTCCATAGGATTCTGGTACTTCATTGGTCACTATAGCTTCGACACCGACTATACTTAACGGATCTTCTTGTAGTGGAGAATGGAGGTTTTGGGGCTGATTTCCTTGAAAGCTTCCTTTTCATTTAGGACGATACACTCCAATAAATTTTTCCCACCACATTTGCAGGGAGTGGTGGTATTCTCAGGGCATGGAGGAGCCATTTGAGCAGGGCTGCCAACAACGGAAGCACAACTCAACTCCAACTTTCCTCGAATGAGAGTGACGAGTTCTCATCAAAGGTAAGAATGTCCGGGCGAGTGCAGATGAGGGTGGGAATATCATTAGAACCAACCAGGGTAGATGGTTGTCCATCATGTCTCCAATATTCTTTGATGAATTCATGTAAAGACGGATGGAGAGTGGATAGTGGCCGAGTCCCCTTCTTGTTCAGAAGGTTGACCTTGACAATGAGTTTCTCAAACTTTTGAAGGAGCTCAACAATATCAGTTTTCTCTTCAGTTTCATCTTGGGGAGCCGGAACGTCAAGGCAGACTTTTGGCTGTTTTTTTACGTCTTCAAGAGCCTGGGATGTATCCTCATACAATGGGTTTCTCACAGACATGGGAAGGGCGAATCTGGGCTCTTTAACAATGAGTGACTTGGACCTGACCAGTTTAGTCGGTTCTTCGTCCCTGATTCAGGCCTTTGCCCCGTCTGTGAGTTCAGCTTTCATCTCCCTTAAGGTACTAAGACTGCCCCGAGAGACTTGTTCGGACCCAAGAGCTGCCTCGAGCTCGGATTGACTTGGCTTAGGTCCCGACATCTTGACATGCTCAGCCTCAGTCTACTCGTTGAAGGTGTCACTTCTGACGCCCCGACTTGAGATGGGATCGCAGGTGATGGCTCAATTGGCTCCACGTTGATGGGGTCACTAACGATGGACTGGCTATCTGCCCCATCTACAGACTCATCCTTGCCTCGACTTAGGTCTTGAACCTCATAGATGAGTGGCTATGTTGTGCCTCAAGCCACCTCTTAGATGTTCACCACATGGCAGGCCTCTCTAATATCATCCACATCGAGGGAAGCAAGGGGGAAGATATGGCTCTCATCTTTCGTAGGGAAGTCTTCAATGGTGTCCTTTTCTTTGCCTTCAGAACTAGGGGAAGCTTTGGATCTGTGCATGTGTGCACTATGCAAAGGCGTGCTCAAGGGGAGTGGCGGGATTGGCACATGTGCGCCCCTTGAAGAAGGCCCTTGGGTGACCTAGGGCTCAACCCTGGCTCGAGCAGCATGTCCAATCTTAAGAGGCCTGGTGCCGTGTGTATGTGTGCATGATGAAATGGTCGTGTGACCATCCCTCACAGAGTATGTAGATATGTGCTAAAAGGGGTGACTAATAGGTCACCTCTCGTGTGCTCGGGCAGGCACAACAACAAGGCTATTTGAGTCATGTAATGCATATGCGAAGGATGTGCAAGGCCAGGTTCCAAAAGACTCGAACCCTGATAGTATCCCGAGGTAACCTGAGGGTTGCTCCGAGGCGTAGCTCCCATGGATGGACCACAAGCTTCGGTGGGTGTGTGGGAGGTGGTGGACTCAGCGTCACCTCCTCCTAGTGTCGAGCCTTTGGCTATAGGGGCCCGATATGATAGAGAGTGAGGGGTGTCGGAAACGAGGTTCGTGAAACCTGTTCTTGAAGCGGACACACGAGTGCGGGGATCAGAAAATCCCTGACTCTGATGAAGGAGTTGATCAACCCCGAAGTCATATGTGTGTTAGTGAACATAAAATAGAAGAAAGGAAAGCCAAACAAGGACGATACGACTATGGGGTAGCGTGTCCCCAGTGGAGTCGCCAAGCTAGTAAGGTGCCTCGATCTCGCCCTCCGAGTCGGGATGACCTGGTGATGTGGTTATGGGTTCAAGATGGACTCAGAACCTGAGATCGCTCTCTTGAGAACTACGTAAGGAGGACATGGGTAGGTGTCACACCCCAAGAAATTACAATACAGATATCCTTGAGATGTGACAGTCCAAAACATATATACATCTCTTGATAGAACAAATTTACAGTGGCGAAGTCTTACAAAGTAACAAAAGAAAGCTAGCACAACAACAATATCTTCCAAGGTTGATCTTGACTAGCACTCAAAATGAATCCGTAGTTATCTTGAAAAAATGTTTACCATAGTTTGATGAGTTTGGCTACTCAGTAAGTGATCATCATAATCCTAAAAATAATCATCGATGAAAGATATTAACAAACTTTCAAAATGGAAGTCAATAAAAAATAATGCGAGCACTAGCATTTATAGATAACAATTTCACCTTCAGAAATGCACAATTAAACACAATCCAAATGATTGAAATGCATATAACACTTTAACGGCAATACATAATTCAAAGGATTTCACAAAATACCCTACTGGCGTCCCATGTAAGTCACCTATAAACCCCATCAGCGTCCTGATGGGTCCACTTAATTCCTATCGGCCTCCCAGATAGGTCCACTTAATCCCTGCAGGTCCACTTATAACTCACCGGCATACCGGATGAGTCCACTTAATCCCTACCGGCGTCCCAGATAGGTCCACTTATACCTCATCGACGAACCGGATGAGTCCACTTGTATACTTAAAGTATTTCTAAATCTCTTTAAACATTCGAAAGCAACAATATCATGTACTCAATATATCACTAAAATCATTAGTATGAATTTCACTGAAACCATTAATAACAGTCACTTTCAATAACATTTTAAAAATAACCAATCAAATATTTGGGCTCAAATTTAGAAAGGTAGCAGTTCGTAAAGATATTCTAGTAATTTCCAATCTAATATGTATAGAAAAACTCTTATAGAAATTCAAGAATACAGAATTATCACAATTTATGGGATGTTAATTTGCAAATAAACATTTCACAACAATGCTATAATCAAATGCAAAAAATATCAATTTTCAGATAATAAGGCAGTCATTTGCACATGAAATTTACAATGTCTAAATATTTAAAAACAGCAGAAAGAAATCTCACAATTTTACTAAAAGCAGAAATATCACATTTATTTCTAATAATTTGATAGTATCTAAAATTTTCTAACAATAGACAAGAAAAATAAATAAATTTATTTTTCTAAGAATTTACAGCATTTAAAATTTCTAACATAGATAAAATATCACAATTTTTATTAAAAAGATTATTTTTCAAGATAATGAGGTCGCGTGTGCATAAAATTTATCGCGCCTAAAATTCATGATAATAAGCAGAAATAAGTATTTCATTTTATTTTTAAAAAGAATGGATTATTTTTCCAGACAATGAGGTCACTTACACATAAAACTTATAAAATAAAGATCCTAGATGGAAATATCACTATTTATTAAAAACAGACTATTTTTCAGGAAGACGATATCACTTACTCACAAATATTTGAGAGGGAGCTTCCGATAAAAAAATTCGGTTCGAGAGAGGAGTTCACTGTGTTTCGACCAGAGAGAGAGAGATCTCAAAATTTTCTAGGGTGGGAGTGCTCACCTCCTCTATTTAAATTCTTATAACGTATTATTATACTATTTTATTAGGCTCTACCTCATACCTGAGGTGTCGCATTAAAAGTCTGTTTTTAACATATGAAAACCACATCCACTAAAGGACGTGGCAAGCAGCAAGCAAGAGTTTAAACCAAGTAAAAATTTTGAAAATAGTGATGGTCCCTAAGGACCATCATGCTCAAACGGACCATCACCTATTTAAAAGTATCTTTTCTCTCCTTCTTTTTTTTTTTTTTTTTGAAATGTTAGGATTGTTACATTCTTCCCCCCTTAAAGAAATTTAGTCCTCTAAATTTTCGTACCTGATTACTGAAAAAGATAGGGATATTTTTCTCTGATATCGTCTTCTCGTTCCCAAGTCGACTCTTCTCTTGAGTGGTACTGCCATAATACCCGGACCAAACGAATCTCCTTCTTACGCAACACTTGCACCCTTCTATCCAGTATCAAAATTGGCTGCTCAATGAAAGATAGGTCCTTCCTGATCGGTAAAGGTTCATATTTTAAGATATGGGATGGGTCGGGCTGATATTTTCGTAGTGAAGATACATGAAAGACATTATGGACGTTTGCCAATTCAGGTGGTAAGGCAAGTCTATAAGCGACACCTCTGATTCTTTTTCAGGATTTCAAATGGTTCGATGTAACGTGGGCTCAACTTTCCTTTCTTACCGAATCTCATAATGCCCTTTATTGGTGAGATTTTTAGGAAAACTCGATCACCTTCCTCAAATTCAAGATCTCTCCTTCGGTTATCGGCATAACTCTTTTGCCGACACTGAGCTGTCTTGAGCCTTTCACTTATTAATGCTATTTTATCTGTGGTTATCTGGACAATTTCTGGCTCCAAAAACTTTCTTTCACCAACCTCGTCCCAACATATGGGTGACCTGTATTTCCTTCCATACAGGGCTTCATATGGTGCCATCTGAATACTGGCTTGGAAGCTATTATTATAAGCAAACTCAATCAGGGGTAAATGGTCATCCCAGCTTCCTATAAAGTCAATAACATAGGCCCTCAGCATATCTTCCAAGGTTTGGATGGTCCTCTCTGATTGTCCATCAGTTTAGGGGTGAAAGGCAGTACTAAGGGTGAGTCTCGTCCCCATGGCTGACTGTAGTCTAGCCCAAAATTTAGAAGTAAACCGAGTATCCCTGTCCAATACAATACTGACAGGAACTCCATGCAACCGCACTATTTCCTTAATGTACAACTGAGCCAGTCGATCCAAAGTGTACGTCGTGCGAATCGGTAGAAAGTGGGCAGCTTTGGTCAACCGGTCCACAATGACTCAAATGCTATCATGTCCTGAATTTGTTCTAGGCAAGCCAGAGACAAAATCCATAGAGATGTGCTCCCACTTCCATTCTGGCACGGGTAAAGGCTGCAACAACCCAGCAGGCCTTTGATGTTCAGCTTTTACTTGCTGGCATGTTAGGCATTTAGACACAAATAGTGCTACCTCTTTTTTCATATTATTCCACCAAAAGGTTTTCTTCAGGTCCTGATACATTTTAATACTTTCGGGATGTATCGTATAACGAGAATGATGTGCTTCTTCTAAGATAACTTTCTTCACACTCTCATCATTCGGGACACAAACCCGACCTTTGAATCTTAGCAAATCCTCACTACATATAGAGAATTCATCTCTCTTTCCTTGCTTCACCTCTTCTATAATTGTTATAAGCTGAGGGTCTTTCTTTTGTGTCAATCGAATCTGTTGGATTAATTGGGGTTCAGCCTTAATGTTGGCAATCATACTTACCACACCATTAATGGACGGAGTTGGATGCCAATTCACTATTTCCTCTAACAATCTCATTTCTTGGATCATTAGATCAGCTAAGACTCCCATAGATTTCTACTTAGAGCGTCGGACACAACGTTAGCTTTTCCTGAATGATAATGGATTGTACAATCATAATCTTTTAAGAAATCCATCCATCTTATCTGTCGCATATTTAAATCCTTCTGAGAGAAGAGGTATTTCAAACTCTTATGATCCGTGTATATTTCGAATTGCTCACCATATAGATAATGCCTCCGTATTTTCAAAACGAATACTATTGCTGCTAGCTCCAAGTCATGAATTGGATATTTTTTCTCATATTCTTTCAACTGTCTGGATGCATATGTCACTACTTTCTCATATTGCATTAATACACAGCCCAAACCTTTATGTGAAGCATCATTATAAATCACAAATCCCCCACTCCCCTCAGGAGTAGTTAAAATAGGTGCTGAAGTTAATCGAACTTTTAGTTCTTGAAAACTCTCCTCACATTCACTTGTCCACTCAAATTTGACATTTTTCTGTGTCAATCGAGTCAATGGGGTTGCGATTCGAGAAAATCCTTCTACAAATTTTCTGTAATATCCTACCAATCCCAAAAAGCTTCGAACTTCAATCACATTACTTGGTTGTTTCCAATTAACAATGGCTTCAACCTTTGAAGGATCAACTGATAGACCTTCCTTTGATATAACATGTCCTAAAAATGTCACTTGTTCAAGCCAAAATTTACATTTACTAAGTTTGGCATACAACTTCTTTTCTCTTAATATTTGTAATACCATTCTTACATGCTGCTCATGTTCCTTCTGATTCTTGGAATAAATTAAAATATCATCGATGAATACCACAATAAATTTATCCAAAAAGGGCCTAAAGATCCGATTCATCAAATCCATAAATGTAGCCGGTGCATTGGTTAATCCAAAAGGCATGACTAAAAATTCATAATGGCCATACCTTGTTCTGAAAGCTGTCTTGGGAACATCTTCACTTTTAATCTTAAGCTGATGGTATCCAGATCTAAGATCAATTTTTTAAAACACTTGTGATCCTTGTAATTGATCAAATAAATCATCAATTCTAGGTAATGGATACTTATTTTTCACTGTCACTTGGTTCAACTGTCTATAATCAATACACAATCTCATAGTCCCATCTTTCTTTTTGACAAACAGTACTGGAGCACCCCAAGGTGACACATTGGGCTTGATAAAACCTTTATCTAATAATTCTTCCAATTATTGTTTCAGTTCTTTAAGTTCTGCAGGTGCCATTCTGTAAGGTGCCTTAGAAATTGGTGCTACCCCTGGGAATAATTCAATGGAGAATTCAATTTCCCTGTCAGGCGGTAATCCTGGCAATTCTTCTAGAAAAACGTAGAGAAATTCTCGGATAACCGGAGTGGTATCCAAATTTATCTCTTCCTTCCTATCTTCTTTGATATAGGCAAGAAAGCCTTGACACCCTTTTCGAAGGAGGCGATTAGCTCGAATACAAGAGATTAAATATGATGGGGAGTCTTCTTTGACAACATTGAAGTAAAATACTGGTTGATTCGGAATACTAAAGGTAACAATTTTCTTATAACAATCAATACTTGCATGGTATGCAGAAAGCCAATCCATGCCTAAGATTACATCAAAATCTTGAATTTTCAAGAGTATTAAATCAACCAACAGTTCCTTTTCTTCTATCTTTATTACACATGATTTGTACACTATATTGGTGTTAATTGAATTTTTCATCGGTGTGGCTACCTTTAGAATGTATTCTAATTGTTCTGGTTCTACCTTTAAGTGGCATGCAAAGTGTTGTGACACAAATGAATGAGTAGATCCAGGATCAATCAAAACATGAGCTACTTTTTGAAAGATAGTAAGAGTACCTTGGATCACTAATTTTGAGGCATGAGCGTCTTGCTTGGTAATCGCAAATACTCTTCCCTTCATTTGAGGCTTTAGAGCTATCTCTCCCTGCTTTGGAAGCTGTTGCGTCTGTAAGCTAGGACATTGTTTAATCTAGTGTCCCAATTTTCCACATTTAAAACAGGTTCCGGTATTCCAATAACAAGGGCTTGATCCATGGTTTTTCCCACATTTTCTACATGGTTCTATTGGGCTTTGAAATGGTGAGGGCCTTGGCTTCTTGTTTGGCCTTTCAAACTGTTGTCGATTAGATGATGTAGGTCTAACATGACTTTTTTGATTTTTCGTCTTTTGGTAATCTTCAAAATCTTTTTCGACAATTTGGGCTCGATCGATCCACTATTTCACCATAAGTTCTTAATTTCAAGACTGATATTCTGCTTCTAATAGCTGGCCTGAGACCCCTTTCAAATTTCTTCACTTTTCTTGCCTCATTGTTAATCATATGTAGTGCAAACCTGGCCAATTCAGTAAACTTGGCCTCATACTGTGCTACTGTCCTATTTCCTTGGATTAATTCTAGAAATTCCATTTCTTTTTGGTCTCGAATAAAATCTAGGAAATACTTTTCATGAAATGCCTCTATAAATACTTCCCAAGTCAACGGTTTATTTTCTTTGACCAATACTCCTTTTGCCATTCGCCACCAATGTTGTACCTCATCTTCTAACATAAAGACTGCCAATGCCACTTTCCTATTATCAGGACATTCCATTACCTTGAATATTTTCTCCAATTGCATAATCCATCCCTCGGCTTCCAGTGGGTTTACAGCACCCTTAAAAGAAGGTGAGTTCAATTTCTTAAATTGTTCGATATTACTCCCACCATTTCCTGTAACTGACTGCCTGGGTGGATTGTTGTTTTCCATCTGATGTTGCATTAGAGTAACCATATTTTTCAAGGCTTTGTGAATTCCTTCCATATTAGCCTCAGCTATTCTGGATCTTGACTTTGTCCCGGTCTGTACACACAATAAATGTGATTTTAAATACATTCTTTTTAAATTTCTATTCCTAAGAATCTTAAACCTATTGCTCTGATACCATAATTGTCACACCCCAAGAAATTACAATACAGATATGCTTGAGATGTGACAGTCCAAAACATATGTACATCTCTTGATAGAACAAATTTACAGTGGCGAGGTCTTACAAAGTAACAAAAGAAAGCTAGCACAACAACAATATCTTCCAAGGTTGATCTTGACTAGCACTCAAAATGAATCCGTAGTTATCCAGAAAAAATGTTTACCATAGTTTGATGAGTTTGGCTACTTAGTAAGTGATCATCATAATCCTAAAAATAATCATCGATGAAAGATATAAACAAACTTTCAAAATGGAAGTCAATAACAATAATGCGATCACTAGCATTTATAGATAACAATTTCTCCTTCAGAAATGCACAATTAAACACAATCCAAATGATTGAAATGCATATAACACTTTAACGACAGTGCATAATTCAAAAGATTTCACAAAATACCCTACTGGCGTCTCAAGTAGGTCACCTATATACCCCATCAGCGTCCTGATGGGTCCACTTAATCCCTATCGGTGTCCCAGATAGGTCCACTTAATCCCTGCAGGTCCGTTTATACCTCACCGGCGTACCCGATGAGTCCACTTAATCCCTACCGACGTCCCAGATAGGTCCACTTATACCTCACCGGCGAACCGGATGAGTCCACTTGTATACTTAAAGTATTTCTAAATCTCTTTAAACATTCGAAAGCAGCAATATCATGTACTCAATATATCACTAAAATCATTAATATGAATTTCACTGAAACCATTAATAACAGTCACTTTCAATAACATTTTAAAAATAACCAATCAAATATTTGGGCTCAAATTTAGAAAGGTAGCGGTTCGTAAATATATTCTAGCATAATTGCCAATATAATATGTATAGAAAAACTCTTATAGAAATTCAAGAATACGGAATTATCACAATTTATGGGATGTTAATTTGTAAATAAACATTTCACAACAATGCTATAATCAAATGCAAAAATATCAATTTTCAGATAATAAGGCAGTCATTTGCACATGAAATTTACAATGTCTAAATATTTAAAAACAGTAGAAAGAAATCTCACAATTTTACTAAAAGCAGAAATATCACAGTTATTTCTAATAATTTGATAGTATCTAAAATTTTCTAACAATAGACAAGAAAAATAAATAAATTTATTTTTCTAAGAATTTACAGCATTTAAAATTTCTAACATAGATAAAATATCACAATTTTTATTAAAAAGATTATTTTTCAAGATAATGAGGTAGCATGCGCATAAAATTTATCGTGCTTAAATTCATGATAATAAGCAGAAATAATTATTTCATTTTATTTTTAAAAAGAATGGATTATTTTTCGAGACAATGAGGTCACTTACACACAAAACTTATAAAATAAAGATCATAGATGGAAATATCACTATTTATTAAAAACAGAGTATTTTTCAGGAAGACGATATCACTTACTCACAAATATTTGAGAGGGAGCTTCCGATAAAAAAATTCGGTTCGAGAGAGGAGTTCACTGTGTTTCAACCAGAGAGAGAGAGATCTCAAAATTTTCTAGGGTGGGAGTGCTCACTTCCCCTATTTAAATTCTTATAACGTATTATTATATTATTTTATTAGGCTCTACCTCATACCTGAGGTGTCGCGTTAAAAGTCCGTTTTTAACATATAAAAACCACGTCCACTAAAGGACGTGGCAAGCAGCAAGCAAGAGTTTAAACCAAGTAAAAATTTTTGAAAATAGTGATGGTCCCTAAGGACCATCATGCTCAAACGGACCATCACCTATTTAAAAGTATCTTTTCTCTTCTTTTTTTTTTTTTTTTTTTTGAAATGTTAGGATTGTTACAGTAGGAATACCAACGAATGAGAGAGGAATTGGGTCGTGAGGTGGAACTTACCTCACATGGGTCCGTGACACGCTCGAGCTAGCTCGCATGATCGCCCTTTTAGATCATGTGAAATGCCCGCTGACCTATGGCCGGCTCGAAATCATCTCCCTTGACCCATTTCTTTTTCCCTGCAAACACACACACACACATGAGAATACATACAAGTGGGTCAGAAGACCCCACCATGTCTTTGAATGAATGCACATAGGTGTGTACATTCAAGGGGATAATGAAGGAACAATGCCATTGGGTGTGATGAAGGACAGCCTTCCGAAATCCTCTTAACAAGAGATTCGCGACATTATTTCTTAATGAAAAATGAAAGCAAAAGGGGGTGTAATGAAGAAAATGAGGGAGAGACAAAGAAAGACAGAGAAAGAAAATAGTTGAACAGAGGAATGAAGAAAGTAGAGATAGAAAAGAGAAACATTTTTAGAGAAAAGAGAAACGAATGGCTAATATGCCTTTCAACTAGTCATTCATATTGCAAATGAATAAAGAGAAATAAAGAGAGAAGGTTGGTTTGTTTTTCACCCAAATCCTTCAAAGAAGAATATAATAAAAAGAAACAAGAAAGTTAAGAGAGAAGAGAGAAGGAGAAGAGAGAAAGAAGAAAGAGAAGAAAGACACTGATGGCGGCTTAACTCCCATCTGTGAAGAGAGAGAAGAGAGAAAGAGATAGCATAGATGGTGGCTTAGCTACCGTCTGTGAAGAGAGAGAAGAGAGAGCATATATGGCGGCTTAGCTACCGTTTGTGAAGAGAGAGAAGAGAGAAAGAGAGAGCACAGATGGCAGCTAAGCTGCCGTCTGTGAAGAAAGAGGAGGAAGAGGGTACACAGACAGCGACTTGTATTGCCATCTGTGAAGAGAGAGAAGAGAAGAAGAGAGTGCACAGACGGCTGCTTGTACTGCCGTTTGTGAAGAGAGAACAGAGAAGAAGAGAGTGCACAGATGGTGGCTTATACTGCCAGCTGTGAAGAGAGAAAAGAGAAGAAGAGAGTGCACAGACGGTGACTTATACTGTCGTTTGTGAAGAGAGAAAAGAGAAGAAGAGAGTGCACAGACGACGGCTTGTACTGCCGTATGTGAAGAGAGAGAAGAGAAGAAGAGAGTACATAGGCGGTAGCTTGTATTGTTGTTTGTGAAGAGAGAGAAGAGAGGAAGAGAGAAAGGAGAGAGCAAAAGAAAGGGAGAGCGCACAGACGGCGGCTTGGCTGCCTTCTGAGAAGAAAGAGAAAGGAGATAAAGAAACAGAAGAGAGAGAGAGACAGAGGAGAGAGAAAGAAACACAGAGACTACAACGAGACCCACCAAAAAAGGGTAGGCCTACATTGTTGTCCCTAAAAGAGGAGAGAGACAGAGACAAAGAATACAGAGACCGTAGCAAGGCTTGCCAAAAAGGGTATGCCCAAGTCGCTGCCTCTATGAAGAGAAAAAAACAGACAGAAAGAATATAGAGACCGCAGCAAGGCCCGTAAAAAAGGGTAGGCCCACTCCACTGCCTCTATGAAGAGATAAAGGTAGAGAGAGAATACAAAGACCGCAGCAAGGGTCGCCAAAAAGGGTAGGCCCACATCGCTACCCCTGTGAAGACAGAGACAGAAAGAGAGAGAAAGCAGAAAGAAAGGGAAAGAAAAAGAGAGAGAGAAAAAAGAAGAGAAAAGAGAAAAGAAAGAAGAAGAGAGAGACAGGAAAGAAGAAAGAGAAAGGAAAGAAGAAGAGAGAGAAATGAAAGAAGGAGAGAGGGAAAGGAAAGAAGAAGAGAGAAAAAGGAAAGAAGGAGTGAGAGAGAAAGGAAAGAATAAGAGAGAGAAAGGAAAGAAGAAGAGAGAAAAAAGAAAGAAAGAAGAGAGGAGGAGAGAGAAATAGGAAAGGAGAGAGAAAGTTACTTGGGTCGCAAAGGGTACTGCCTAAAATCTTCTCTCTCCTCTCTCTCTCCAAGCAAAGATAAACGTGACCCAAGATTCAAAGGGATAGCCTGAATTTTTTATTAAGCAAAGAAGGGTCCATTACATGTGAGCATCATGTTCTTATATAGAAAATTAATCCAAACATGAGTGGATGCCCAATTCTTAACCTAATTATGGAAAGATAGAAATTAAATGAATTAAAGAAAATTAAGAAATTAGGGGCAAAATGATGATTTTGCCCCTCGCCCACAAATCCTGAAATTTCAATTAAGTCCCTATCATGGCCAAGCAACCTTTACGATCTTCCAATGTCCGTTTGGGGTCTTTTCGACCTTCCTCCGGCCAAAACATTATCTCTTTCTTGATTATCTCAAGAAGATGGTTGTTTTGATACCCATTTCGAGCCATGGATCGGATTTTGGGCCACGACCACGAGATGTAAAAATCACAAGAAACATGCAATATTTGATTCAAGATCACACCAGTTTCTCAGTGTTTTTCCATGATGTTTGACGATCATGTCGTCATGAGATTTTGACGATGAACGTAGCTCGATTTGGTGTTCAAACGACCGTTTTTCAAATTTGGTATTTTGGCCAGAATTTGGTTGCCAGTGGCAAAAAATTGCAGCAACTTCATACTCATCATGCCTCAAATCTGACCGTCCATCACATGTGAGGTTCGGCTCAGATGAAGCCTCTAACCTCGTGCTCGTAATGGGTCTAGTTTCGGGCTGATCCAATATGCGAGCATTGTGATGTGGCCACTCGATTGAGGTATGTTTCTGCTGGAAAATCTACAACCTTGCCTTGGATCACAATCTTCTCTCTTGTTTTTCTCTCGGCTCATGCCACGACATGGGTCGTGCCACATATTGAAATGCTCATGTCAATGAGATGAACATCCTCCCAAAATTTGAGCTTGGTCTGACCTGGGACGAGAGAGATATGGCCTTACAAAGTTCAGCCTGAAACTTAAAAACACATATTCCATTAAAGGAAATTGATTCACTGAGGGTGCACGATAATAGCGTGTGACCTACCCGTTTTAGGTAATTTAGCCATAACGTGGTCTAAAAATGTCTGATCAAGCAAAAAGTTGGTCCCTAGAGGTTTTTGGACATTTCAAATCCAATGGAGGTGGTCTCATGATAATTTGACACTTCGGTGGTAGGTTTGTAGTTATAAGGTTCATTTTCAAGGCGTAAGCGACCGATTTTCCCAAAACTGTTTTTGTATCTGCACTGGCTTAAACTTGTCGAATCATGACGAAACTTGGTAGGTATTCTTAGGAGACCCTTAAGCATGATCTTGAATCCTCTTGAGCCATTCTGAGACTTTTGAAAATTTCACTTATGGATGAGGGCTTATTGTCCTACGGCTTCCGTAGTTCACATGCATTTTGGTACCTGCGGACTTAGGTCAGAAATTGCTCTCTCTTTATTCGCATCGGGGATAAAAGTGTTAAAAATTTCCCTCAAACACCTTCTTGGTGGGTTTGGCGGGACTTAGGGCCCTCAATATGCATGTGCACTAGTTTTCGATATCTTATGTTGGTCTGAAGCTCGTGTGCTTGTCTGGGTCCACCCTTTGGGTTGCCCTGAGTGGTGAGTTTATTACATGTCATACAGGCAGTCAGCGGACTGCGTGTGGTGAGTTTGGGTCTGGGCCGACCCACAGTGGGTGAAGGGATTGAGATGGGTTGCCATCTATCCTGATTTGTCACAGCGATGGTCAGGCCATCGGCTGTGATGTAGGTTTGTACAAAGGAGGACGCACATATGCTAGTGGCGTATAGTATGGGCAGACCTACTTTACGAGTGCTCGTAGAGTTGGCAGCCTTGTTGGGGTCCACTAGGCAATAGGGAAGGGCAGCGGGGAACCCGCGCCTAGGTTTACAGCTGACAAGGTGTCAGTCGTGAGGAGCTGGGAGAGTGGTTGCAGCACAGCCCTTGGAGTTCACCTTAGAAGGTTCTCTCCGGATATGGACGAAGGAAGGAGTAAGAGCATGGATGACCACACTCCGAGTTATCCTAGGTTGGACTAAGATAGCAAGACTAGCTAACCCACTTGTGGAAGAGTGAGACATTGATATGGGGATGAGGAAGTCCTTGATTTGGAGGAGAGAAGAAGAGTGGTTCATTGAAATTTTAGAAAGAGAGGAGAAGAGGGCTTTCGTCCGAAAACAGTCTGAGCCAGCTACATGGTGGCATGTCCTCAGTGGAGTCGCCAGTTTGTCAGGGCCTTATTTTCTCTTGGTCTCTCGTGCAGGGCACGGGAAGGAAATCCTCTCTCAAACAACCGCAGAAGGCTCACGCGCATGACGCATTCGAGGACACGAGTGAGTGTGCTTTCTCGAGTGCGGATAGGCTACCAAAAAAGAGAGAGATTTTATGACAAGAGAAGGTCAATTTACTCACCTCATCGATGCGGGTTGGTGGGACACATCCGACCGGTTCGCCCTCTTAGATCAGTTACAAAAGCCCTCCGGTTGTTCACCAGTACAGTTTGGTCAGTGACTCTTTTCAGACGTTATCGACTCTTTTTCTCCCCTCTCAGGTTTAAATTTCAATGGATGTCTCAATTCGTCTCTCCTGGGTTGGATCTCTTCCAACGATGTCTCTTCGGATGCTCGAATAAGTGAGTGAGGGGGTCGATTGGACTGTTTGGGAAAAAGGGGGGCAGGACACGACCGCGCGTGGGTTGAAGTCCTTTGATTTGTTCGTTCCTGCACGATTTTGCGAGAGCGTGGGATTACGTGTTTTGAGGAGCAAAGAGAAAGTCCTAGGGACCTTAGATATCTTCAAGAGAAGAGAGGTATGTACCCGTGCGGTCGGGGGTATTTCTCTCTCTTGCAAAATTTTTCTCTCTCCTCTTTGTGGGATACTAGGGTTAGACGAGCAAAAGCAAGTGCAATGCCTCTCCTTTATTGGATTGTAATCCCCTTCTTACAATTGACCTAAGGTTGTTTATATAGAGTTCTCACCAAACAAGGGTGGATACTAAAAAACTACGCCTAAATACAATTAAAAGAAATTAAAATAAAGTCTCGAAATTGGGTACAATGATGAAAATGCCCTTAAACTCTTTTGTGCAAATGACAAACTTGTCCTTTCCAGAGGAGCATGTTGTCATTGTCAAACTTCAAGAGCTCTTTCTAGGTACTTGTAGTGTGAGTTCGGTTGGTCTATTCTTATAGTCTTGACGTTCGTTTTCTTGTGATCGATTTGATCTCTTTTGATCATGCTGCGGCAATCTCTTTCGTGAGGGAAGGAGTCCGGTTAGTTTTATGAACTCTTCTCTCTGTGTTGACTGCGAGCCTAGGGACGGTATTTTCAGTGTTTTTGCAATAGATTTAGTTTGTTTTTTTGTCTTTGCTCTATGATATTCTTTGGGTTTTGGAGAGATCACTAGAAAAGAGATTCCGGCGACAAGGGATTTTGTTTTCTTCTGTGACCTTGGGTTTCATGCCTTTTCTGTTAGTTTTGAACGTCACTTGTCGTGTTGACTTGGGTCTCTTTCTGGAAGTGTTCTTTCGGTCTTAGTTACCACACGACCGAGTTCTCTGTGAGGGCCAAGACGTCCTTTTGAAGATTCTGGCATCCATGAATTCAGGCTGTCTTTCTTCCTTTGCAGGATAGACTTGTCTTCACGTTTTCTCATTAGGGGGGCGGTGCTGTTGAGGCTTCACCGGCGTCTGAAGCTTTTGGCCATTCTTCTGCTGCAAGGAAGGAGTCGCGAGCTTGTCGAAGGGACACCGAAAATCTCCATGGTCGTCGACTGCTTTGGTGAGGCCATACAGCGAAAGCGTGCCTCTGCCCTACTTCGCGATGGTACGGGCTTAGTGCTGTTGAGTGACTCGATTGAGCCGAGGCCCGTTTCCCTTGGAAGGTGATGGCAATGGTTGTTTGGCTCGTTATCAAGCTCATGTGTACAAGGCGGTGACATAAGACTTCGCCCTTTTGGGTAGGTAGGTGCTTTTCCCTTGGTTGTTCTTGTTCGAGGCTTATTCTAGGCTACGACACCCATGTGGCCATGCCTCACATGCTGCTATGACTAAGTTGTAGTCGGCCCTCTCCTTTATTTGCTTGAGGGACTAAGGCACATAAAAAATGAGGTATAACAGTGTACCATATGTCAAAATGACTGGGTCGTCGAGGTCTAGCTCGTGACCTATTTTGAGTTTGTTCTAATTCCAAATACGTGAGCTATAAGAACTTGAAAATCATCCCCAGGGGTGAAAAGACAGTTTCCAGATGTGGCAACTGGTTCACTGAGGCCGCACCGCAATAGTATAAAACCTACATGTTTCTGGTAATTTGGGCCTAGAATAATCTTGGAAGGTCCGATTGAGCCAAAATTTGGACCTTAGGGGTCTTTCGATGCTTTGAATCTGATGGAAGTGGTCTGGCATTGTTTTGAAGCCCAGAAAATGGGGTTGTAGTTACAGTCTCTTTTCAGCACGATAGGAGCTAGATTTGAGATTTGAGATTTGAGATTTGAGATTTGAGATTTGAGATTGGAATCTAAAGAAACTTTGTG
Source organism: Amborella trichopoda (assembly GCF_054954075.1). Classification (NCBI taxonomy): domain Eukaryota; kingdom Viridiplantae; phylum Streptophyta; class Magnoliopsida; order Amborellales; family Amborellaceae; genus Amborella; species Amborella trichopoda. The sequence continues at coordinate 23,714,379 of NC_142340.1, forward strand.
AGAATCCTTTGGGCATCCCAAACTACCATTTTCTTGCTTTTTGAGGCCTTTCCAGTGTTATTTTCAAGGTTTCCAATTTTTAGGCTTATTTTGCAGCGTTCCCATGGTCTGGTGGTATCTTGGGTACCAACAAGACCATGTTGTCACTGGCTCTCTCCTTATGTTATTAGGGAATCCAAGTATGTCAAAAATGACATATAACATTAGGTAATCCCATTGTACGCACGGGAACATCCGGATCTCGAGTGTGAATGCTCGTACGATTCAGCATCTTCATACCTCTATTTTCCTTCCCTTGGTTTAGGGCTGGCAAAAATCCAGCACCCTGACAACCATCTCGATCCATTGCAATACTTTCATGTGTTATCCCATGCCCCATTGTTGCCACTCTTGGGGATGGACTCCCAAGTATAGACAAGACGGGAGGGTACATAAACGCTGACCCAGGACTAGACACCCTTAGCTTGAAAGCGGGGGTGGAGGACGGTTAAGTGGAAGGGTTACGAAGATGGGTAGGCTTATGTCGTTGGCTTTTTCCCTCAGAACTAGGGCAGGCACGTGTGTGTGTGTGTGTACAATGTAATAGTGTGGTAGGGGCAGCTTTATGCCCAACTCGAGGTGGTTGGGAGGGTTCAGCTTTAGAGGTATTTGCCTCAAAGTGTAGTGCACATGATGGGGCGGCCTTGAGGCCACCATTCATGATGTGTGACTATGGGTGTGACCAACGGGCACGTCATTGGCATTGTGCTTGATGGGACACGACCTTTGGGCTGCCTTAAGTGGAAAGTTTGATGAGCGGACCACCAGTGGAATGTTGTGTATGTTGAGTGGCCTTGGGGACCCTTGGGTGTGCGTCCAGGTCTTAAGAGGCCCAATGAGTGAGAGTAAGTCAAGGTAGCTTTTGGCCTGCCCCAAAGTGTGGGACTGGCTGTTAGGCCACTGGTCCATGTGAATGGGCGAGTGGGGGTGGGGAGGGCCGCCCTTATGTGAGGGATTAGCAGCATAGCTGCCGGTATAAGTGAAGGTGAATGGATCAGCAGCTAGGTTCATGAGTGTGGGGGGTGGCCTTGGGCCACCCATATGTGAGGGGCCAAGAGCATAGCCACCGGTATGAGGTGTGTGAGTGGCACCGATGGGCAGGGCACCGGCACACATGTGGTGCTTATGGGGGGTGGACCATGGACTACCCATAGAGGCAATGGAAGCTAGGTTGCCAATAGCAAAGAGTGAGTGAAGAGGGGTGGCCTTTGGGCTGCCCTTAGAATGAAGACTGGCGGGTGAGCCGCCAATGGCAATGGGCACATGGAGAGTGGTGGCCTTTGGGCCACCAATGCACTTGGAGACAACAGCTTGGTCGTTGGTCCATAGAGATGAGGGGTCAAGGACCCGGGGGTCCCTTCTCAACCCAAGTCGGGCCAGAGCCAGGGCGTGAGCAGTTTGATCGTCTAGCAGGAGGAAAGTGGGAGGTGCAGGTTGAAAAACCTGACTATTAAAGGACAAACTCTTGAGTGTGGGTAGCATGAAATCCTCGACCCGGACATAGGATTTTAGTGACTCCAAGTTCATTATCAAGTGTGTGTTAGGTGCAAAGTGAGTTTGTAAAAGAATATGACCAACCTTGGGGTGGCATGTCCCCAGTGGAATCACCAGTTTCAGATCATCCCTCCTCGCGGCGGGCGAGAGACCCTTTCTCAAAAGTTGCGGTGCTTTCTTCTCTTTGACAAAGAAGGAAGAAGAAAACCATGTACAGTGCCCCCTGGGGTTCACATACATGTGCGCGTGAGGGTGACCCCAATGGGCGCTACGATAAGGGTTGGGCGGTGCAGTGTGTATGCAGTTCAGACCAACAAAAAAAGTAGTGTGAGGTAAGGGTTACCTTACGTGGTGGTGTTAGGACACACCCCAGCATATGAGCCCTCTTAGATCATGTAGAAGGCCCCTGGCCTCTCAGCTCGGTTTGAATCCTACTCCCTTATGCTTTCACTTCACCTTTGCATGTGCACATTGAATGACTTGGGGTTCGTGACCCTTTGTTCACCTCGAGAGATTTGAGAGAGAGTTTGAGAGTGAGGGTTTGTGATGATATGTTTGAGTGGGCTTGAGGGGATTTGGTTCAAGGATTTGAGGGTGGAGATAGAGGGCGCACCGCTCGATTAAATTCGCAAGACTTCTGGCGTCACCTCCACTAAGAGATAATGCCGACGGTGGAATAAAGCCACTAGGCACTAGACCTAGATACCTCAGAGACTTGTCAAGAGTATGATCTACTCCGAGAACCAATTGATTTTAACCTCAAGCGCAAGCCTCCTAAAAGAGTGAGGGGCTAAGGGAGGGTTAGGTTTAGAGAGAGAGAGAGAGAGAGAGAGAAAGGATAGAAAGAAGGGGAGGTAAGAGAGGAAGAGAGGGGGTTAGCAAAGGGGCAATCGCTCAATCAAATTTGCGAGCCTTCCGGTGTCACCTACCCTAGGATATAATACCAACGGAAAAATAAAGGCACTAGACACTAGTGGGAGACATGTCAAGAGGCCTAATCCACTCTAGGAACCAATCAGGTTTAACCTCAAGCGCAAGCCTCCTAAGAGAGCAAGGATGGGCGAGTAAGTCAAGATTAGATTAAGAGAAGAAAGTTAGAATGAAAAGAGAAGGAAGAAGAAGAAAGAGAGTAAGAGATGAAGAAGAAAAAGAAGCAAAGCCCTTAGGAGACTTGTCAAGAGGTATGCTCCACTCCAAGAACCAGCCGGGTTTAAATGTAAGTGCAAATCTCCTCAAGGAGGAAGGAAGAAGAGAAACAAAAAAGGAGAATAATGAGGGGGAGTGTGAGAAGAGATGGCAACAGAAGAGAGAGAGAAGAAGAAGAGAGAGGAGAAAGAGAAGGAAGATGAGAAGTGAAAGAAAGAAAAGGAAAAGAGAGAGGAAGAAGAGAAGAAAAAGGAAAAGAGAGAGAGAGAGGGAGGGGGAAAGAGAAAGAGAGAGAGAAGTGGGTCGGTGGCCTAACCGTCGGTCCGAGTGGAGGGAGAGAGAGTGAAAGAGACAGGGAGAGAGATGGACCGACAACCTAACCATCGGTCCGAGTGAAGGGGGAGATATATATATATATATAGATATGTGTGTGTGTGTGTGTATGTGTGTGTGTATGTGTGAGTGTGTGTGTATATATATATATAAATGCTCCTAAATGTTCGTTCGCGTAGGGATAAGTCCTGCATTTTTAAATGGTGATGCCTATGTCCCAAATCCTCTCTCTCTCTCTCTCTCTCTCTCTCTCTCAATATTGTATCGGAGTTGTCCAAACAAAGGTGTTGATCATTGAATTGACAATATTTGTTTCACAGATTTTAGACCAACAGATTTTGAATTAAAAAATTGGGGAGACTTCTCTATGGATTTTTTCAGTCTCTCCATAGACTCTGGTTCCTCTCTCTTCAAAAGCAGATGGATTTCGGGGCAGAGAGAGAGATTTGGATTTGGGGGCAGTGAGAGAGCTTCACGGGAGTGAGAGACCTCTGTTATGTGATAGAAACTGTATATATCCTCAACATACTCAACAACAGCCAATGGGTTTTTAACATCTGCTTTATCAATACACGACAATGAAAGGTCTGCATCTTCCTTTGCAATTTCAATTTCACATGATAACGGCTCAAAATAAATCAACCCCAATTCTTAGAATGGAATAAAAAAACATGAATCAATATAAGAACCCCAATTTTCATATCCAAATGTTGTCTCAGTAGAAGTTGCAATTGTTGTGAAATCCCGGTTCTTCTTTTTGTTAAATCAATTGAAAAAACCCCAATTAAAAAAGAGAGTGATTTGTGAGAGAGAGAGAGGCATGCGACTAATAAAGAGAGAGAAGACTACGAGCTGCGTCCAGTAGAGAGAGAGGGTTACAAGCTACATCCAGTAGAGAGAGAGGGAGGGCTACGAGATGCATCCAGTAGAGAGAGAGGGGTGTGATTTGCGTCAAGTAGAGAGAGAAGGAGGGCTGCGAGCTGCGTCAAGTAGAGAGAGAGGGAGAGCTGCGAGCTGAGCATCGTCCAGTAGAGAGAGAGGGCTGCAAGCTGAGTTGCATCTAGTAGAGAGAGAGGGGGCTGTGAGCTACATCTAGTAGAGAGAGAGAGAGAGGTCTACGACAATATGGGTTAAAGTAAAAGGTGTGGGACATGCTCATCACCATTTAAAAAGGCAGGACTTATCCCTGCCGTTGGGCCCATGTCAAAGCCCTACGCGAACCGGCATTTAGGAGCTTTTTCCTATATATATATATATATATATATATATATATATATATATGGGCTAGCAGCATAGCCATCGGTCCGAGTGGAGGGGAGAGAGAGAAAGGGGGAGCTAGAGAGAGAGATAGAAATAGAAAGAGAGAGAGATAGAGACAAAGAAAGAGAATGACGAGTACCTAAGAAAGGGGAGCACTAGGGATCGGCTCCTAGGTTGAAGCCCGATAAGCCTTGCAGGAGGTCCAAGGTATAAGGCTTGGTGGGCTAGAGGAAATGGTTTAGGGTGTAGGGGTATATGGTTTGGATAGGCTAGGGTGAATGGTCTAGGGTGTAGGGGTGTATGGTTTGTATAGGCTAGGGAGTATGGTCTAAGGCAATGGTTTAAAAATCGCTAAGTCAGAACAAACTCAAGCGATTCAATATGGGAATCAGCCACCCCGTGTCGATTCTAGCTCAAAACAGGAAACCGCCCGTGTTTAGAAAGGCATCGGGCGATTTTTGTAATTTTTTTAAAAAAAAGGCATCGGGAGAGTTGGGCGATTTTTGTAATTTTTTTTAAAAAAAGGCATCTGGCGAGTTGGGCGATTTTTGTAATTTTTTTAAAAAAAGGGGTACTTATGGCATTGTACAAGTATCACCGCGTGTGCCTTTGTCGGCCTCATGCTTGATCATGTCAAACTTTTTTCATTTTTTCGATGTGGGATTTGAGCATGGTACTTAGGTTTGAAAATGTAATACGATACACTCTTTTATTATAAAAAGTAAGACAACAAGTGTTGATGTGGTGTATTGGTTATCGCGTCCCTCTTGTACACAAAAGGTTTCTAGTTTGAACCTAGGCAACACCGTCTTCTTATTTTTCTTGTCAAAAAATATAAAATGAAAAATAAAAGGTAATACAAGTATTTATTGTTAAAAAATAAATAAACTTATTTTTCTTGTCAAAAAAATATAAAATGAAAAATAAAAAGTGATACAACAAGTATTTATTGTTAAAAAATAAATAAAAGGTAATACAACAAGTATTTTATTCTAGAATCTCTCTCTCTCTACTAACAAATCTCTCTGTCTCTACTAACAATCTCTTCCACTAAAATTTTTTCTAGAAACCTAAAAAAATAGATTTTTGAAAAATTAAAGTGTTATTTCAAAAATTGGTACGCATTCTAATAACTTCAATATTGATAACCAAATCTTGTATTTTATTTATTGATTTATTTGTATTATAAATTATGTAATGTACTATTTTTTCTTACAGTTGTCAATAATATATTTTAAATTAGATTATCTTATAAGATATTTTAGATTTATTATTATTTGTATAGCAAACTAATTATAAAATGTAAACCAACGACTTCAATTTCAGTATATAATATTATAGTTAGTTAGAATTTTGGATTATAGTTAGTTAGGTTGTAATAATTTGGGTTTTTTTTATTGGAATAGGGTTTTCCACCAATGACACTAACTTATACTATTTATGGTCATTTTTATTATTAAATTACTATTTTATAGTTAAAAAATATTAGTTTATGGGATATTTTAAGAGAGAAAAATAACACTAACTTGTACCACTTAATAATTTATTTTTAAGTTGCTTTATCAATTACCTCACATTGCAAGTATGAATTTATTTATTTATTTGTTAATTTTATTAAAATATTATTGTAAATTTATATTTCTAAATTCTATATTTCTATCCACACTAATTATTATATGTTGGATTTATTTATTTGTGAGGGTCATACCCTTATTTTTTGAATCACATTTATTATAATATTATAATTAATAATTATACTAGTTACAATGATAACCAAGTCTTATATTTTATTTGTTAATTTATTTATTTTAATTATACAAACATCCAGATAGAAAACAATGTCTCAGTATTCACCTATTTTTACAAAGTAATAAAAATACATAATGCACCACTCCTAAATTCTTTTAGAAATTAAATAACACTACTTTTAGAGATTTATAGTGCCTTTTTAAAGATTTTTTGAGACAAAAATTGCCGATTCAGCTCGATTCCCGATCCAAAATTTCGATTCACTGATTCGGATGGGTTTTTGGGGTGCTCGATCCGGGGTACCGATCTGTTTTTTAAACCACTGGTCTAGGGTGTAGGGGTTTATGGTTTGAATAGGCTAGGGAGTATGGTCTAGGGTGTAGGTTGTATGGTTTGGATAGGCTAGGGAGTATAGTCTAGGGTGTAGGGGTGTATGGTTTAGGTAGACTAGGGAGTATGATCTAGGGTGTAGGGGTATATGGTTTGGGTAGACTTGGGAGTATGGCCTAAGGTATAGGGGTGTATGGTTTTGATAGGCTAGGGAGTATGGTCCAAATGTATTATCTCAAAAATAAAAGTTCTCTCTTCTATTAGGTTGGGCACAATTCAATTCATTTCTCACTAAAATTGCCAACTTATTACAAACTATAAGCTATTAGCTTATATAAAGGTGCCCCTTAAACAAGGGTGCACACTCAAGAACTAACATAATAGCTTAAAAAATAAAAATTAAATGAATAAAAAGTAAATTCCGAAAGCGGGTAAAAATGACCAATTTTGGCCCTCATAGAGTATGAAAATCATAAAATAGTCCCTAAAAAAGGGGCTCTTTCTCTTCCATATGCTTCGAACCCTGTTTTCGCATGATTCGGTGATGTTTCAGTTGATCTAACGTCGTAGAAACATAGATCGTTATGAGGTGATCATTTTGATATGTGGTTTGCGTCTTGAAACAGTTTTACTTATGGTTTCAAAAATTCCCACCAAACCTACAAACTTAAATTCTTTCTCCGTAGATTTAGCTCGTTCCATTGCATCTTTGGTCTTCTTCTTTATCACAAATCGAAGAGGATGTAGATGCGATCAATTTACAATGAAAATCCCTCAATTTAGACCACGATAGGTCACTTTATGGTTTATGGAGTTCACAGGAAAATTGTTTTTCGGTGATCGGAAAACTATGCCTTTTTTAGAGAGTTGCTACAACGCGTTCCCAGCCTTGATCTTGAGCAAATATTACCTCAAATCGAAGCCCTTTGATTCATGGTCGCAATGGATCCATTTTCTAGGTGGTCATCCGATCTTGGGGCTCTGAGAAACATCCATTTGAGTCAGATGACGTCTTTCTCACAAAATTATGCATTTTGTGCTTTTTGGTCGAACTTCTCTCTAATATTTCTTGTCTCAGGTCATTCCATATGTTGAAATGTTTGTCTCGATGAGAAGAATGACATACTAAAGTTTGAGATCGATTGGCTTCAAACGAGGAAGATAGGGCCTTTGCAAGAAACCCCATTTTTAGAAATCACAGGTTTCATAAATGGAAACTGGTCCATAGTGGCTCCTCATGAATAGTGTAAGGTCTACCCATTTTAGGAAAGTCAGATCTAGAAGGGTCCGATTGAGTAGAAACTTGGTATTTTGGAGTTTTTGGGTCTTTTGAGTCTGTCTGTGGTGGTCTGATAGCCATTAGATACCTTAACAATATGGCACTAGTTATGAGGTATTTTGCACAAATTAGAAAGCATCATTGTGATTGAGACTTCGTCTTGTTCTGTTGTATCTTTATCTAATCGAGGTGTGATTTGTTGTGCACCTTTGGGGCATCAAATGCCACCCTCTCATGGTTTTTGGGAGCCAAGATAATACCATTTCAAATCTCTCCAAAATTAGGCTTATTTACTAACGGGCTTCTGTAGTCCATAGGCATTCTTGGTACCTACTGGGATAGCTCGCGACTGCCTCCTCTTTTATTTGTATCGGAATACAAGTACGTGAAAAATACCATACAACAATGTCATCACACAATCTTACCATAAGTTCCACTGCGAGCATTACTAACTTCCTATGCACGTCAAGATAACCGTTCGGTGCAAGTCTATAAAAAGATTACCTGTCTCCAGAACATAAAAAAAGAAGACAAAGCTTCAACGCATAGACTAAAAGCTTGGATGCTTCAAAGCGTTAAGACAATGCCTAGATAGGCTTACACAGAGACATGTATAAAGTAAACATTCAGGCATACAAGCAGATGCAGCAAGACTGAAGGCCTTTCATATGAGAATGAAGTACATTGTATCATTTTCTTTCCAACTGTTGCCATCTGTAATCGATTAAACTGAGGTTTTTTTTTATCCTTAATTGGTTGAGGTGTAAATGTAATTAACAAACTATCCCATGACCCCTTGGAATATTTTATTTATAAATAATTAAAACGCTCTATTTAAGGGTAATCACCTAAGCAAGGTGGAGTGTTTGTGCATTTCCTGAGTAACGGTTGCCTAACTACGCACCATACTCTGAAAATTGCCCTACACTAGCACATTTTAGGTTTGTGCTTAAATTCCGATTTCATATGTGTTGTAGAGACGATCCCATCTGATAAGAAGCGGCTTCACTATCATACTTATATAGGTGTATCTATCAAGAATGGGCATGTATATAAAACACTATGACTTATAAACAGACGATAGGTAATATTTAGAGTATAACTCAACCTACTAATATATAGGTCATCATTAGACTTGTCCATTGTTCGTCGGTTGGTGGCGTTCCCACTGTGGATTACTTTACAGGATCTGGCCCCATTCCTTTTAACATCTTGCTAATGGCATCCCTTGCATGACCTTTTGTTAAAGGATCAGCCAAAATTTCCTTTGATCTTACATATTCTACATTAATCACTCAATCTCTAATTAAAATTTTAATGGAGTTAGGCCTTTATATAATATATGTAGACTTTCCATTATACACGTCATTACAGACTCTCTTAATAATAGCTTGATTATCGCAATATATTATAATTGCAAGTATTGGCTTTGACAGAATGTCGTATAATAAAAATTTAACCATTTTCCCTCTTTACCTATAGAGTTTAAAGCAATAACTTAAGACTCCATAGTAAAGTGTGAAATATACACTTATTTATTTAACCCCCATGATATCACACCACCTGCTAATGTAAAAATCCATCTAGATATTGATAAATAATCTAAATTTATTTGTCCCAATTAATAACAATATATCCTTCCAACACTCCTGGATAACCCCCATTGTATATGATATAGTTGATAGTTTCTTATAAGTATCTCAATATTTGAGAAATTACATCCCAATGCTCTATACTAGGACAATTTATATATCTACTAAGTTTGCCCACTATATATGCAATGTTAGGCCCCAAGCTGCTCATTACATACATTAAACTACTAATGACCCTGACATATTCAATTTGAGATATACATCTCCCCTAATTTTTTAAAAAAATAATATGAGGATCTATCAGGCAGAGATTGGCTTACTATCAGTATCCTTAAACTTATAGAGTATTTTATTATGTAGTGAGATTTAGTTGATATTAACTCGTTTTTATCTAATTATTTTGATACCAAGTATCACATTAGCCTCTCCAAGTCCTTTATATCAAAGTTAGATGAGAGAAATCTCTTAGTTTCCTCATAATTTTCATATTAGTGCTAAAAATTAGCATATATCCTCTACATATAAACATATTATGACACATAAAAAATTATTTGTTGACTATATCTACACTTATTAACATCACTTCTCTTAAATCTATTTGACATCAACATATTGTCAAATTTCTTATGCCGTTATTTTGGCACTTGTTTAAGTCCATAAAGAGATTTAACTATAAAAAGTCGGTCTCCAGTGGTTAATGCCTTCTCGACACTATCGAACCAGAAATCTACTCTCAATCGACTAACTGTATTACACTCACCATCAGCATGTATTTGCTTGCTTAGCTTAGCAAGGCTTTGCTTCCCTGAGCTTAGTCAGCTATAGTGGCTACGCACATTAGCTTAACTTTTCTGTGCCTTAGCTTAGTCTGCTACAGTGGCTACGCACCTTAGCAAGTTTATAGAACTTTGATCCCTACCAAAGTTCTATTTTTCCCTTCTACTAGCCCATTTTATTGAGGGGTGCAAGGAGTAGTCAATTGATAAATAATATCATGATTTTCACAAAATTCATTGAAATCAGTTAATAAATACTCTCCACCCCTATCACTTTTTAATATTTTAATTTTCTTACTAAGTTGATTTTTCACTTCTGCTTTGAAAACTTTAAATCAAAAGCTTTATCGTTATATATAAACAAATAAAAGAGGTATATCAAAAAAATTATCAATAAATGTAATGAAATTTATTTTCCCACCTCTAATAAGAACATTATTTAAATTACATATAGAATTATGTATGAGTCCTAACAATTCAGTATTTATTTCTGCTGTAGGAAGTAGTTTTTTAGTTATTTTGGCTAGAGCACATACTTCACATTTTTCATTAAAATTTTTTAATAATTAAAAATCACTCTTAACTTAACCAAAGATTTAATAAAAACCAAATAAACATGTCCTAAACTACCATATCACATATTACAAGAAGTCACAATATAAGAAAAAGACTAATTTATTCCATTAAAACAAATCATACTTAAACATCTCTTTGCAAGAGTAACCCTTGCTAACAAATACACCATTTTTTATAAAAATAAGTTTGTTAAGCCCAATGACCATTTTAAAGCCCTTCCTGGTTGAAAAAATATATGGACACAAGGTTTCTTCTCAAATTTGGTATGCAGTACACATTTTCTAAGTTAAGAACCTTGCTCAAATTAAACTTTATTTCCATCGTACCCTTTCAAAGAATTTTGGTCATATCTTGAGTGCTAATTTTAACTGAATTTCCATCACCCACTGGATCAAAGGTCTTAAATAGATCTCTATTATTAGATATATAAATGGTAGTATTGGTATCAACCACACCATCAATTATCTTTATTGATCATGTTTACTTCAATAATTATTGCCAAAAAGTAATTATTATGGTTCATATTCATTTGGTTTCTAGGATTTTTATGCCCTTTTTGTATCAGTATTCTCTTGAGTGATGTCCCGTTTTCCACATACAAAACATGAACTTTTTCTTTTATTTTTTGTTGGTGTTAGATTTTCGGTCCTTAAAATTGTCATTCTTGACTTTTAGAAAGAAAGTCCTGTTGTTATTTTGAGCATTTGATTTTTTTTCTCAACAAGGTTTGTCTTGATTTTCTTGTACCAAATCAAGGTCAAGTTTCTTGTGATTCGATTCTTTTTTATACTTAGATGGGGGTAGCTTGTGAATTATAACACCTCCTTAGAAAGATCCATTTAATTGAATACCACAATCTTTAAGTTCATTGATTACAAGTTGTATACTTAAGGAAGAATTGACTTGTTTTCAATGATTTTATAGTTTAGAAAATTAAAAATGAGAAAATTTTTGTTACTGGATTCTTCTATAAGATATTTGGTTTCACGAAGCTTATATAACTCGCTCGCAATTGGAACTAATGCATGCATGTCATGTATATGTTCTGCCAATGTATTCAGAATGTGGCCTTTGCAAATGTGTTTGTCTTCCATCCACTTTTTATAAGCCTAATTTTACTCTTTGGTGGAATTTAAGTTTGGTGGCAACAATTCCGACATAGATTCAGTGACTATACAACTCACTTTGAGAGTAGTCAACAAAAAGAGAACATTTTCTTACCAGTTCTTAAATTTCATTACATTAAAGTGCTCGAGTCTTGTGAAATTGTGGTTTATGACTCAAAAAAGTCATGGATGTCTCCTTGTTTTCAACAATGAAATATCTAAAAGTTAGACAAGGTAATCTAACACAGTGTATATAATTTTAAATTTTTATTTTTCACATCGACTAGAATACTTACAATGGTCCAATTATAATAAATTCAACTGAAAGTAAGCAAATAAATAACCAAAAGTGGTTCTCACTTGCTGACACTAACTATAAATTTCTTTTATTCAATAAGCAAAATAACATAATGCTATGGGAGTAAGAAATTACAAGAAATAGATAGACTGCAAAGCACAACAGTAAAAATGTCAGAAGATTACCTCAATCGAACTTAAAACACCGCACACCAGGTCTTTTCCTCCAATCACGCACATAATCAATGATCTATCTCAGATATGCGAAATATGGGAAAGCTTTGGCTACAATTTTTAACTAAATCTAAGAGAATGGAACAATATGGATCAAGGCCTCAGTGCCTTAGACCGCGTGAGTGGCGACTGCTCCCTCTTTGATCTCTTAAGTGGGGTGTCCCCCTATCTCTTTAGAGGGAAGAGAGATGAGATCTTAAGATGAGAGAGAGAGAGAGAGAGAGATAAGAAACCCAAGGGGGTGGCATGTTAGTCCCAATGGAAATAATAATAAAAAAATAAAATTGAAATCAATAAATAACTTACTCGGATATGTCATTAAATTACCCGAGAGACCTAAGATTCCATACCAAATCCTATAGACCAAGCCATCCAGTGACAAGCTACCCTGAGAGTCTTATTGGTGAATCTCCTTCACCTCTTTTCTATTCTTCTCTATCTCTACTTGAGGGGTTAACCTCTTTTTATAGAGAACTATATTTTATAACTCTTATATTCATGGTCTATAGGAGTTGATATCCAAGTATAACTCTTGCCTTAATTTCTTTAAGTACAATCAAATATGATTAACAAGTTGTCACTAAACTGTTAATCCTATGCAATGATCTAAACTTGTCATTAGTGCACTAATGACTCTCATAATAAGATGTCATCCAAGCATTCCTACAACTTGATAAAAGATATTTAGAAATTAAATAATTTTGTACATCTATAATATAAAAAATAATAATTCTTACAAAGAATCTAAGCACATCACTGGGTTTTCCCTCCAATGACACTGGGTTTTCCCTCTAGTGCAATATTCTATAAAAGCTCCAAAATGGATCTTAGTATATGGTATTGCCTCATGTCAACCACATGAGATTTTACATATACTATACAATATGGCTTTTGTACCATTATTGAAAAATAAATTCCCAGGATAAAAACGCCTGATATGCCATATTTCTAACATCCCCCACTTGACCTGAAGGCCATTTAATTTCTTGTACATGGCATTGCCTCGTGCTTTCTACATGGGATTTCCATATACCTTGTCAATGTGATCAAACACCACACTTGGATTTCTTGGCCTCAATGGTTTTGTATATTCATTACATCATGCTATTTGAATGAGATTTCTCATATACCGTACCTATGTAGTCATACACCACACTTAGATTTTCTGGCCTCAATAACCTTGTATATGGCATTGCCTTATGCTACTTGCATGGGATATCATATATACCCTGCCAATATGGTCAAACACCACACTTGGACTTTTTGCCTCAATGGTTTTGTATATGCCATTGCCTCATGCTATCATTTTGTTTTACAAATATTCCTAAATTTTATTAATAATTAAAAAAAAAGAAATTACATTATTAAAAATAACAATAGAAAGTAAAAAAGCACCACCCTAAGCCAAGGCATCGACCACATCATTCGCTTCACAATAAACATGGGTGAAGGAAACTAAGAGAGAATCTACCAAATCCATAACCTGCAACCAAATAGGGCGCAACTCTCAAGGAATTTTCTACTCCTTATTGCACCATTTAATAACATTCAAAGAATCCCCTTCAATCCAATAGTTATTACCAAGATTCCTATCAATGAAGATTTTCACCCCATAAAGTAGAGCACTCAATTAAGCATAATTGGCTGTTTGAACGCCTATTGGACCAACATAAGAAAAAAGAATGTTACTGGAGCAATCTCGCAAAACCCTACCAATCACGGCTGAACCAAGGTTCTCATCGAACTACCATCAAAGTTCAGCTTCAAACAATCATTCGATGGTGCAATCCAAATGCTTCTTGGTCTAACTTTAACACTACCAAGGAGGAAGAGATTCTAAGATGAGCCATAATATCGACTTTGGAGATATCCCAACCTCCTTTATCACAGACAACCAAGACCAAATAGAGAGTTTGATGATATGTATTATTCTTTCAAAGACATAAAAGTCCCTATAAAAGTCCTTTTGTTTCTTTCCTTCCATACCTCCCAAAGGATAACACCTTTCGAAATTTTCCAAATACTTCTCCCTATTTTAGGCAGATGTGCAAGGTCAAATTGTGAGACTACCCCCTCCATAGATTGGGGAAGCACCACATTAATTCCTAAAACCCCAAAAATCCAATACCAAATTCTCACAGTGAATGAACATTGAATAAAAAGGTGTGCACCAGATCCCCATCAGCTTTACACAACAAACAAACATGCGGCAAGACTTTCCCCCTTTTGATCAAATTATCAATAGTCAATACTTTATTCATCGTTGCCAGCCATATAAAAACTTGAACTTTATGCGGAATGGGCCATTTCCAAATTTGGGCAATATGAGTGCAAGGCCTTCTCCACCGATTATGAAATAAAAGGTTATAGCATGACTTAACAGAGAAAACTCCATCACTCTCAATTTCCCATATCATTTCATCCTCTGCACTCTATGAGATATAAATTTTATTTAGCAATTCCATCAATGCACACCATTGGAAAAGCAACACATTGTTCAAGTGACTGTAAGCCAGAAAAATATTCTAAGACATAAGATGACCCCTTCTCTCTACAGCCTCACTAACTTTCAAATTAGGCCGAGTTACCCTCGTAAATAATTCTGGAAAGACTAACGTCAAAGGGTATTCACCAATCCATTTGTGATGCCAAAAAGAAACTCGCCTACCACAACCTATATTCTATTTGAAGTAACCCGAAACCATAGGCATACAGTTAAAAATGGCCAACACCCCCCGGCAAGCCATACATCAAATTTATCTATCTCATACTTAGCCAAAAGAACTTTAAACCAAAGATGATCTTGCAAATGAAGACTACACCACCACCATTTACACATCAAAGCTTGATTTACTACTCTAATATTCCTAATGCCTAGATCCCCTTCTCTCTTCGGAGTACAAACTCTATCCCATCTCAACAATTGAAATTTTCTCTATTCAATACTAGAACCCTATAGAAAATCCCGCTTCATTTTTTCTAATTTTTTTACAGAAGAGGGCATATTAATCAAAGACTTCTGATACACCAGAAGATTAGCTAAGAAAATCATAATAATGTCACCCTTCCACCTAAAGACAGATACATGTGCTTCCAGAGAGCTAACTTAACTTGCACTCTTTCAAGCACAATATCCCAGATTGCAATGGAGAGCCTAGACCAAGATAACTGAGAGGGAACGATCCAACCTTATACCCCATCCTATTTGCTAAATCCACTATCATGTCCTCTGAGCTAATACCAACCATGGGCGATTTGTGAAAGTTAACTTTCAGGCCAAGTGTAAATTCACAAA
This sequence comes from Amborella trichopoda, assembly GCF_054954075.1. Classification (NCBI taxonomy): domain Eukaryota; kingdom Viridiplantae; phylum Streptophyta; class Magnoliopsida; order Amborellales; family Amborellaceae; genus Amborella; species Amborella trichopoda. Next base: position 23,729,885 of record NC_142340.1, read on the forward strand.
TTTGCAAGAATCTAGAAATATTTGAAACCTGGGAGGGCTCTGCATCACAGAAAATTAAAGTATCATCAACAAATTGAAGATGGGAGATAACAATACAAATAAAAATTATTAAATCCTGCAAAATGACCCAAACTTTCCACCCTACATAACATCAAACTAAAGGATTCAATGTAAATAGTGAATAAAAAAGGAGATAGGGGGTCCCTTTGATTCAAACCTCTAGAAGCACTGAAGAAGCCAATGGGGCTTCCCTTAAATAAGACTGAGAATTGAGTAGAAGAAAGACGCCTATAAATCCAGCTTCTCCATCTATCACCAAACCCCATAACCTTGAGAATTTTTATAAGAATTCCCCATTCCACTAGATCATAAGCTTTTTCCATATCCAGCGTAAACAAAATACACGGCTTCTTACTCAAAACTCTAGAGTGGATACATTCTTGAGCTACCAACACACTGTCAGTCATTTGGCAATCTTGGATAAATGTTGACTGAGTACTAGAGATGAGAACGCGAAGAACTACTTTCAGCCTTTCTGCAAAAAAAATTGCAATAATCTTGTAAAGGCTGGTAAGTAAGCTAATCGGTCTCATATATGAAATGTCAGAGATCACAGACTTCTTAGGAATCAAAGCCAGAAAAGTAGAATTTACCCCTTTAAAAATTTTCCCCCTTAACATAAAACTTTTAACCAACTCCAGTAATTCTCCTTTAACCAAATTCCAAAATCTATAGAAGAAAGCTAAAGGAAAACCGTCAGGTCATGACGCCTTATCCTCAGGCAATGCAAACCCTGCTTTTTGTAACTCCTCACTAGTAAGCTCTCTTTCAAACAGATTCTTCATCTCTACCGGAAAGGGACTCTATTTAAAGAAGGGGTTACTCGTATTTCTTTAGAAAAAGCCTTTTTGAAATGATTAATCACTGCACCTTCAATGGTAGCATCATTTTCAAGATCAATCTCATGAATGGATAATCGATAAAAGTCATTTTGTCTTCTTTTCGCACTTACAATCGTGTGAAAAAAATTTGTATTAAGATCCCCTTCTTTCAACCACTTAGTTATGGATCTTTGCTTCCAATATACTTTCTCTGATCTACGCAATTCCTCCACTTCTTTAAGTTTCAAGCATCGATCTAGAAAACATTTCTCAGAAAGCGCTCCAAACAATTGGGTACTATGATCTAATAATTCAATATCAGATAATATCCCATCAATGTTGGCCTTACTGTCAAATTTATTGTCTCGCTTCCATGCAATCAGTTTGTGTTTGATATTTAGCAGCTTACTGTACAATTGAAAATCCAAAGTTCCTTCCACTACAGTGTTTACCCATGTCCCTATACTCAAATCGGCTACCTCATATTCCTCCAACCGTCCTACATCTAACCTGAAAGGTTTTGGCCTCCCTTTTAACAAACACGTATAGGACAATGATCAGATGACAATCTGGGCAGAGCCTTAACAATAGATAAATGAATTCTTCTAGCCACTCCAACGATAATAGGAATCGATCTAATTTGGACATAGACAAATTATTGACATTGTTGTTAGACCAAGTAAATTTTGAACCAGTAATAGGGGGTTCCACAAAGGAATTGTTCTCAATAAACCTATTAAATAGTCTCATAGAGTTGTTAATAGGCGTATCAACTAAGCATTCATCTAGCTCGCGAATGAAGTTAAAATCCCCACAACACACCATAGGAAAAAAAAAAGATTGAATGACAGAGTTCAAATCAGAGAGAAAAGCTTCTTTTAAATTCAAGACCGAGGGTCCATACACATTCACGAAACCCTACTGAAAACCTACTTTTGGACCACAAAAGCCCAACAATAAAAAGTTATCCCTTTTAACAGTTTCAAAATTTTGGAGAACCACAGGATCCCAGAGGACCCCCATAATCTACCAGAAGCACCACACGCATCAATACCACAAAAGTCAATAGAGCCAGAACCCCTAATCTCTCGAACCCTTGAAACATTAGGGCTAGGGAGTTTTGTTTCTTGCAAAACCAAAATCACTGGTTTATACTTAAAAACTAGGAAAAAAAACATTCATTTTGCTGCTAGGGTGCCCTAAACCCCTTACATTCTAAGATAACACATTCATCATAAAGCATAAAGGGGAGGGTTAGAGGATGAACCTGGTCTATCAGAACCAAATCCAAAGTATAGATCCTCCATCATCAGTGCAACATCCCGCACATCATCACTAGAAGAAGAATTTGAAGAAGAGTCCACCTCCACTACAGTAGGATCACGAAAAGCAATCACAGCCATCGACGAGCCACCTTTGATAATACCTCGGGCTTGAAGTCTTGCTGAAGAGAGACTGCCCTTCACAACAACCATGCTCTTCTTCTCTCTTATAATGTCTTTCGCAGGGGTCTTAGAAACAACAACCAGGTCCAGATTAGCCTCATTAGCATTGTTTTTTACTGCCCCCTTTTCATTGATCACAGCAATCCTCACTCGAAGACGCACCTTTATCTCTTCCATCACTACACTTAAGGGCTCATCATCCATACCCATATCATCCAACAACTTTTCCACCAAGGGGGACTCCTCGACATTCATGAATAAAGGCTGATTCAATTCCTAAGGTAAGACATTCAGGGGGATAGCCACCGCAAATTCTGAGACAACCATGTCCCCATACATTGAATCATCACTCACAGAATGTTCTTCTGCAAGGGGCATAAGATTTGTAGCAATTTCATCATCTTTTACAGCCATAATAGCGAGAGGGTCAATCAACAAGGGGTCGAAGCGAGCTCTAGACTTCTTCCCCACACCCTTAGTTGCCGCTAGTCTAAAAGGAAGAGGATGCATCATTAGCTTCCACCAAATCGCCAACAACAGAGATGAAAGCGTTGATGAAAACACCTCCTCAAGATCTTCTTCTGAGCAAGCCGGCACAATAAGATAACCAGGCTTACCAGAACAAACAACAACTGCCTTTTCAACTCCAGTTCTTTCCAAAGACAGGACAAAGAATAAAAGTTCTTTAAGTAAAAAAAAATTTCCATCAAAGGAAAGGGAGTCTATCGCCACATTTACAAGGCAATCTTTCTCAAAAAATATGGTATTAATATCACCCACTTTGGGACTCACTTCCACTGTTAGATCATTGATTTGTGCATCTTTTTTAAGAGAAAGATGGGGTGCTCCTACCGAAATACTATTATTAGAATTAGCAGAAACTGGGGCGTTCTGCACCCACTGTTGCAATTTACCCAAAAAGGGTGCTTTAGCTTGCTCCTTACCCAAACTCCTACCCAGCGTGGAAACCGTCGGCTGAAGAAGAAAACGTTCCGAGAAACCCTCTTATGACTCCGGGAATCTACCAGTCAGAATCCAGCGTTTAATGACTTTGGGAGTTAGTGAATTTTGAAATTGGAATTTTCCATTTCTCCCGAAATTTCTCCACCTCCCGGACTTTCTCTATCACGACTTATGGCGAACCACGTTCAATCATCTTCTCAAGCCTCTCCTTCAACCCATTCGTCTTGGCCTCCATTGTAGAAATAGTCGCAACCTTCGTCAGGGGACTCAAAACAGTATCATCAGAGACTAGGACCTCAAAGAACTCCTCTTTAATGCTTAGAAGGATTTTCTTAGGTAGAGCGACACAATAACATTTGCTGATTTTGACACGCATGAACCGACAGATGGGGCTCAGAAAGGAGTCCCAGTCCAGATGCCGAAACAACCCAAACTGACCTGCTATCTTTTTAATAATAGCCAAATTTCAGGCAGACAACATAAGACCCCATAGTATCACCCAAACTAATTGTGTCTACATAAAGGAAGCATGATCAACTGCCTTCTAGTTGTCTAATGACAGAAGACTACATCTGACTCTACAAAATCTATGAGAAAGGGCTCTCTCGACTTCCTCTTTCGAGGGAAGCTTAAAAACAACTTTGTTAGAGCCAATAATCTTAACATCAGGCCGGTGGGATAAATTCTAGCACCTCTGGGTCCATTCTGAAAGCCCAAAGAAATCGGCAATGGGAGGCGAGAACGATCCAGATAGAAAGAACCATGTTTTGATATCAGGCTGCTCTCAAGCTACCCGATCAACCACCACCACAGAAGAGAAAAGATCCGCAGAAGCATCAAAACTCCCACCCACACCATCTACCTTCTTTCCCTCCAAAGCTTTACTCCAAACCATTTCAGTCTTCATCCTACTCTCTATAAGGACACATATATTTTACTGAAATATAGTAATAAAGAAAAGATGTGAGAGGATTCATGATCCAAATATATAAAAGGAAAGGGGTATCATCAGCTAAAAAAGACTACTGGGTCTTTGAAGTGTTACAACCGCCTCATGCTACCTACATGGGATTTCTCATATACCTTACCAATTATTCACCAACACGTTGAAGCTTCTTTACATCTATCTTTTAGCCAAGAGAAAGAGGCCTATTGCTTTCGCTTGTTTCTTAAATATGTCGTTCACAACTGGTTTTTAAGTTCAAAGGTCATATTCAGATCATAGGTCAAAATAATAAAAAACAATAATAATTTGATAAAGTTGTTGGTATTATTATATATATAAAGAAATCTTTAAGTCGTCTCAACCTTAACAATAATAAAAGAAAGAAATATAATTTCATTTCCTTTTGACATATTCAATAGGTTTCAAATCAATGACGTTATCAAACTATTCAATAATGGCTCTCACTATTCTCAATATGTGGTTATCATCATAAAAATTAAAATTAGTCCAACATAGTCTAACATGCTAGATCAATAATTTCTCTCACTTTCTTAATGTGCATTGATAATTATAGAGCTAACAAATTCAATTCTAATTTGATAAATGATGATTTACTCCCACTATCTCATGAACAACTATCACCAATATGATAATTCAATCTAACATGATACATCATTAAATATTTTAATGTCATTTGGACCTACACAAAATATGATAAGTCAATGATAATTACATCTCATTGAAAAATAATAGCTCAGCATAACATCCTCATGGGTACAAATTTAGTTTTCTAAATAAACGAAAGAATACTAAGCAAAAAAATACCGAAAAGTGTGTCACAACTTGGTTAAAAATAATAAAATCCCAACAAAATATTCCTAATGTTTGTAGAAAGTAAAAAAAAATAATAATAAAATAAAAAAAATCCTAGCACAAATATACATATATTGTTGAACTTGAAATATTCATAATCATTGATCACCATGAAAATTTTCAAATCAAGTATCTCTTTAAATAAAATTGATAACCAATATATGTCTCATCATAATAATTGCTAGAGGCCGTGTTGGAAATAAATAGGAATATCTTCCAACCCTTTTCTATAATTTATTTATTTTAATTTTTTTAAATAATGAAGAGTGAGAGATAGAGACTTGCATATCCTTAGGTAGAGAGAGATAAAGAGTAACTTAAAAATTTCAAAATAGGACTACACATTGATATTCATTTCATGCTATTAAGATAAAATAGAATGTCTACAAATTTTTAATTTAAGGCAATAGAGAACTTACCACAAAAGCTTTACAATTGAAACCAGCCAAATTTTAATTTAAGGCAATAAAGAACTTACCACAAATGCTTTATAATTAAAAACTGTCAAATTCTAATTTAAGGCAATAAAGAACTTACCATAAATGCTTTATAATTGAAACCTGCCAAAATCTAATGTAGGCAATAAAGAACTTACCACAAATGCCTTATAATTGAAACTGCCAAATTCTAATTTAAGGCAATAAAGAACTTACCACAAATGCTTTATAATTGAAACCTGCCAAAATTTAATTTAAGGCAATAAAGAACTTACCACAAATGCTTTATAATTGAAACCTACCAAAGTCTAATTTAAGGCAATAAAAAAAACTTACCACAAATGCTTTATAGTTGAAATTTGGGTAAATTAATCATCATAATATTCTTCAAAAATCCAGGTCATAAAATATTCTGAAGGCATGTAAAGATGATAGGCTGGAAGGATTGTTGTGTCGACACTTGATTTATATTATCGGCATCCGTCACTACTCATACATGAGGGAAATAACCAAAGGACCTCTATAGACGACATAATGGATTTCTTTTTCTTTTTCAACATTAAATAATGATACAAAATTACGTATTACCAACCTCGAATTCTCATGTTTTCCCAATCAAAATATCCACAATATTGAAACCCAAATACATGACAAAGAAAAATGAAATTCATATCGTAATAAGGAGGGTGGCGCTCATAATGAGCTCATTCTTGCTCATGGGCCCCATCTTCTGCAAGTTTTCCCTTGCAAGCCTCGATGCATCAGGCTACTTTTCACCTCAAGTGGATAGACCAAATGCAGTATTAATGGCATGACAACCAATGAAAGCAAATCGGGAACAATGACACTCACTACCCAAGCAGTCCATCTAATTGGTTGCCTTAAAACTGCACCAGCGAGCTTCAAGCTTAATGGATTAGCAGCCATGGCAGTTAAGAACATAGCGGAAGAAATACAGGAGGTTTTGGAAACAAGTGATCATAAGCCATGAACTAAGCTTTTTCTCAGTTCCATATCCTACATTGGAACCATAAGCTACACAGAGAAAGAATATACCACTTGCTCTAGCTGAGACAGAGGGGATAGCAGGAGCTAAAAGAGTTTCGCTAAAAAACCAAACTGTATCCTAGAGATGAATTTCTAAAAAAAAAAAAAAAACGAGAGACAAATTGGTAAGCTACTATGTTTCCCAACCTCGTTTTGATGAATCCTCTGGCAAAGAAGAAAGCCAAAGCAATTAACCATGGAATTCGATCACCAAAGGCTAAGAAAGCAGTAGTGAAAGTCAGATTTTTGGTGAGAACAGTGGCTTCAAGCTCCAAAAGGGCCACAATGCCAAAAGGCAATGGCTGCGTGATTATGCCGACAATTGTACCGAGAACAATAGCGATAATTTGCCATGCATTTCTTGAAACACCAACACGTGATGGGATGGCAAGCCCACGTTATAGGCCTTTGTTGAAGTCAACCAGTGATGGAAAACCTTGCTTTGATACGATTGTTAGTCCTAATGAAAAAAATACTAAATAAATAAAATTGAAATCGATACACAACTTACTCGGATTTGTCCTTAAATCACACGAGGGACTTAAGGTTCTATACCAAATCCCATAGACCAAGCTATCTGGTGGCAGGCTACCTTGAGAGTTTTCTTGGTGAATCTCCTTCACCTCTTTTATATTCTTCTCTATCTCTACTTGAGGGGTTAAGCTATTTTTATAGAGAACTATATTTTATAACTCTCACATTCATGGTCTATAAGAGTTAAGATCCAAGTATAACTCCTGCATTAGTTTTCTTCAGTACAACCAATTAGGATTAACAAGTTGTCACTAAACTGTTAATCCTATACAATGAGCTAAATCGGTCATTAGTGTACTAATGACTCTCATAATAGGATGTCATCCAAAAATTCCTACAACTTGATAAAAGATATTTATAAATTAAATAATTTTGTCTATCTATAATATAAAAAATAATAATTCTTACAAAGAATCTAAACACATCACTGGGTTTTCCCTCCAGTGACACTGGGATTTCCCTCCAGTGCAACCTCCTGTAAAAGCTTCAAAACGGACCCTAGTATATGGCAGTGCCTCATGCCAACCACATGGAATTTCACATATACTATACAATATGACTTTTGTACCATTATTGAAAAATAAATTTTCGAGATAAAAGGACTTGATAGGCCATATTTCCAGCATAGCATGTATTGTAGAGAGAGGTAGAGAGAGAGAGAGAGAAGAGAGAGAGTTGTGTAGAGATTTGAGATGGGAGAGGCCCTATTTATAGAGCTTCCAGGGGTTTGGGTTTCCTTAGGGATAACCATTCTTATGTATATTAGATCAAGACCATTGATCATAAGAGACATGCGGGGTGAGAGATCTGAGCCATTTATTCTTTAGATCAGTCATCATGATTCAAAAGAAAGTGCTAGAACCTTATCATTCAGTTTTCTAAATATTATTCCATCAAATATTAAAGGTATGAAAAATATTAAATAGATATTATTTTTGTATAAGTCTCTTTATTTATACATATCCTTTTTAAATATCTAATCTTCTTATGTATCTAAAAATTCCATAATGCATATCTGTTGAATATCTAAAACTTCTTACTTATTAAGTTCCATATTACATACCTTGTTTAATTACCAAGATATAGATAAAATATATCCCCACAATGGATGGTGTGATGTTCATGAGGCTCTAAGAGGGCCTCATATGCATATGCCAAGTGGATGATGGACCCCCATATTAAATATAATATTTTTTTAAAAACGAAATTGATTTTTATAATGTGGAAATAAAATTTATTTCTCTGAATATTTTAAATCAATATCTTTTAATTTGTAAAAATAAAATATCTAGAAACTTATAAAAATTCAAATAATTTATCTAAAAATCAATTAACATCAAAATAATTAAAGCCAAATAATTTAAATGGGAATTAGATCCATCTAGATCTAGAAATTATAATATCACTGAAGAACTTCATCATCTATTGTGGACTATAATCCACATTTGTGTTTCTCAAACTGACCTAACAATTCCCATAACCCACAGATCACTGCAGAGGTTCATGATTGAGTTACCAATGTTAGCCAATAGACATGGGAACAATGGGTGGTGTGATACTCATGAGGCTCCAAGTGGGCCCTACACACATATCCCAAGTAGATCTATGATGGATTTTAAAAATAAAATTGAACTTTATTTCTCTCTAAATATTCTAAATCAATATTTTGTAATTTGTAAATCAATTTTATAAAAATAAAATATCTAGAGACTCATAAAAATTGAAATAATTAATCAAAAAATAATTAATATCAAAATAATTAAAACTAAATAATTTTGTTGGGAATCAGATCTGTCTAGGTCTAGAAATTATAATTTCGCTTAAGAACTCCATCTTCTACTGTGAACTATAATCCACATTTATTTTATCAAACAGACCCAGCAGTTCTTATGACCCATATATCACTGCAGAAGTTTATGATTGAATTACCAAAATCAGCCAATAGGCAAGAGAACATTATCCCAGTCTATGGATTATATATCCTTCCCTAGAGACGAGTCCAAGATCACACAGACCTAATATAACCACTGCTCTATGGTGCATAACGGTAATCTCTCAAACATGTGCATGCTTCACCTTTAGTAGTTGTTTGCTTTTCCGATATGGCTATCATATGCACATATCGTGTGATGGTTCAGTGATGAAGCATTGCTTATGGTGTCTAAAGGTCAACCATCACATACAAGGGTCATATAGTCCCTTGGCTTACGCACTCGGGCAACTCTGACGTCATCAAGGGATAACCTATAAAATCCTCTTTGGTTTTTATTTCATGCCCATGTAACATAGGTTTTCTAATTTGATTGGTCAAACACATCAAGCCAAGTCTGAGTATCGGCAAATAACATTTGCCTAATCTCGGTTTAGCAGGACCATAGTTCTATTGAGTTGATGTTCCACTATATCAAATATTTTAATACAAGCTCTCATAAAGCCTTTAATGACCACATAAACCCAACAATATTGTCTTGAATTGCTGCAAAATGGGTTTGATGAAAAAGAGGCAAGAATAATAATCAATTAGTCGAAATCCCTTATTGTTTCGCCCCTACAAAGTTCTTTCTTAAGACCATATGTGTCCCCTATCAATAATGTAAAAGATGTGCATAAGAAAGAACAATTCATTGTCTAGTTACAAGAAAGTAGAAGGTATCTTTTGATGCTTCAAAGCTTTATGCAATTGAACCATGCAACTGAACCAGAAACCCATTGTACAGAACCATAACTTTAGATTTTAGAGAGAGAAAGAGATAAAAACATGTAGAGAGAGAGGGATGAGCACTATATTGAAAATGGCAGATAGAGAATGGAAAACAATCTCTTTTTATAGAGTTCTAAGTGACTGTAAATAAACAATTTCATAGTGTTATACAACATAATGTAACTATTGGACCATAAAAAACCACCATCAACTTGCAAAAAGCTATCAAGCTACCATCAAGCGTAAAATGTGCTATGCACGCTTTTCGTGCTCTACACATACACTATCACTCTCACTTTGTTATAAAAACATAAAGTATGATAATGTCCAAACCTAAATGCCACTCAATCCATACTCTTTTTTTCAATTGGGACTAAAATCCACTTCTTTCTCTCTGTAAATTAAAAACTTAGAAAACCACACAAATCTAGTGTTATTTTGAAATACGCACAAATATTTTTATAAAATAAAAAAATACTAACAAGGAGGGCACCTTTTATATAAGGGTGTAGTTTGTATAGAGCCGAGGATCAAAACAATCAAATTGGAGCCCACTTTCAAATGGTATCGAGAAATACGGTTTTAAAACCGGAAATTTTTGTAATAGCCTTCAAATATATTTTCAATTTTAATTATGAAATTTAAAACTTAAAAAATAATGTATATCAAGTAGATCTATAAAAACTTGAAAATCTTGAAAATTGACGGTCAAAAAATGCATTACAAGATGCACTATTTTCAAAACTTGAAATCCATTTTTTTCTCATGTCTATGCATCTTGCTGTCGAGATGATCAATTTGATGATATTTGGGCATCAACGTAACCTCTTCTAGTGAAATTTTTGAGATAGGCTCTAATTTGATTGTTTAGAGCTCAGGCTCTATATAAACTTTTCCCTTATATAAACCTCACCTTTTTGGTATTGCTCCAACAAGTCCCCCTCTCATCATCATTGTCCAAGTATGAATTGGATGATGAGTCGATGACAACACTCCTCATTACATATTTTCCACAGTTATGAGGTATATTGTAGCACATTTGCGTTAATCTCCTTTAGAAAAGGGTTAGTACAAGTCCCGGCTCTCGTACAAAACGCAAAGCCACCCTGTAAGTATTGCTAGCTAGAAATTTCAATTCTAAAAAAATGCTCCAATTGATATCTCGATGAAATTGTAGATCTGAAATTAGAAAAGCACACTAAGCCTTAAATATAGGGTATGTGTGGCACCCTTACTTTAAAGTTTAAATTCGATGATCACACCGATTCACTCGGCCCCGACAATTTTTTACGGCGGACTAAAACTTTGGGGTGGGTTTTCAAATGCAGCCTTAAACCTTTTCGTAAGGCCTAGGTCTCATTTAAGCTGCATCCAAATCTAAAACCGGCGAGCAACATCAAAATACAGGAGCGAGATTGCGGCCTCTCTCTCTTCTCTGTCTCTCAAATGAGCTTCAATCTTTCTCTTAAACGAGGTTTCTGGGTGCCCTAAAACAACCAAAATTGCAGAGGTGATTCTACGGTCCTTACCTGAAACTTGGTTCTCTCTTTCTCTCTCTGTGTAATCTCTGTTCTCTCTTCACACGCATGATAATATCTTCTTTCTCTCCCAGTACAATCACTGTGCCCATTCCTTACCTCTCTTTAGATCATTTCTCGATTGTTCAGTTTCTCTATCTATCCCTAGCGATCTAGTTTATTCTGTATTTCATTTACTGGTCTCTCTCTCCTGGTCTTTCCCATTCTCTGTCTGTGTCTTCCCTCTAACATTAATTCTATCTTTCTTGGTACTCTCTCTGTTAGCTCCCCTCGTGTGCAATCCTCCCGCTCCATTTTGTTCTGATCTCTCTATGTATAATTTGTGGATTCTATTGTTTATGCAATAAACTTGCTAGTAGATCTAAATATGCATGACTAGATCTTGGATTCTTTCTTTAATTTTTTTTTAGTTTCACTAGACTTTCCATCTTCTAAGTTCCATGTTTGTGTGAATCATTAATTGGTTTAGGTCTTTTTTTTTTATTTTTTATTTTGTTATTTAATGAATCCTTTGCGTTTTTAATCCAGTTAGGAAGGTTTTGATATAATGTAAGATGATGTATGCAGCTACATTTCATTGTTAGTTAAGATCTGTTCTACATTAAAAAAAGAAAGATTGTAAAAGACAAGAGTATCCAGTGAAGAAAGGAATACCTGAATGCTGTTATACCAAAAATGTTGGATCATCAATTGGTTTGGTTTTGTTTTATTTTGTTATTTAAGCAATCCTTTGCGTATTTAATCAAGTTTGGAGGGTTTTGATATAGTGTAAGATGATGTACGCACCATACATTTAGTTGTTAGTTATGATCTGTTATACGTCAAAAAAAGAAGAAGAAAGATTGTAAAAGACAAGAGTATCCAGTGAAGAAAGGAAACCTGAATGCTGTTATACCAAAATGCTTTTTGTACATGGTATGATCAACACCAAGATAAATACATATTTGACTGGTAACTCTTTATGCATGCTGCACTGATTTCTTTGCCCCCTAGAACCCTTGCAACACACTAAAGTAATTCTAGAATTACTTCCATGAATCTCTTCTCTTGCATTCTCTCTTGATTCATTAATTCTTTTCCGTTTCAAGGTTAGGAAAACTCTTATGTGAATGGTAATGAGTTACAGTCCTTTTTAATCAATTTTTTTTTGTTTTCGCTTTTAAATTACTATTTTCAATAAAAAAGTAATGGAAAAAGGTTAGCATGGTGCTGTGCCTCCAATCTTGCGTGGAAAGGTTGGGAGCCTTAAAAATAGTGTATTTTCACACTATCCAGAGTGTTCATTTTCAGTTGTTCACATGTCTCCATTATTTACAGTATTTTTGGATCTTCAAATTTTATAATTAGTGGGGATAAATATTTTCAAGCCATCATAGGGGTTTGTGGTGCCATAGCTTCAAGGTTAGGTATGGGTGATACATGCAGTCATGCTTGAAATTCTTAAAGGGTTTCTTCCAAATTGGGGAGCTTTGCCAGAATGTGTTCATGCTCTGGGCACAATCCATGAAAAAGTGGAGGGGATAAGGTTTGTTGTTTATTTGTCACTTTCCTATGGTGATTAATGGCTTCCTTGGATATGAGTTCCGTAGGATGTCAAAATTTCTCCATCTTACATGAAGCAAAGTAATACCATAGGATTACTTCATTTTGTGTCTTTTTCCTCCTAAAGCGATTGAAATGAGAAGAGCTTGCTCTTACTAGTACATCCCTGCAATCCCACATCCCTAGAGATCATAAATTGGGTAAGTTCGGTTTCAATAGTAATGTCTACTGACTTCAATCCCCATTATTTTTTTAGCATTATTGTCTACCACAAACCCAACTGTTTGTTGTCTACAATGGGTTTAATCTGTTTAGCCATCAATATAGCCCTAGAAATCCTTCATCATTAGAAAATTTTTCAATTGAAATGCTCATAGAGCATTTGAAGATATACGGTCATTTACACAAAACTTGAGTGATATATTTGAAGGCTATGAACAAACAACTTACAGCAAACCACATTTAGTATCTTGTACTTCAAATCTCCACTTTGTACTTCATTTGGGCAATACAAAGATAATGAATTTCTTTTTGCTTCATCATGAGGTGGCCAGAGAGGTATGGTCTTTCACATGGGAGTATGGGACACTTTATGCATGGTTTGGTTAATGACATAGTAGCATATGCAACTTTGTGGTTCCATTGCCTACAAAAGCATATATCTTATGGACGTTGGATTCTTGTGATGATTTGGGCTTTGTGAAAGGCATCCTTAGCTCTCAAGGAGGCGATCAAGACTACTATCACCATCTGGATGGTGGTTGGAATTTTTTGGGCTTTTAGGAATGTGGACATTCCTGGGGTTATAGTATAGTTATTGGGAGTGGGAGGCTGGGATCAACTCATTGCCACAGCTCCCTACCTTGGGAGCTGCTCAGGGAGCAATTTGGGAGCTACATTTGATATATCTACTAAGAAGTTGACGACCCCAACCAAGCAGCCTATCTACTTCTTTCTCATCCCTTGAGCAGATTTTTTTTAATTTATCTCTCTTCCCAATGGACCGCAATAGAGCAGCTTATAGTCTTTGTGCCACAAATGACAAGGGGCCTGATTGAGGTGTCGGTAGGCGTGGCTAGCTAGTAGAAGAGGGGCTAGTGAATTCGGTGGCTAGTGGAAGGGGCAGCTGTGTCGTCGCCTATAGGAGTTGATGCATCTGATGGATGGCAGGGGCTAATTGTGAGACTTGCATAAGTCCATTTGCTGTGAGGTCATGATCCCCCTTCCCAAAGGGATTGAGACCCGTTTTAGTTAGGGATTCTTTTGTTTTTTCTTATTTTTATTTTTATTTTTTTTTTAATTTTTTAAATAATGCTAGGATTGAGATCCCTTTCAATTAGGCTCCATCTCTGAGATTTCAATGAGGTCCGCTTGGGCTGCATCTCTGAGATTTCAATGAGGTCCGCTTCTCCATCTCTGAGATTTCAATGAGGTCCGCTTGGGCTCCATCTCTGAGATTCCAAGGGGGGATTTCCAGCCTAAGCGCCTGATGTATATGGCTATTCTCCTCATTGATACTGTTATCCAGCCTTGGATTTACTGGAAATTTTGCCTTCAGAAGCTCATCAAACTCAAGTTCGAAGTGTTGGGTGATGCAGGTTTTGGCATGGTTTTCTTTTACCTACTCATGGCCAAGGGTGGCTCGGTGACCTTTGTCTTTGTACAGCAAAAACTGTCTGACACTGAATCTAAGTTGCAATCTCCCCATTTTGATTGTGAAACTAATGAGATATTTGCTCTTTCATCAAGAGGATAATTGCAAATCATCACTTGTTTTGGCAGTCAATCTTTGGGCCTAATGTTTGTTTCTATGGCATGTAGATTGCTCCTTTAGTATTATAAGGTGATCCCATTAATATAATACCACTATGATGAAAGCCCAAAGAAGACATGTTGGTACAAACATGGCAAAGAAAACAAAAACTTTGGATCAAACCTTAAAATAGGTTTTCAGTTAACAATTTAAAAAAAAAACATAGCAAAGAAAATCTATTTCATGGGTTAAATGAATATATGTAGAGTAGTCAAATTGGATTGTTATGGTTGTACATAATTGTTTGTAAAGTTTAACTAGTTTGTATGGCTTTCTAAGTTTTGTGTGTTATGCCTTCAAAATGTTGGCTTGGTTCAAGAGATATGTGAGACCTATTTTCAATTATTGCTTTGTCAGGAAGTATATTAGTTTGTAACTACTTGTAATTGTTTCTAGCTTAATCCAATTGGGTAAATTATCAACCCAGAAAACACATTATGCTATTTGGGTGTAAAGTATTTTCATTTATAGCTGAGAGTGTAGTTGCTACCTCCATTGCTAAATTTATAAAGGAAACAATCAAATTCTATTTGGACATTGGTATAATTAGAAAGATTTACAAACGAATTCTATGTAGATGTTGGTATACTTATAAACAATTACACCTGCTTGGTCCCCCATTGAAAGGGATCTTGATCCCTAACTAAGAGCGACCTTGATCCCTGACCAAAATCTGTTTCAATTCCTATGTAAGGAGGATCATGGCCCCACTAAAAATGGGCCTGTGCCTGCCCCACATTAGCTCCTGGCCATCAATGAGATGCATTAACTACTGCAATCAATGATGCAATTGGCTGTTCCACTAGCCAGCCACCTCCTCCACTAGCACCTCCCACTAGCGAGCCATGTCTGCCAGCACCCAAATCAGGTCCCTCGTCATTTGTATTATAGCTAAGGGTGTAGTTGGTACCACAATTAGCTATATCCATTTTATGTAGCATTGGTAACTCATAAAGACGTGCCTTGATCAACAATAACTTTCAAAACTATTTAACTGTTTGATCAACAATACATTTGAATTTCAATTGCTTGCAAATGCCGCTTTAAAATGCTATGGTAATTCTGGACATTTGTACTAGCAGGTGCAAATTTTGACATGCTTATTGGTAATTGTTTTTCTTTAGCATGTACCGAGGTCTCTTTTGTCCTCTCGCTATTTCTTGTTAGGCAGCAGGACCTGGAACTGCAATGTCAACCACCTCAGTTCTATTTTTTATTTGTTCTGTGTGCTTTTAATCCTCTCGGATTTTATTGCATTATTTTAGTCTTTTTGAATTGGACCCTTTTCGTACCTCCTCTTCTTTGGTTTCTCATTACGGTGGACAATTTTTTTGTCCTGAGTACATAATTCTTTTTCTTTTAATAGCATGAGTGAATTGTCCTCATACTTCTTGAAAAATTTACTTATCAAAAGAATGTATATTCGTTCTACTCTTATGACCAATGCCTTTGCCTAACGGCTATAGAATTTTTTAGGCATTATTTTAACACATGACTACTTGTCTAGACATAATTTCACTTGTAGATGACTAGCTCCCTTGTATGGCTACACAAATAAATACTGAATTTGCATATTGTTTTTGCTAGGCTCTTATTTTTCTCATCTCAAATTATACTTTGGTTTTGCCATTTATGACAGACCTTAAACATTCACAAAGCGGCAGGTGGATTACGTGGATCTCAAGAAGACGCCCATCAGGGTGTTAGGTACTAACTTATCTCCTTACATGAATTATCTTAAATAAATAATTGTTGAACAACATTTCTAAAATAGACATTCTAATGGAGTCACATGCACCAATTAAGGAAATTGTGCCCTTCAACGTTATAATTGATATATACAAGTTGCAACTGTATATAATTGACTGGTACGCTTCTTTGAAACTTTACTTTTGGTTGCATGTTTTAGTTGAGACGTGTTAACTCAAGCTCGAATTTGTATGTTAAAGTGTGGTACGAATCCATAATACATGTTTATTCACTTATTCATAAATGTACCATTTTCAGTTGATTTGATTTATTTGATTTATCAACCAGATCAAATCAATAATAAACTTCAATTCTTTGTTTCATTAATACAAAAGAGAGTAAGGAAACAAAATTCTTAGCATCAAAACAAAGGTTGCTAGGTCTTTAAATCCTTGCGACTAGGATCAAAGGACTATTGGAAGGATTAACAATCCTTCCTTTCTTAGTCCCCATCATATTCTATTTGTTGTCGTGAATTAGATTTGATGGGCTAATTAGGAATCAAATCAAAAGCTGTTTAAAGGGATGAAAATACCCTTATCTATACTAGGACTGAGTGCTTTTAATATTGGATAAAAAATAAATCGAAATAAAGCTAGAGAATTAAAGTAGAAATCAAAACTTTTTCTCTTATGTGACCAGTGTGGGAAAAATTGGGCGGTTCAAATTCTAACCCCCTTGCTGAGCCCGGTTAAATCGGAACCAACCACTGGTTGGTTCTGGTTTTGGTGAACCAGCCAGGTATTTAAAAAAATTATATAAAATCCCAAAAAATAAGGGATTTTGTTTGGAATGTATTTTTAAATATTTTTTATCATTTTGGAAAAGATTTGAAAATGGTTTGGCATTTTTCCATCTTTTTTGGTAAATTTCAAAAATACCCCTGGGAACAAATTGGTTCTTTAAAATCTATTTTTTCATTAATTGCCTCCGGCACCATGTCTGGTATACCATTCCGGTTTGATGTTTCCTACACTTTATGTGACCCATCCAGGATGAATGTATGTAATAGTGTCTCCTTATTGTTTCACAGAAAGAGAAACAATACAGCTTAGATCAAATAAAAGGAGATAGAGGAATGTGAGATGAAATCAAGCAATTTTAGGAATTTGATTTAAGTCTAGGAGATGAGATTTCAACTCCATAATCTTTTGAAATCTGTCCTTAAACAAAATCACCCCAAATGAAAAATCGATCTCCATCAAATTTAAAGCTAGCTTACAGCCTGAAAGAAGTGGGTGGAGAAGTACTTCGGATCAATTCCAGAAGGTCACCACAACTAGTTCTAGGGTTTTGAAATTAATGAGGTGTAAGAAATTAGTGTTTGATTTTTGACACAAAATTTAGGTTAGGGTTTCAAGGGATTTAATCTGGGGTTAATTGTAGAGACAACCTATGGTTTATTTTAGGGTTTCAGTGGTTTTTCTTTTTAATTGGGGCTATTTGCTAGTTAGTAGGGTTATGATAAAACAAAAATTTAAAGATTGAAGTAAATGGGAAAAATAAGGGAGAAAGAGAAAAATAAGAAATTAGGAAGAATACTAAAGGATTCAAGGAATGAAAAGAAGGAAGAAAGGAAAGAAAAGAAGTAAGATAAAAAAGAAAGGAAAGAAAAAAGTTCGAATGGAAAGAAAGGGGAAAAAAAAGTAAGAATAGAAAGAAAGGGACGAAAAGAAGTAAGAAATGGAAAGGCAGGAAAGGGAACTTCATAGAAGGAAAGGAAAGAAAAAGAAAATGAAAAAGATATATATGGAATGAAGAGAACAAAAAGTTGAAGAGTACCTTGGAAAGGAGGGACCTTAGGAGGTGCTACCGAGCCTTCTTTATGACCTTCAATCAGAGGGCTCAAGAAAGCCTTTCTAGGGTTTTTGTTTTGTAAAATTTTCAAAATAGAACACCTTTAGGGGCTGGACCTCTAACTAAAATGAAATAATAAAACAACCAAATTGCCTCTAAATTCTCTACAACACCCAAAAGACATAATACCCTAACAAAACTAAAATAAAGCCCAAATAACCCTAGTTTCACTCTTAAATTACAAATAAAAAACTAAAACCTAAATATAATTCAAATTAAACTGGTCCTATAGAAGGCCGTGATTCCCTCATCAATTCTCCCTGGGTGGGGAGGAACTTGAACCTATTGAGTACTCGGATAAAGATCCTCTCACCTCCTCGATAACTTATGCTCACTAATCCACAAAATAATGAGTCAGTGGGTGATCTTTCCTAGGAACCAATCAACTAAGTATCTTCTGTATGAACCACGAGGTGTATCAGTGTTCCAAACATTAACCACATCCTCGATCTCGTTCTGAGGACCTCTCGGTAGCTCTGCAATTTTTACTCTAGGGAACCAGCATCCAAGTGTACCAGTGGCGGATCACCTCGAAACTCGTAGAGATCAGCAATATCAAAGATCAATGATATGTGGAAGTACTCATGAACGTCTAGGAAACAAGGCGATAAGCATTATCATCTAATTTCTTGAGAATCCTGTATGACCCAAACATTCACTGAAGTAACTTGCGATAGGTACTGATTTGATACGTCTCACTCCTCAAATGTACCATGAGAAAGTCCCCTACAGTTAATGATCTCGAGCACTGATACTTGGGGCGTAATTGGCTCTTAGCTTGTCGAGGACTTCCTTCTGTACTTGAGGTGTTAGCCATAGTCGTCGGCTTTGGTACTCCTCCACCACACAAGGTAATGAAACACGGTCTGATACGTGTGGAATGGAGTGACTGTACACTTCTTGAAGACTTTTCACTCAATCAATTAACCGAGCTATTATAAGCAAATTCTGCCTGAGGAAGACTTATATCCCATTGGTTCAGCCTCACTCGTAGGACATCTCAACAAATTTCCCAAACTGCATTTTACTACCTTAGTCTGTTATCAGTTTCATGATGACATGCACTGCTGAATTGTAGAGTTCGTTTTTGTTTTGATCACAGTGTTCTCCATAAATGACTCAGAAATCTGTTATCCCAATCGGAGGTGATCAACTTATGTACACCATGAAGACGAACTTCTTTTAAGAAAAGATCTGCGACATGAGATGCATTCTAGGTCTTTTGATAGGGAATAAAATGGTCCATTTTCGAAAATTGGTTCACAATAACACGAAATAATACCTCCTAGTGGTTCCAGGCAAACCCAATACGAAGTCCATCCTAACATCTTTCCAAGGAGCATATGAGATGGGAAGTGGAGAGTAGAAGCAGTTATTTTGAGGCTGACCTTTGAAAACTTGACAAACTCGACAATGTTCCCGACATAGCTTCATGTTGCACCTCATTGTAGGCCAAAATGTACCTCACATATTCCAACACAATAGAGCTTGAACCAAATAATGCCTCTAGTGCCATAGAGCTTGAATCATCACATAAAATTCTTTCATGTCCTGCAACAGGGTCGAGCATCATTCAATTTTTCACTAAAGAATGCCAGATGATACCCCTCCTAAGTCAACAAAGCTCCTATCCTAACATGGGGCGCACCACACTCCACCTTAAAGACCTTAAAATCCGATGACTGATGCACTTGTCATTTTGGCCTTTACAGTTCGAAGCTCTCTCCTCTGCTGCAGGAGTCCTTATAAATGCCCATTTTTTATGTAATTAGTGATTGGGGAGATAATTTCGGTTAAATCTCCAATAAAAATGAAGACCCTGAAAACTGCACACATCCCCAATTTAACTCAGGGTCGGCCAGCTCTTGACAGTTTCCACCGTAGTTGAATTGACCTTAATCCCTTTTGCCCACACAATGTAGCCTAGACTAATCAAACTTCATGTCAAGTTACACTTCTTAAGGTTGACATACAACTTGTTCTCCATCAAGATCTCTAGTACTTGCTAGTGTACTAAATTATCATTTCGACTGATACGCTATATCAGAATATCATCGAAGTATGCAACCGGAAATTTCTCAATGGATGGTTGTAACACTTGGTTCAACATAAATATGCTTGTTTCATTGGAAATCCAAAGGGCACGACCAACCACTTACAAAGACCCTCACGAGTTATTAAGGCTGCCCTTCCAAAGTGTATTTTTTATTTATATTTTTCAATTTTGACTTCAATTTATACCCCTTATAATATGGAATTAATTATTTGAATATTTGATTTTATGTTTATTTCTGTAATTTTTTACCCTTTTTTCTCTTTATTTCATCTTTTTTTTTATAAAAAAATTGACTGCTGATATGGCAGTTTGACTTGGGACCATTAAGTGATTGATTTGACCACCAGTTTGTAATTTTTAACACTGGTTACAATATAATTTCTTTTGGGCAAAGCAGAAGAATGGCCTGGTATGTGGGTCCATCAACCTTGCGCAATCTAGCTCCAGATATCTTGTGTTTCTAATACGGACCTTAAGCTGGGTTACTTTCCTTATATTTTCGCGTCTTCAAATGTGAACTGAAAGTTGGCTGCTGCCTTTTTGATGTATATGATGAAGCTCGCATTTGTTGTGATGAAAATAGGGAAAAATGAGTGATTCAAAAGGACTCAACCCAGGGGTGATTGTTTTAGTGGTTGTGGTGGGACTAATTCTCACTTTCCTCGTTGGAAATTATGCGCTCTATATATATGCCCAGAAAAATCTGCCTCACAAGAAGAAGAAGCCAGTTTCTAAGAAGAAGATGAAGAGGGAGAGACTCAAGCAAGGGGTGTCTGCACCCGGAGAGTAGGTTATGTTCACCATAATTCAATTTAATCATTAGGATCTGTGTGTGTGTGTGTTGTGGTCAAATGTGCATGTTTAGAACGATGAGCAACGATTATATGCATCTTTCGTTCATGTAAGTACTGTTTACAGGATGGTGAACCTGACTGCTTATGATTATGTATACATGTAGCATTGTCGTTAGATTTTGACCCCTCTTTTTCTCTCTCTCACATACCCCGGTTATTACCTTCCCTACTTCGATAATTTTGAGAACATAACAGGGAAGAGAGGTGATGCTCTCATGAAGAGCTTTCAAAATACATAGTATGGATACATGCAAAATCATTGCTTTTACACATGCATACCTGAGCGTGCATAGCCCGACCAATGTGCTGGATCATGTGGTTCTTATGTGCATCATATTAAATATTTACTGTTGGAGGTATGTTTGTTCAAAACATGCATAGGGATGTACTGCATTTATAGGTGCATCTAGGTCTGCCAAGAGGCCGACATGGCCAGTGGGCCTGAAAGCCTGCCTTGGTGCCTGTGTGTAAGGCCCGCATGCTGGGCCCAGGATCCTATTTAGTTTTGAGCCAGGTGAAGGCCCAAGGGTGGCTAGCATGAGCCCTTCCCAGTCCATATTTGTGGGCTCCCTATATTCTAATTGTAGGGTTCACCTTAACCACTACAATAAAAGACGGATCGGTAACTTGAACCTCACCATCTCGAAAACTAGTTTGGATCGGTTGATAGGTGGTCTGAATCGTTCGATCAGTCAGATCGGGTTGTTCTGATCGTAAAAAAGCTTCAAAAAAATGTTAAGAATCATTATAAATATTTGTTTTCAATTTTTTATTTTTTTTTAAAAGGGTAATGCATTATGGACTTTCAATATATTATGAAAATACGTGAATATTGAGATGTCGTTTCTTGTTTGAGTGGCTATTGATATTAAATTTTGATATTGATTTTTTATAATAATTTTGAAACACTAATTTTAATTTATTTTATGATTTTTAGTGAAGAAACGTGGGAGAGATTTTTTATTTTCGATACTAATTGTAATTTTTTATACTATTTTTGTGGCAATGAGGTTTTTGTGAAGGGAAAAGTTTATATAGAGCCGAGGTTCTAAACAATCAAATTTGTGCCTACCTCAAAAATTTCACTAGAAGAGGTTGTTTTGATGCCTAAATATCTTTAAATGAATCATCTCGACATTAAGATGCATAGATATGAGCAAAAATGCATTTCAAGTTTTAAGTGTATTTTGTAATGCATTTTTGGACCGTTAATTTTCAATATTTTCAAGTTTTCATAGATCTGTTGATCTACACTATTTTTGAAGATTTTAAACTTTATAAATAAATATAAAAATATATTTTAAGGATATCCTAAAGATTTTCAATATTGAAACTAACACTATTTGAAGGTAGGCTCTAATTTGATGGTTTAGAGCTTAGGCTGGTTTAGAGCCTAGGCTCTATACAAACCACACCTCTTCGTGAATGCTACTATTTGAAGGTAGGCTCTAATTTGATGGTTTAGAGCCTAGGCTCTATACAAACCACACCTCTTCGTGAATGCCTCTCTTTTTTTTGATGTTTTTAATGAATGGTTCTCCACTCATCTTGTTGAGAATGCAGAAACGTTGGTTTATGATATAAACGACGGTCCAATGAGTGATCGAACTGTTTGTGATGTAAACTTTATGAAGATTTCTTTTACGATATAAATTTGCAAATGAGCGATTGAATGGTTTATGATACCTTTAAACAAAGGTTTATGATATAAACTTTATACAAGATTTTATTTATATTATAAGCCAATATTTTAAAAAATATAAATGGTTCAATTGCTCATATCTCCCATTGTTTAAAGAATTCAATTGCTGATAATATAAACAAGGGGCTAAATCTTCTCCCCCACGTGGGATATAGGGGAAGAATGAGGGCACCACTTCCATAAATAACCACCTCTTGACTTTACCTTTTAGGCTTCATCGCGCCTAATGGATTGGGCCCCTCCACGTGGATGCGTGGGGCCCCTGGTAATTAAAATTATTTTAAAAATAAAAATTTAAATATTATGACCCAAAAAAAAAAAGAAAATTATTAAATTCCAAAATTGAGAAAAAGATATAGAAGTTATAAAAGGGTGTGGTTCTTATAAGGTTGCAACCTTAAACAATCCAATTAATGCACAACTCCAAATTTTATCATATCATGTAATTTTGATGTAAAATGTTCTTAGGATTATCTTAAAATCTATTTTCATCTCTCATTATAAAATTTTAAACTCCAAAACTGGTTAAAATCAAGTAGATCTATCAACATATGAAAATCTTGAAAATGGACGGTCAAGATAATGTGTTGCAACATGAACGCTATCTCTGGAACTCAATTTTTTTTTTTTTTTTTTCCATATATATATATCTCCATGTTGAGATCATCAATTAAGAGGGTTTTCAACATTAAAACAACATTTTTTGATAGATGATTTAGGCGCATCTTTACTTCTACATTTTAAGGTTGTAACCTCATATAAACTTTTTCCTTCATCGCCTACCAATTGGTTTTCTAGTGAATCATCTGATTCTTAGTGGCAACCAATCCGTTTTAGATATATAGTGGGAACTAGACTGGTCCCACCATTCCTATTGAATCATCTCATTCTTAGTGGCAACTGGTCGGTTCTGGATATATAGTGGGAATTGGTCGCATCACTTCTTAATCCAGATCGGGTGATTTCAAAATATATCAATATTCTTTTAGACCTAAGATTACAATACAATGCAAACATAAATCAATTACAATACAAACATAGTAAAACGGATTCATTCCCTTTTTAAGAACTTTGCCCCTATCCCTTTTACTGTAGTCAACGTGGGACTGGAGAGGAGCTACTCTGTTGCCCCAATAACACAACCTAGTTTTAGCCTCTTGGGTGGCTATAGCGTAAGCGTAGCTGGCCAAATGTGGGAGATTTGAACTCTCCTAGCGCGTTCAAGTTCGACGTCTGCTTGCATGTATGCATTCACGCGCACACACACAATCCCCTTTCAATTTATAGGAAAAAGTTTATATAGAACCGAGGTTCTAAACAATCAAATTATAGCCCACCTCTCAAAAATTTCACTAGAAAAGGATGCTTAAATATCCTCCAATTGATCATCTTGACATCAAGATCTACGGACATGAGAAAAAAAAATGGATTTCAAGTTTTGAAAAATTGCATTTTTAGACCGTTAATTTTCAATATTTTCAAGTTTTCATAGATCTGTGCGATCTACACTATTTTTGAAGTTTTAAATTTTATAATTAAAGATAAATGTATTTTAATGTGATCACAAAAATTTGTTGTATTCAAACAACATTTCGTAATATTATTTAAAGGTGCACTTTACTTTGATTGTTTAAAGCTACAGTTACTATGTTGCTTATTTGGTTACCTAATTCACACATGATTTTTTAACGTCAATAACATATATAGACTATGTACATAACTTTTTGAAAGTTTTAATAACTTCCTACATTACGATTAAGACTTCCTACGAGTCTTGACCACAAGAACTTCCTACTTTTTGAAAGATAAAACTATTTATTATGATATGGGAAAAATGTCATGTGAGTCTTAGCTGATGCAATAGTATAAGCCTAATGGCTCTGGATGAATTGAGCTAATTTAATGATCACAATTGTGTTTTATTTTTTAATTTTAATTTTTTTTAGCTAATCTAAATCACTTGAAATTTGAAGTGTCTACTAGTGAAAAATATGCGTACCTAATAAAATATTAAAAAATTCATCTTCATCATTTTAATATTTTTTCAATTAATTGGGATTGGCTATAATAAAATAAAATATTAAAAATAATTATTTTTATAATTTATTTTTTAATAAAATATTAAAAATAATTCATAAAAATAACTAAATAAAAAAAATTTTAAAAATTTCAGAGCCATTTTTGTCAATTTTATTTTTTATGAATTATTTTTTAATATTTTTATTAGGTACATATTAATAAGAAGTGGACGCTCCAAATTTTATTTAATTTGGATTCGTGGAAAGAAGATTAAAATTCAAAGGAAAAATACACTCGCGACCGTTAAATCGACTTAGATTCAATCTAGGCTATCGGTCGTTTACTATAGCTCTAAGTCCCCATCATTGTCAGATCTTTTTCCTAACTAATTAGAGTTGACTACATAAATCTTGGTATGCCATTATGTTCTATTAAGGGTCATACTTTCAGTGATACCATAAGTCTCCATATTTTTTTTCACTACTTCTAACTATGTCTTTTTGAGCTTATCCCTTGCCATTTTTTAGCCTTTCACTTGAAGCAACTCGCACCTCCTAATAAGTATTTTATTGGATCAACTGCACATAGTCAGCCTACCTAAGTCTGCTTTCTCGCATCTTATTGCCTATTGGTGCCACATCTAAAATCTCATAAATGAATATATTTTGACCACAAAGAGGGGCTACGCGTGATATATATGTATTAGCTTCCCTATAATATAAATGAATACATTTTGACCTCAGGGAGGGCTACCTGTGATATATATGTATTAGCTTCCCTATAATATATATGTATTAGCTGGATATATAATTTTTTGATCTCTCACTTTATGCTTAACAAGTCTAGCCAACTAGACTATTCAAACTACTCATCTAATACAATTTATATTTATTATTTGCTATATATTCATTTTTTTGTTTTCTTTTGGTTCTTTCTCATTTTGCCGGATTTGAGAACAATGGGTAGCGGTACATCCCACCTATTCTATTTTTAAATAAATCAAATTTGAGCCTACCTCAAAAATTTCACTAGAAGAGGTTCTTTTGATGTCCAAATATCTTCAAATTGATCATTTTGACATTAAGATGCATGGACATGTGAAAAAATGGATTTCAAGTTTTGAAAATAGTGTATTTTATAGCGTATTTTTGGACTGTCAATTTTCAAGATTTTCAACTTTTCATAAATCTGTCGATCTACACTATTTTTGAAGCTTTAAGCATTCTAAATAAATATGAACACATATTTTAAGGCTATCACAAAGATTTTTAATATTAAAATCACATTTCTTGATACTATTTGAAGGTAGGCTCTAATTTGATTGTTTAGAGCCTAGGTTCTATACAAACTAACCCCTTTTAAGATTTGAATTTTATCTCTCACCTTAAGGAGATACGTCTTGCAGGGACCCTCTCTCTCTCTCTCTCTCTCTCTCTCTCTCTCTCTCTTTAAAGCTAGTATGTCTTATTTGGGGCGTCTCGTGTGATGAGAGGAAAGCGATTTATCATGGGTATGGTTTGCATGAGGTTACAATCTTAAACAATCAAAAGTAAGGTGTATGTTCAAATTTTATCATAAGATGGAATTTAGTATAAAAATTCTTAGGATGTCTAGAGATTCTATTTTTATTTTTAATCATAAAATTTTACTTTAAAAATGGTTCGAATCAAGTAGATCTATGAACACATGAAAATCTTGAAAATGGATGGTCTAGATAATATATTGCCAGATGCACTATTGGTGGGATTTAAAATCTTTTTTATTTCGTATTATAGATCTCGATGTCGAGATGATAAATTTGAGGGTTTTGCGACATCAAAATAATCTTTTCCGATAGAGTTTTGAAGTGCACCTTAATCCTACAGTTTAAGATTGCAACCTTATATAAACTTACTTCATTCATCATAGCCATATTTGAATTTGACATGGTATTTTCAGGGGCCTCTCCCTCTAACATATTTTAGCCATTCTTATTAGAAGCCCCTGTTCTGTTTCTTTTCTCGTTTCCTTCCCATTCATAAATTGTTTATGCCCGTTTGGTTTATGCCCGTTTGGTTTAGGAGCTCATAAATATGAAATTGGTTAGTTATGGATTTTTCAAAGCAAAAAGTTTAGTGAGAGAGAGAGTTTAACGATATAGAGAGAAGGTAGAGATTGAGAGAAAGAATCCTATTGAATTAGGGAGAAAGAACCGAACATTTTATATTTTCCTATGGGTGCGTCCTAATAACGTGATGCCGCATCAGTATCAAGAACATTGATAATTTGGATTTTTTCTCTGCTATTTTGATCTCTTTTTTGTGTTGTTTATGGACGGTGGTGGATAAATAGCAAATTCTGGAACAAACATTCATCTCAGAGACTACTCATATGAATTTGAGAAATAGGGAAACAAATTCATGACATCTTTAACATGAAACAAGTAAAAAATACAGTAAAAAAAATTGCCGAAAATAATTAAAGAGAACAAGCAGAAATATGACATACCTTGCTGCTTACTTCTCTCTACAGAATCTGAAACGTCTTCTTTCTCTCTACCAAAGGTTTCAGGAATCTCCCTCCTCTTACAAGAAGATTTATATCATGACACAATATTCGGAACGAACTATTCAGCTAGTAAATCTTATCAACAATTTATATGATGATTTTGTTTCAGCAGATAAGAATCAATAAAAATTTATATGCCATTATCTGATTAATGGGATATCTATCCTCTAATCAATAGGAGTCCCTGTGAAGTTGGAGGTGGAGATTAGATACCTAGGATTATTACGTAAACTACCTGATTTTGTGGATTGTTTTTTTACATTTCCATATTCCAGTGAAAATTATATATTTAAAGTGGTTTTGGATTTATTTAACTGCCCCTAACTATAATTTAAAAAAAGATACGGTATGCCAATTGAAAAGAAAAATTAATTTCCAATAATAAAAAATACTAGAACTGAAATATAATTTATAATTTTTTAAACTTTCAAATAATGGACTTATCTCTTGCCTACATTCAAAGGTAATCGTTCATTTATCTTTAAAAAATATTGATATGCAAAATGGGCATTAATTTTAGTACTAAAATTAAAATGAGCTCCAGTAAGGAAAACGTTATCATGAATTTTTAAGATTTTGTAATATTTTCATTTAACATTTCAAGAATCCTCAAAAATGGGGACTCTGTGCATAAAATGGATAGAGAGCAATCTGGGTAAGACAACCTAATGAGTTGACGGATAAAAAAACGAACTAGCCAATAAAGTGGCCTTAAAGGGGTGCCCCTACTTCCTATTGATGCCTACACAATGGTCCATGGGCCTCCACGATGTGCCTGGCATTTGACCGCGTTCAAGCAGCATTTTATGGCCTTTGATCCAGCCTCGGGTCGCGCGCGCTATGCCCAAATAATCTTTGGGCTAGGTGAGGAGCCTTTGCTTGGGATCAGTCCCGGACAAAAAATTTGTATAAAATACAAATTTTTTTATTTTTATTTATTTTTATTTGAGAATTAGTAGCTAAGTTAAACAATGACATCACAAAATTTGGAGTATTACCAACAAGATGACATCCACAAAATAGGATCCGGATTACTAAATAGGACCAGAAAAGTATTACAAACTAGTTGATTAATTTTAGGGAAAAATTTATATAGAGCCAAGGCTCTAAACCATCAAATTAAAGCCGACCTCAAAAATTTCACTAGCAGAGGTTGTTTTGATACCCAAATATCCTCAAATTGTTCATCTCAACGTCAAGATTCATGGACAAGAGAAAAAATTTGATTTCAAGTTTTCAAAATGGTGTATTTTGTAACGTATTTTTGGACCGTCAATTTTCAAGATTTCAAGTTTTCATAGATCTATCGATCTCAAATTGTTCATTTCAATATCAAAATGCATGGACATGAGAAAAAAAATAGATTTCAAGTTTTCAAACTGGTGTATTTTGTAACATATTTTTGGACCGTCAATTTTCAAGATATCAAGTTTTCATAGATCTATCGATCTACACTATTTTTCAAGCTTTAAACTGTATAAATAAAGGTAAAAAAATATTTTAAAGCTATCACAGAGACTAGGCTCTATACAAATCGCACCCTTAATTTAATTTGTCAAAAAATAATTGGTCCATTAATTGGTCCAACTTTTAAGGGGCACTTATTGAAATTTTGAACCACTTAATTGGCCATTTGTATTCTTTTCTGTCACCTTATTGGCCTTATCTTACCTAGAGATCCGTGTCCCATTCCATTGAACAACCTATTTTTTAGGATTCTTGAAATTGAAAATCCTTATTTTTAAGGCTTCTTGAAATGTTTTTGGGTGAATATTTGTTGAAGAAATGCTAAATGATAATATTAGCATGAAATAAATAGTTGATGAGTCTTATTCCATTACGTTGAAACTGAAAATCCGTTTCTTAAGATTTCTTGAAATGCTTTTAAATATTATAATAAGAAATAATATATTTTGTAAATAAAAAAAATGAAATTATTATGAAAAGTTTGCAAATTGGTTTTTTGTAAAAAAAAAAAAAAAAAGGTATAATTTTTTTTGAGGTATTTAAAAGTTTATGACAAGAAATATGGATGATAGAATATTTTTAAAACACGAAATATTTTTAAAAAATAATTTTATCTCTCTTTTTTATTTTTTATTTTTTGGTTTTAGATAAGTTAGTGGGGGAGAAGGCCCCCTATCCATTTTTCATTGATAAATAAAAAATAAAAAGTTGGCAGCTCATTACTTTACAAACCCTAGAAACGGGTACCTGTGCCAAATCATGAGCAAGGCAAATAAAATCCGGCAGTCGAGAATGCCAAACAGTAGCTTCTAGACTAGATGTAGCCCTCTTTGCAAGAATATCAGCCACCATATTAGCCTTATGAAAAAAAGTGGGAGACGGATCACCCACAATTAGAAAGGCGTTGTCGACAATTTAATGCAACTATATATAACCCCATGGTGGTCGGCAGCATTCATACACAACATTAATGAGCAATGTTGAGTCACTCTCAATCTGAATAGGGTAGCACTGAAACTTACCAACTAGGATCAAAACTTCTTCAAGAGCGAAGAATTCCGCATAATTACTAGAAGCGATTCCAAAGGGTTTGGCAAGTGCTACAGTAAAAATACCGTCAAAATTCCTAATAACACCACGCCCCCCCCCCACTTAGTCTGAGTTATGTAATGAAGCTCCATCAATATTTAGCTTGAAATGATTAGGGCTAGGAAATGTCCATGCCACTGGAGTAATCGTTTTATCCCTCTACAGAAGCCATTTGAAGTTTAAGTTATCAATTGTCGCCTTTTCCGACATAGGAAAAGTCAAGGATTTAACATCAGCTAACTCCCTAACATGAGAAATGATATGTATGACCAATTGTTCCCTTCTAGTCAACCTATCCTAGAAACTCTTCGATTGCGTTCTGCCCATAAGAACCGTATTAGTTGTGAAAAATAAAGAAGTCCAAATATTGAAGAATCTATTTGATTTGAATCCGAATGCTAACCAGTTTCTCAACATAATAGGAATAGAAGTGCCTAAGATGAAGTGCTTACCATACCTCCATGCAACCGGCCTTCATATTGCATGCGAGAAATCACAAAGTAATAAAAGATTACATGGATTGTCATCACTATTTTTGCAAAAGGGACATATAGGAGGAGCTATAGCAAGAAATAGAAGGTAACCGAGATGAAGGGCCAACCATGAAAACCATTTAGCTCGAGGATGACATTTTGCTGACCACAAGGATTTGAAAAACATTTGGGTGGTTCCTTTGTTACGAATAAACTCCCAAGCTCCTTTAATTGAGAACAAACCGCTCATAGAATGAATTGACTCAAGAAAATCCTTGTGTTTGTAGTGGACGAATAATAGTTTTAACCTCCTTCCATATCTGTGTCAAAGAACTTGATACCGGCAAGGGTAATACCCAAGATCGAGGAACATTGCCAATATGATCAGAAACCTTCAGCGTAGCAACCTCAAGGTTCTGATGAATAATCATACCATAAGATTCCCATATCGACTTTTCTGATAACTATAGGTCTGTCCAAAAATCTACTAGCCTACCGTCTCCAATAACCCATCTGACATTATCATTCAGATGATCCAGTCCGAATAACCTTCCAAGCATAAGATGAATATCTTTTGTATTCAGTCTCTCATATGGAAGAGTTCCTGAAATAGCGACGCTTAAAGAATCGAGCATATAAAGATGAAGGTTCTGCCAATATTTTCCATGCTAATTTCGTCATCATTGCATTAATAAAATCCCCTATGTCACGGACTCCTAATCCCCCTTTTGCTTGAGGTAGGGAAATTGTACTCAATTTAACATGATGAATTCCCTTCTTTTCCGCCACGCCTACCCATAGGAAGCTCCTCTGTAATAACTTTACTAACTAAAGCATGATATTGATTGTACTTCAAATGTCATGGTAACCTTAAGTAACGGACTGGAAAAGACCTTTCACCGAGATTTAATACCCTGCGAAACCCCAAAAAAGAAGGCTTTGCTTTTTGCGATATTAAGTTCCTGTCATGTAGTTGCTTTTATCTTATATATTAATAAACTCTATAGAAAATAGGTTAGCTAGCCATTAATGAAATAAAAAAGCTGTAATATCATTAAAAAAAAAAGAAAAACAAATCAATGTTCTTTTAAAGATTATAATAAGAATAGAAAGTTTAAAAAAGTGGGAAAGGAAAAAAGAATGGACAAAATATTGTTAAGCTGGAAAGTAAAGTACAAAAATATTTGAAATGGAAAATATAATGAACATATTATTTGAAAAATGAAGTATTTAGTAATTTAAAAATAAAAAAAGTTAAAACTAGTACTAGACTATTTTATGAAGGGTGTGGTTTGCATAAGGTTGCAGCCTTAAAAATCAAGCCAAGGTGCAACTCCAAATTTTATCAGATTATGTAATTTTGATGTAAAAAATTCTTAAGAAGGCCCAAGGATCAATTTTCATCTATAATTGTAACATTTTAAAGTCCAAATATGGTTCAGATCAAGTAGATCTATAAACAAATAAAAATCTTGAAAATGGATGGTCCAAATAATTTGTTGCACTATTTTTCAAACTCAAAATTTTTTCCTTTCTCATATTCTTATATCTTGATGTTGATATGATCAATCAAAAGGTTTTCCAATATCAAAACAGGTTTTTTTTATTATGGATTTTTGAAGTGTGCCTTAATTTTACAGTTTATGGTTGTTATATAAATATTTTCCATTTATGAATGTATAAACTTTTTTCGTTAATGAATGTAAACAATTTATACAAGGGTGAGACCTTAAAAAATCAAATTCAGGCGAACCTTAAAAATTGGTTAGACTAGGTTGTTTCAGTGCTAAAAAACCCTCAATTCGATCACGTCGACCTCGATATATATGGACAAGAGAAAAACTAGATTTCAAGTCTTGAAAATAGTTCCACATATAATGTTATCTAACCATCAATTTTCAAGATTTTCAAGTGTTCATAAAACTGCTCAATTTGCACTATTTTTTAATCTTTAAATTTTTTGTTAAGATACAAAAATAAACGTCATCACATAGATTTCTGATACTGAAAGAACATATTTCGAGATTATTTGAAGTTGAGCTTTATTTTGATTGGTTAGGGCCTCAGCCTTATGCTAATCACACCCTATATAAATTGCATAGCATTACAAATAAGGGCAAGCTTTGTATGCTTCCCCTGCTGCATAAACTTCTATACTTGTACATTTAGTTGTTTTAGTTTATAGATTAGCATATACCTACTCATGCACTCCTTTCATCTGCTTAACTCCTTAACACTATCATGACCCTCCCCATTAGTCTGGATAGGAGCCAAGCCAAATGCGTGGGTAGGGTTATTCTCATATACCACCTTGAACGGATTCTTACTAGTTGACCTGCTATGAGTATTGTTGTAGGCAAACTTGAGGCAATACTAGATTCCACTATTTCTTCCTTTCCCTTACAATACTTACTGATAAGATTGCCTTGCCAAAAATAAAGATGCACATTGGTGATTCACGAATGCCTTTTCCTAAAACATAGAGCCGTAGCAACTGTGATTGTATGGCTAATCACCATCAGATCCATCAATTGGATGGTGATGGAAATCGGGGACAAGCAATGGTGGCATGTATTGCGTGTCCCACTTTCCTCCATCCTGGTTTACATGTTGATGAGATGGTAATATCGTATAGTCAAGGAATTGTCATGATTTATAAGGAACATGATCATATGATATGGAAGCCAAAATATTTTATACTATCGTTGCTGTATATTACCTATTTACTCCCTCATGTAAAACCCAATCTACGAGTAATTTTAAGATCCCAAATTTTTGGGATGCGACCTCTTCAACCCATACAATAATTTCATTAAAAGAAATTTATGAATTGAACTCTCTATGTATTAAAAAGGAATAACATCTCAAGATTGAACAAAGACCATCTAATTTTTTTAAGGGTGCAGTTTGCATACGGATGCATAAGTAGGTGTAGAAGTAAGGTGCATCTTCAAATTTTATCATGGTATATAATTTTGATGTAAAATGTTCTTAGGATTATCTCAAAATATATTTTTATATCTAATTCTAAAATTTTAAATTTAAAAAATGGTTAAAATCAACTAGATCTATAAACATATGGAAATCTTGAAAGTGGACGGTGTAGATAGTATGTTGTAAAATACACTATTTCTGAGACTTAAAATCTTTTTATTTTTTATAGTCATACATCCCGATCTCGAGATGATCAATCTAAGAGTTTTTCAACATTAAAACTATTTTTCATTATTTTTCAACATTATTTTTCATAGTCATACATCCGATGGATTTTTAAGGGCATCCATAGTTCTACATTATAAGGTAGCATCCTTATATAAACTTTTTCCTTTTTTTAAAGGCGATATATAAGTATGGAACACCTTAAAATTCAGTTTCCTTCTTTTGAAAATAGTGATATTGTGATTCTTAGGTGGTTACCAAAGTCAAAAAAAATAAATCCTCCCAAATAGGTATTTTGAGTGAGGGTGCATAAGCATAGACCCATGGGAGTATATGTGTACTCTTTTTACAATTTAATATATGGGAAATTTTCATGGTGCCTAGGGTTAAACACATGATCAAAGGGGGTTTGTGGGAGCTTGAACTCTCATATCACCGTTGTTTAATTTTGACATTATTTAAAAAGGAAAAAGAAACAAAAAATTGATTTTGAAGGTGAATCAATGCCTCAAATCACAATTCTGATCAAGATTGAATCTAAACCAATGGAGATCAAGATTGAATCTAAACCAATGGAGAACTGAAAATCACTTCTTCTTTCTTTTCCTGCAATTGACTCATATTTTTAAAACTGTCATGTCATACAAGTGGCTTTTTCCCTTTGCTGGTTTTGAGTCCCCTTTTCATATACGAAAATTGAATTACTAAAATTTATTTAGCCCCAAGTCAACAAGAGGGAGCAAGTCTTGAAGGTTTGACTACAGCACACATGTATCCAGTTTTTCTTGAAGCTTTGATGTTCTTTTTTTTTTTAAGTAAATAAATTGATAAAAACAAAACTCTTGAAGCTTTGGCTACAATACACATAGTCTCCACAAGGTAGGTAAAATCCATGAGGGGGCTATTTATAGAGTTTTAGAACAGTGCTATTGAAAAATGCGGTGAAAAACATGGCAGTATTTCAAGTTGCGCCCCATAGACGCACGTAAAAAATGGACCCCCAAGGTTTCAACAAGTGTTCATGAAATCTTAAAATAGTGACAAGTGTCTTAATGGCTAACTGATTCATCAAGAGCATAAGTCGAAATCACACCTCCTATTATTTGAAAATAGGGCTCAATTTTAACTCATGCCTTGAGCGAGATTCCAAATTGCCCCTTATTTTCACATGTATACAAGATGTGGCGTAAGTATTGCTATAAAATTAAAGTAAAACCTTACCGCGAATACTCACCGAACAGCACTTTAGACATCGATAATCTCTATGATGGCTCTAAAATCAATTTCCAACACCGATGGTAAAATTTGAAGCTAAAAAAAGTCACAAATCTTGTAGATCCATAAATGTTTATTTTTTTTTGAAAAAATGAACGATTTAGATAATGTGTTACAATATACACAATTTTTAAAAAATGGAGTGACGGAAGTGCAAATTTGGTGAGGCTGGGTTTCAGCCCATCAAAACTTTTCCCTCAGAGAGAGAATAAAACATTTTGGTTCAATTACCGAAGAATTTAGAACTCATGGAGAGAGAGATTGAGAGAGAGAGCACATTCATATTGAAAGATCCTGCACATACATCATTGATGATTTAATGGAGAGAGACAATAGCAGCCTCAACTTAAAGAAATAGGAGAGAGAGACGCACAAAAGAACAACAAACTCATTTTTACCAGAACAAAAAATATGTTAAGGTGTTTAATGTATTACAATCAACAAAAAGCAAAAAAAAGAAACAAAAACACTGGGACACAAGCACAAGTAAGACCCTAATCTACACTAAATCTGTCCTAAATAACAAACCGAAACTGGCCTAAAAACACCAAACTATGAAACAAGCACAAGTATCAAACCCTACAAGCTCTTTCCCATAAGATACAAATAGATATGATAAATAAAAGTAGCCTCTGTTAGATATGAAATGGAAAGCACAAAAAACTATCTCTATATACAAAAAACTATCTCTATATACAAACACACATCCAATTTCCACACAATTTCTCATCGCTGAAGGAGCCTGAAAATCCGAATCAAAAGAGCCAGCGTAGTAAAATAATTTAACCATTCAAGAATCTTTGATCCAAAATTTCACTGCGCTCAGTATTATTTGAAAAAGTGCCTTCAACGATTAGGAAATCATAGAGAACATCCATTTAAAAAAAATTGCGCAGCACTCTGATAATTAAATTAAATTAATTGAATGTTGTTGGATACAATAAACTTAAAGCAAAAGCAAAGGCTAAGTACAGGAGTTCAGAAAATAATCGAGCTCAGGATCAAGATCGTCCATCAGCAAAATATGTGGTGGCTAGGATCAAGATTATCCATCAACAAAATATATACAATAGTAGAACTTCGTTGATGGGATCACAGACGTCAGTTGTATCCCACTCTAGAAATTGACTAAGAGAATCATGGAGATAGCCATCGAGATTGTGGTTGAGGGGAGAGAGGACGATATCCATTAAGAGAATTTGGCCAAGGGCTTTACCGAATAAGGATAGAGAGCTTCTTCGAAGGGGAGCGATTGCATCCAATTGGAGTAATCCGCTTGAAGAGGATTCCTACACTTGGTTTGAACTCCTCCACTTCATTTATGAGTTCATCTGGATTTGGCAAGCATGTAGCAAGCCATTCTAAGTCATCTGTAGTCAATTCTAATTCATCTGCATTCGGTCGCGATTCACGGTCTTCTTGACCGAGAAGAAAGGAGCTTACAGTGCTTAGGAACTCTTTCGTGGCCGCATCAGACTCAAATTGTTTCACATCAATACTGGAGGGAAGTAATGATTTCATCGAGCTATCCAAATGTTTAAACTTAAGAATTATCAATGAAAAATAGCAATTAGACATGAATACGGAGCAAGAAAGTTAAAAAATATATATGAAAAACACCAAATGGGAAATAAATCAAAGAGATTGATATTCATATTGTGAAAACATTCACTTCTTTCGAATAACCCACAAAAAGTAGTGGAGAAAAACCAGAGAATCTAAATAATTTATAAAATAACTAAGAAAATTATTAAATAAAGAAAAAGGATGAATAGAAAATCCTTCAAAAATATAAAAAAATATAATTTTTTTTGGAAAATATGAAAAAATAACGAAATAATCATTGGCAATACAATAACTCAAAATTTGTAAAGAAAATACAAAACAAAAATCTCATAATATAAAATTAAACCACTACTCATGAACCACAATCATAACTAGGGAGAAAATAAGTAAACCACCATAATTTATACAAACAATTGAAAGAATAGAAAATTCACAAAGCAGAAAATCTATTCTATGTTTCTTCTTCTTCCTTTTCCTTTCTCTTTTTTTTTTTTTTTTTTTTTTTTTCTCTTCTTTTTTTAAATCATTGAAAAATAAAAGTAAAAGAGCCATAAAAAAAAGGTCTAGATTTTGTTTTTTGTTTTGTGTGTTTTCGATTCATTTTTTTGTTTTAATAGCTTTTAAAATACGAAAGCCCTTGCAAGTTGCGCCTTAAAACCTAGAGTATAAAAACAAATTGCAACAAATAAAAAACCTAAGAACTAAGGAGAAGAGGAAGAAAGCAAACTTACCTTGAACAAAATGCTTTTGAAGCCAACAAGAAGACGATGAACCTTGAACTTTTGGACACAGAGAAGAGGACCCGAGGACTCTAAGTTTCGAAAGAGAGAGAAGGTAGAGATTGAGAGAAACAATCCTGTTGAATTGGAGAGAAAAAACATAAAGATTTTATACGTTCCGAAGGGTGGGTTCAATAATGTGATGCCACAACAGCATCAAGAATATTGGATTTCTCTCTGCCTATTGATCGCAGTGTATTCCGTGCTTTTTTGATGCCACGTGACTTTTAATTTGAAATGTGTGTGTCTGAGAGAGAGAGAACGAAGTTCTTGAGGGAGGAAGAGTTGGGGTTATTTGTGCGATATTTTCAGATAGAATTGATAAGAAAGGATAAGTATGAAAATCATATGTAATAAAGATTTTAAAAGTTTTAAGCAGCAATCTAACTCATAAATAATCATGTAAATCTCAGCACCATAAGGATTATCTTTAAATTTCCATTTCACCAAAATGTGACTTTCCTTCCTTCCTTTAAAATTAAGATTTGATCAAATATAATTTGTATATTTAAAAATTTAGAATTTTATTACAACTAATTTTTAGAAGCATAATAATTCATCAAAAAATTCAAAGTTATCTAAGTAATAAGCAACCAAGAAACGATATTCTTATTCTTCATATACTTTGTAAAAAAAGCCATTACAAAAGGAAATTGCTATGAGAAATTTGGAAATTGGTTTTGTAAAAAATCGGTATAATTGTGAAGCATTTAAAAATTGATGATAAAATATTTTTAAAACATAAGATATTGTTGAAAAAATAATTTCAACTTCTATATCATAAAATTTTATATAAAATAGGCTAGTTGGTCACTAATGAAATAAAAAGGCAACAAAAATCACAAACAAAAAAAATTCGATGTTCTTACGAAAACTACAGTAAGAAAATATTAAAAAAATTAGAGAACAAAAAAAGAACGAGCAAAATATTGTTAAGTTGGAAAATAAAATAGAGTAAATTATGTACAGACCCAAAATAATTACCTAAAATACTTAATGATTTGATTATAGGTGGAAATTACAAGGAAAGTCGGTCAATCCATTTGTTTTTTTTTTGTCAAAATTACCTCTCAATCCGAGAATTCCATCCTTGAACCACATTTTAATTTTCTTTAAGTTTTTCGTTAGTAGAGCAGTGCGCCAAACTGCGAACGGTAAGATAACATAAAAACAAGAAACTGCATGATAAAAAACACTAAATTATCTCTTTCTCTCTCTCATCAAAAGATAAACCAACAAAAATGGATGGGAAACAGGAATACACAAACAGAGAATGAAAAACAATGAACTAGTTTTTCTCATATTAACAATTAATTATAGGAAGGGCTGATGAATTTTGGTCCCTGAGAATAAGAAAAATAAATTTTAAAGAATATAAAGAAGAATTAATAAAATAAATGGGAAAAGAGTAGATAGGGTCACATGACGGCTCTGCAATCTTGTTGAAATTTGAGAAAAAGAAAAAAACTAAAAAAAAAGAAAAAAACTAAAAAAAAAGATAAAAATATTTAAGCTCTGTTTTGGAAGATGTTGATAAAATTAAAATGAAACAAAGCGATGGGTCTATGAGAAAGAGCGTGTCTAATTATATATACTGCTCCTGTGTCCTAATTGAACATTTTTTGTGTTCTAATCCAATGGTTGGTTACATATAAATAAATAGATAAAATGACAAAAAACCCTGATGAAAAATACAAAGCAAAAAGAGCGAAATATGTTTCACAATCTAAACACACCTGTAAAACACTCCTTGGAGCAATGGACCTCTTCTCTCTCTCTCTCTCCCGTCTCCTATCTTTCTCTAACCAAGTTTTGAAAGACAGAGAGAAGGTAGAGATCTTATAAGTTTAGTGAGAGAGAGAGATAGTTTAGCGATATAGAAAAGGTAGAGATTCAGAGAAAGAATCCTTTTGAATTAGGGAGAAAGAACCCCAAGATTTTATACGTTCTTATGGGTGGGTCCCAATAACGTGATGCCATATCAGTATCAAGAATATTGACAATTTTGATTTTTTCTCTGCTATTTCGATCTCTTTTTTGTGTTGTTTATCGATGGTGGTGGATTTTAGAAGATTCAGATCGGACAATAGGGTTTCAGAAAGGTTTGCAAGGTGGCTTCGAACCTCCGTCCAAATCCTTCCGCATTAATTATAGTGTATTATGGGGATAAAATTGTGATGGGTTCTTTTATCTCGAATTTATACGATAATTAGTGTGTATACAAGTGAAATGGAATTGGAGTTATAGGAAGTGGATTTTAGGTTGAAATTGGAAATGAAATTATCTTCTCTTTTTTTTTAACCTTATCTTTTTCTTTTCTTTTTTTTCAATTAGGGCCTCTTATTTTTTTTTTAAACCTTTTATTTCCTTTTATTTTCTATTTTTACAATCATAACTTCTTGGGATATGAT
This sequence comes from Amborella trichopoda, assembly GCF_054954075.1. Classification (NCBI taxonomy): domain Eukaryota; kingdom Viridiplantae; phylum Streptophyta; class Magnoliopsida; order Amborellales; family Amborellaceae; genus Amborella; species Amborella trichopoda. Next base: position 23,769,608 of record NC_142340.1, read on the forward strand.
TAGTGTTATTGTATCTTATCTTAAAAATTTAAACCTAGGGGATGTTAAAGAGTTAGAGAGGGGATTTTGATGGTTTTTTTTTTCTTGTATTAAGATAGGAGATTTGTTGGTTTTGATAATAATTTGTAGAGAGAAAGAAATGCTCAAGGGTATGTAAGAGTTCTCATCTAGAAAGAGATGATCAAGGGTATGTAGGAATCCTAATGTGAATGTATACAGCTATAGGTCTCCTCCTTCTTAACGTGAGTACATATAGACAAGTTGGGATTCCTGATCTTTTTGAGCAGGAAGTTTTATATTTACCTTAGAGTTACTTATGTACGGACCTTAAAATTTTATGTAAAATAGGAAATGCTCCACTTATATGAAAAGATTACAAAGAAGGTCGTTCAACCCTTGTTTTCTTATTTTTTTCCAAAATTGCCCTTTGGTCAATTGGATTTTTAATTTTTTTTTTTAGTTTTTTCCCATACTTCAAGGCACTCTGCCCTACTAATGAAAAAACTAAAATAAAAAATCAGTTTGACCGAGGGGCAATTTTTGAAAAAAAAAAAAAAAAGATGGTTGACCGACCTTTGTAATTTTCACATATAAGTGAAGCATTTCATATTTTACCTAAAATTTTAAAGTATGTCCGTCAATCAACTGAGTTGTATCTAGATGTATCTAGAGTGAGTATTTCAACCAAGGGAGTCGTATCTGAATAGAGAAACAAAATTTTCAAGAATTAAGAAAATCAAGAAATGTAACACACACATTACATAGAAATTAAAAGAAAAAAAGAAAACAAAGAGGAGAAGAAGATAGCTCTCTCATATACAATGAAAGTATGAAGGAAACATACAAAAAGAAGAAGAAAAATGAAATATACTTGAAAATCTAAATAAACCTATAAAAGAATTATTTGGAGCAATCGAGTTCCTCTCTCTTTGTATCTTCTTTCTATCTTTCTTTAACCAAATTTTAAACAACGGATGATTTTTTTAGTGAAATGCAGGGTAATAACCTGTATTTATATAAGCTATCTTAACTTCTAACGATAAAAAAATACCATTTCTATGGTTTCTTGATCCTACTAGCGTTATAATTCAATATCCGTATTTATACGTTTTTTATGCTACGTGTCTTGGTTTCTTGATCCTACTGTCTTTGTAATTCAATATTCGTATTTGTAGCGTTTGTTGATGCTACGTGTGTTTTTATTTGAAATGAGAGAGAATCTGAAGAGACAGAGCTTCAGTAGGAAATCCTGTATCTCAGGTGAATGGGAGATTAACGCTTATTGGCTACTCATGCAGGACCCAATTGTGAATTTGGTCCTTTAGGCAAAACACAATGTCCAATTTTTTGGTACTTTCTCTCTTATTTTCCTATTTTTTGATTATTTTTCAAGGTTGAGAAGCTGAGGGTTTTGACAGGGATGGGATAGGATTACCCCTCCTTAGAGGCCTTTCTCTCTCTCAAGAACTGAAATGAAAGCAAAAAGCGAGAGATATTTTCTTTCCACTTATTTTTTTAAACAAGAAACACAAATTATGATATCCATAATAAGAATGCTCAACTAACTCCATAAAATAAAATAAAGCTGAGATGGAATCACCATGAAAAATGTTCTCGTTCTTCCAATAAAATTACTCAAAAAAAGAGCAAAATAACAAGGTTTAATTGATAGTGAATAAAAAAGAAATAGAGAAATAAATCAATAAAATATGATACACACAAATAAATTCAAGAAGAAGAGGAAAGATAGAGGAGGTGGTGGGGGAGCGGAGAGAGAGAATACAAGAACTTCTTAATGCGTTAATGGTAAAAGCAAAAAAAAAACACAAAGAGAAAGAGACATACACGCATGAAAAAAACATACAAAGAAAAAAACTGATATTATTTTTAAGTCTTTAACAAACTAAACATACCTATAAAACATCCTTTGGAGCAATGGATTTCCACTCTCTCTCCTCTTCTCTCTATGTTTTTAGCAATATGATGGATTGACGTGGCAGGGTCATTATATACACGTATTTGTGTGTACTTTTCCTTATATTTCCAATGAGAGAGAGTATTAAGAGAGAGAGTATCTAGAGAGAGAGTTATAGATAGATCTTTTTAGGGTTTTTTTTGACGATTTATTCTTGTAATTATTTTTCCCAAGAGAGAGGATTTATAGGATACGATATATACAAAAATCTTGTAATAAAGATTTTAGAAGTTGTAAGAAGAAATCTATAAGATAAAGAATTAAGATTTCAAAACAAACGATCACGGAACAGTAACGAACATCCTACTGCATCTCTATTTCTAATATTCTTCGCATTAAATTAATATTTGATAAATCATAATCAATAATTTTTATATAAAAATATATCCGATTTTATTACAGCTGATTGATAGAAGCATGAAAATTCATTAAACAATACAAAATTATTCAATTAATAATGAAAAAAACAAAAAAAACTATACTCTCATGATTTATATGTTTTGTAAAACAAAAAAATAAATTTTTATGAAAATTTTGGAAATTGGTTTTCTGTAAAAAAATAAAAATAAAATAAAAAATGGTATAATATTTTTTTGAAGTATTTAAAAATTAATGACAAGAAATTTGGATGAAAAATATTTTAAAAAGAAGTAAAATAGCCAAAAAAAAAAAAAAAGGTTCTCTTAAAGATTATTCACAAAATCATATTTTTATGAAAAGTTTGGAAAATGAGTTTATGTAAGAAAAACATAATTGGTACAATGTTTTTTGAAGTATTTATAAATTTATGACAAGAAATTTGGATGATAAAATATTTAAAAAAAGCTGTAAAAGAGCAAAAAAAAAAAAATTTCATTTGAAGATGATTCACAAAATGAAATTGTTTTGAAATGTTTGGAAATTGGGTTTCTGTAGTAAAAAAGTTGGTATAATGTTTTCTGAAGTTTTTAAAAATGTATGACAAGAAATTTGGATGATAAAATATTAAAAAACAGTAAATTAGCAAAAAAAAAAAAAACTCTTTTAAATATTATAATAAGAAATCATATATTTTGAAATAAAAAAATAAAATTATTATGAAAAGTTTGTGAATTGGTTTTCTGTAAAAAAAAAATGGTATAATTTTTTTGAAGTAATTTATGACAAGAAATTTGGACGATAGAATATTTTTAAAACATGAAATATTTTAAAAAAAATAAGTTTATCTCTCTTGTTTTTTTTGGTTTTGGGTAAGTTAGTGGGGAGAGAAGGTCCCCTACCCGTTTTTCTTTGATAAATAAAAAATAAAAAGTTTACAGCTCATTACTTTACAACTATAGAAAGGGGTACCTGTGCTAAATCATGAGTTAAAGCAAGGCAAATAAAATCTAGCGGACGAGAATGCCAAACAGTAGCTGCTAGACGAGATGTAGCCCTCTCTGCAAGAATATAAGCCACCATATTAGCCTCATAAAAAAATGTGGCAGACGGACTACCCCCAATTAGAAAGGCGTTGTCGACAATTTACTACAACTGTATATAACCCCCATGGTGGTCGGGAGCATTCATACATAACATTAATGAGCAATGTTGAGTCACTCTCAATCTAAATAGGGTAGCACTGAAGCTTACCAATTAGGATCAAAACTTCTTCAAGAGCGAAGAATTCCGCATAATTATTAGAAGCGATTCCAAAGGGTCTGGCAAATGCTACAATAAAAATACCATCAGAATTCCAAATAACCCGACTCTCGCTGCTTGGTCTGAGTTATGTAATGAAGCCCCATCATCGTTTAGCTTGAAATGATTAGCGCTAGGAAACGTCCATGTCACTGAAATAATAGTTTTATCCTTCAGTAGAAGCCATTTGAACTTTAAGTTATCAATTATTGCCTTTTCTGATAAAGGAAAAGTCCAGGATTTAACATCAACTAACTCCCTAACATGAGTAATGATCTGTGTGACCAAGTGCTCCCATCTATTCAACCTATCTTGGAAACTCTTCGATTGCATTCCACCCATAAGAACTGTATAGTTGTAAAGAATAAAGAAGTCCAAATATTGAAGAATCTATATGATTTGAATCTGAATGCTACCCAGTTTCTCGACATAGTAGGAATAAAAGTGCTTAAGATGAAGCACTTACCATACCACCATGCAACTTGCTTTCATATAGCATGCGAGAAATCACAAAGAAATAAAAGATGACATGGATTGTCATCACTATTTTTGCAAAAGGGACATACAGGAGAAGCTATAGCAATCCCACGCTGCTGCAAGAGAGAAATAGAAGGTAACCGATGATGAAGGGCCAATTATAAAAACCATTTAGCTTGGGGATGACATTTTGCTGACCACAGGGATTTGAAAAACATTTGGGTGGTTCTCTTGTTACGACTAAATTCCCAAGCTCCTTTAATTGAGAACAAAATGCTCGCAGAATGAATTGACACAAGAAAATCTTTGTGTTGTTGTAGTGGAAGAATAATAGTTTCAACCTCCTTCCATATCTGTGTCAAATAACTTGATACCGACAAGGGTAATACCCAAGATCGATGAACATCACCAATATGATAAAAAACCTTTGGCATAGCAATCTCAAGGTTCAGATGAGCAGTCAAACCATAAGATTCCCTTATCGACTTTCTTGATAACCACAGGTCTTCCCAAAAATCTATTGGCCGACCATGTCCATTAACCCATCTGACATTATCTTTCAGATGAGTTAGTCCAATCCGAATACCCTTCCAAGCATAAGATGAGTATCTTTTGTATTCAGTCTCTCATATGGAAGAGTTATTGAAATAACGATGCTTAAAGAATCGAGCATATAAAGATGAAGGATTTGCCGATATTCTCCATGATAATTTCATCATCACAGCATTATTAAAATCCCCTATATCACGGACTCCTAGTCCCCCTTCTGCCTGAGGTAGGGAAATGGTATTCAATTTAAAAAGATGAATTTTCTTCTTTTCTGCCACGCCTGCCCATAGGAAGCGCCTCTGTAATAACTTTACCAACCAAAGCGTGATATTGATTGTACTTCAAATGTCTATGAAACAATGGTAACCCTAGGTAACGGACTAGAAAAGACCCTTCACCAAAGCCAAGTACCTTCAAAATCAAAGAATTAATGTCTTGCGAAACCCCAAAAAAGAAAGCTTTGCTTTTTACGATATTAAGTTCCTGTCATGTAGTTGCTTTTATCTTATATATAATAAAACTCTATAGAAAATAGGTTAGGTAGTCACTAATGAAATAAAAACCTAGTAAAATCATTTTTTTTTAAAAAAAAAAAAAAGAAGAAGGAAAAACAATGAATCAATGTTCTTTTAAAGATTATAATAGGAAAAAAAAGTCTAAACATAGGAAAAGGAAAAAAGAATGGACAAAATATTGTTAAGTTGGAAACTAAAGCACAAAAATATTTGAAATGGAAAACATAATGAACATATTATTTGAAAAATGAATTGTTTAGTAATTTAAAAATAAAAAAGTTAAAACTAGTACTAGACTATTTATAAAGGGTGTGGTTTGCATAAGGTTGCAACCTTAAAAATCGAGACAAGGTGCAACCCCAAATTTTATCGGAGTATGTAATTTTGATGTAAAAATTTCTTTGGAAGGCCCGAGGATCAATTTTCATCTATAATTGTAATGTTTTGAAGTCCAAATATGGTTCATATCAAGTAGATCTATAAACAAATAAAAATCTTGAAAATGGATGGTCCAAATAATTTTTTTGCAAGATGCACTATTTTTCAAACTCAAATTTTTTTCCTTTCTCATATTCTTATATCTTGATGTCGATATGATCTATCAAAAGGTTTTTCAATATCAAAACAGGTTTTTTTTATTACGAATTTTTGAAGTGCGCTTAATTCTACAGTTTACGGTTGCTCTATAAATATTTTCCATTTATGAATGTATGAACTTTTTTCGTTAATGAATGTAAAAATTTTATATAAGGGTGAGACCTTAAAAAATCAAATTCAGGTGCACGTAAAAAATTGGTTAGACTAGGTTGTTTCAATGCTAAAAAACCCTCAATTCGATCATATCGACCTCGATATATATGGACAAGAGAAAAACTAGATTTCAAGTCTTGAAAATTGTTCGTCCTATAATGTTATCTAAACCATCAGTTTTCAGGATTTTCAAGTGTTCATAAAACTGCTCAATTTGCACTATTTTTTAATCTTTAAATTTTATGTTAAGAGACAAAAATAAACGTCATCACATAGATTTATGATACTGAAACCTAAGGGCAAGCTTTGTATGCTTCCCCTATCGCAAAAAACTTCTATACTTCTATATTTGGTTGTATTAGTTTCTAGATTAGCATATACCTACTCATGCACTCCTTTCATTTTCTTAACCAACTCCTTAACACTAGCATGACCCTCCCCATTAGTTTGCATAGGACCCAAGCCAAATGCCTGGGTAGGGTTATTCGCATATACCACGTCGAACGGATTCTTACTAGTTGATCTACTATGAGCACTGCTGTAGGCAAACTTAAGGAAATACTGGATTCCACTGTTTCTTCTTTTCCCTTACAATACTTACTGAGAAGATTGCCAAAAATATGATTTACCATTCTAGTTTGCCCATTTGGATGGGGGTAATAAGCACTACTGAATTGTAATTGATTGTCAAATTTCTTCTACAAAGATCCCAGAAAAATGGATGAGAAACTTTGGTATTCTGCTATGAAGTTATTGTCTTCAGAACATTATGCAACCTCACCACTTCTTGAAAGTACATATTAACATGTGTGGCATCCAAGGTTTTTGCAAGTTATAAAATGAACCAACTTGGAAAATTTTTCCACTACCACAAATAATATGGAATCCATAACTCATTGATTCCACAGAAGGCAGATCACAAAATCGATGCTAACATCGTCCCAATGTGCATTAGAAATAGGGAGTGGAGCATAAAACCAGTATTCCAACGTTGCCCCTTAGCCAGCTAACAAGTTTGTCACCTATCAACAAACTGTGTAACATCCCTCTTTAAATTTGGAAAAATATACTTAGAGTCCACCAATACGATTGTTTTTTTCTCGACCAACCACCTCTATGAAGCTTTGCGATAAGGGTCTCACTAAGAGAACTTGCAGGTATACAAAGACAATTTCCTTTGTAGAGAACTCCATCTTAAATAAGCAAATGCCTACAAGCTCAATTGCAACACTAAGCTCATATCTCCTTGAATCGACATCATCTACCACAAAGGTGAACTCCTGCTACCTATTGAGCTTGTCACTGATTTATTTTATATTTAATATTAATGCAATTCAGTTCTTCATGATCTGAGAAAAAAAATAAACTCCCTTTGATATGATAATGGCACCAATGCCTCATGGTCGGAATTAATAGCATAAAACTCCACATCATATGTTGAATATAATTGGCAGGTGTTATTTAATTAAACATTAATGGCACCAATGCCTCAAGGTTTGAATTAATAGCATAAAACTCCACATCGTATGTAGAATATAACTACTAGGTGTCATTTAACTAAACATTGACTAAACATGCTTGAAATAGTTCATAATAAGTTTTTATATATTGCAATCTTGAATATATATATATATATATATATATAGGAAAACACTACAAAACGCCTATAGGTGAAGTTCAACAGTACTTCACCTATAGCTTTATCACTGTTCAAAGTTTATCATACGGTCATAGATGTCTGATAGTGTTTATACATCTAAACATGGACTTAAAATATATATATCTCATTGTCGACTTTACACATCTAAACATGGACTCAAACATTTTTTTTCTTTTTCATATTTATACATTTCATTGTCGAAATGATCAATTAGAGGGTTTTTCAATTTTAAAACTACCTTTTCCGATGGAATTTTGAGGTGCATCTGTAATTATACATTTTAAGCTTGAAACCTTATATAATGTCGATAAATGTGGTTTCAATACTGAAAATCTTTAGGATAGCCTTAACATCTTTAATTATCAAATTTAAAAGCTTAAAAAATAGTGTAGATTGAGGAAATCGAAGAAGATTTTTGGATCTTGAAAATTGATAGTCCAAAAATGTGATATAAGATGCGCTATTTCTAAAACTTGAAATCCATTTTTTTGTCATGTCCATGCTTCTTGATGTCAAGATGATCAATTTGACGATATTTGGGCATCAAAATAACAACTTCTAGTGAAATTTTAGAGGTGGGCTCTAATTTGATTGTTATATATATATATATATATATATATATATATATATATATATATATATATATATGGAAAATGGTTTGATAGGGATGAAGCCCCATCAAAATAAGTAAAGCCTCACCTAATGACTCATAGAAAATTGTAGTTCAAGCACTGGAAAACCTTTACATCGATCATCTCAACTAGAACATTATGGCTGTTAAAAAGTTAGGATTTCAAACTCTTAAAACTAGTTTATATTGCAATAAATTATCTAGACCGTCCATTTCACCGTAAAAATAAGTGTTCAAAGATCCAAAAGATCTATATGATTCTTTGAGTTTTGAAATTTATTGTTGGTGTTGGAAATTGATTTTAGAGACATCATCGAGATTTTCATGATCGAAAGTACTTTCTAGACGATGATTTAAGTGAGGCTTTATTTGGTTTTCATAGAGGCTAGGCCTTATTTGTTTATATAAATAAGTCGCCTCTTAAAAACGAGTCCATACAGAAATGAGTCGCCTCTTAAAATTCTATTTTTGAGATAGATTTTTGGACTTAAGTTTTAAGGACATCTAATCTCTAACATGGAGATCATGAATATGAAAAATTTATTTTAAAATTAGAAAACATTTGGACCATTAGTTTCAATTGTTTCTAGATGGACCACCTATTTGCATCCATCTTTAAGAATGATGCTTTATACCTTGGGACCGCATAATGCAGAAATACGGGCTGAACAGTATTTCATGCAAGCTGAACCGTATTTCAATGAGTCATTATGTGAGGCTTTTACTTATTTTGATGGGGCTTCATACCTAACAAACCATTTTCTATATATATATATATATATCCTTAAAATGTAGAATCACAGATGCAACAAAAAATCAATCGGAAAAGGTCGATTTAAAATTGAAAACCCCTCTAATTGATCATTTCAAAATCAGAGAGATGAAGCAGTGCTTGATTACTCGGATCGCTTGGGCACTCCCCCTAAAGTTTGGAGCACTACCATATTAATAAAAAAACTTAAAAAAAAAAAAAAAAATGCGGTATGAAGATGGCATCTTTAGACCGAGGGGCAATTGTGAAAAAAAATGCAAGTGATCCGACCTTCTGCATAATTTTCAACCAAAATTACCCCATTTCTTTTGCTAGGTAAAGATTTTGGGTGCCTATGTAATTCACTTTTAAGTTTTATTGCATATGGAGTAATCATACAAGGGATTAGGGAAAAAATATTTAATAATGCATGAATTGGTGAGGAAAAAAAAGGACAAGTGTGTAATGAACCTTAGATGCTCATCATTTCAAAATCAAAATAAGAGTTATAGAGCAGTGTTTGATTACTCGGGTGAGCCAACTCGGACTCGCCATCATGGCATGTCTGAGTATTCTTGAGTCGGGTGGTCCAATTTGGGGGCCTTAAAAAAATTTAAGAAAAGGTATAAAAAATTTAAAAATAGGAAATTTATTTTTAAAATGTTTTTGTATATTTTTAATCATTTTGACAACGATTGTAAAGTGTTTAAGCCCATGAATTCTAATTTGTGCTTATTTCCTTCGTTTTAGAATTTTTTTAAAATCCCCCGTCACTGATTTATTTTTTGAAAGTCCACTTTTTAACTACTTTTTTCACCTCATTTAGACGCATTTAGTTTTATTTTTTTGTAGACATATTCTTTCTAGTTTTTAAAAATTATTTGTATTTTTTAAAATTTTAAAACTTTTTGGATTCGGGAGCCCAACTCAGCCCAGCATGGAAACAACATCCTTTTTACACCATTTGAATCTACACATTGCTTTGTTTGTTTAAGGCATCAACCTTCTTGCGGTGTAACCTTAACACTCCACAAGGGGTTAAGTATCATTTGTCAACATGTGTCGATTGTTCAACATGATAACATAGACAGACACGTCGTAGGCACATGATTGTATATAATTTAAACATACCGTGAAAATGTACGTTAGACGACTTCAAGACGTAGTGACTTGCTTCAAAACAAAATAAATGCAAAAGGAAAAGAAGAAAATTCAAATCGTACTCATTGTATGCCTGAAAAAATAATGTTTCAAGATTGTAGGAAAAACATCGGTGATATATAAGTTCTTTTTAACTCAAAACCTTTTCTTATTGAAAAAATCGACCGGTGATTTTTAGGTCGATCGTTTGTTGTTTTTTAAGGTAAGTAAAAACAAGTGACGGATATCCTCTAATGCAATTTGAACCCCCAACAGGGCTAAAATTTTGATTAAGTAAATGCGCCATGTAGCTATTTGGCCGGCATGTGTTTTATACTCCCACAAACGAATTATATATCTGTTTACTAATTATTACTTAGGAGAGTATACAATGAGTCCATTTACCTTGGTAAAAGTGGTTACGATTAATCTTGACCATTGAATGTGAACTTGGGTATCTATTGATCAAACTCAAAGTTTAAAAGAAGTTTTCTCAAATTTTGTGACACACTTAAGCTATCAGATTTCATATCGGATAATTATAGTAATTGTGACCTCCTTATATCAAAAGTAATAGTCTCATTGTATAAATTCCCAAATTACTCTTGTATTAGTACGTAATTTTATTATAATAAAAAGAATGTATATCGTAAGAGCAATTGCCTTTGCAGCCCAATCACATCATCTAGCAGACAGATGTCTTATTATAATAAGAGGAATGTATATCATAAGGGCAATGGAAATTTTTTTCATGAGTCAGGGATGCATTTCTACATTTATGTCCCTTGAGGTATAAAGCATCCATTTTAAAAATGGATGCAAATGGGCAGTCCGTCTGAAAATAGTAGAAACTAACAGTCTACATGTTTTCTTTATAAAATTATCAATTTTAATTTTTTAAATTTATTTATTTTCATATTCAAGATATCCATATTAGAAATTACGTCTTTAAAAATTAAATAAAAAAATCAATCTTAAAAATAGATTTTTGAAAGGGACTCATTTCTACATGAATTCATAAAAACCGAATACTAAAGCAATTTTCTTCGACGCCCAATCACATCATCCCGCATTCCAATGTCTTCAAGGAAAAGGTCTGGGGTTACTCATTCCATTGCATATCAATGGTTGTCAATGCTTGTAACTCTAAATCTCCATTAAGAGAATTTGGCCGCGGGTTTCACTGAGTATGGATAGAGAGCTTCTTCGAGGGGGAGTGATTGCATTCAATAGGAGTAATCTTCTCGAAGAGGCTTCCTACACTTTGTTGCATCTCCTCCACTTCCCTTGTAAGTTCATCTGGATTTGGGAAGGAAGTAACAAGCCATTCTAAGTCATCTGTGGTCAATTCTAACTTATCTGTGCTCAGTCGCGATTCACGTTCTTCTTGGCCTAGAAGAAAAGAGCTTATAGTGCTTAGGAACTCTTTCGTGACCGCATCCTACTCAAATTGTCTCATATCATTACTGGAGGGAAGTAACGATTTCATGGAGCTATAAAAATCTTTACTACCATGTTTTGTATCTTTTCTTCTTTTTAAGAAAGCTCCCTACTTCTTTTAGGTTCCCTACTTCTTTTTAACTTTAGGGCATCGCGTCGTACTTCCATGAGTGGATTGCAGAATAGTTGGCTCTTAGTTATCTCACTGCGACCTACGCAAAGAAAGGGAGAGTTAGACATGAATACGGAGCAAGAAACTTAAGAATTATCAATGAAGAACAACAATTAGACATGAATACGGAGCAAGAAAGTTAAAAATATATATGAAAAACACCAAATGGGAAATAGTCAAAGAGATTAATATTCATATAGTGAGAACATTCACTTCTATCGAAGGACCCACAAAAAACCAGGGAGAGAAAAACAAGAGAACCTAAATAATTAATAAAATAACTAAGAAAATTATTAAATAAAGAAAAAGGGAGAATAGATAATCCTACAAAAATATAAAACATTTAAATTTTGAGGAAAATATGAAAAAATAACGAAATAATCATTGGCAATACAATAACTCAAAATTTGTAACAAAAATCTCATAATATAAAATTAAAATGCTCTTCATGAACATAATCATAATTAGGGAGAAAACAAGTAAACCACCACAATTTATTCAAACAATTGAAAAAATAGAAAATTCACAAAGCAGAAAATTTATTCTATGTTTCTTCTTCTTCCTTTTTTTATTTTTTCTCTGTTTTTTCTTTTTTTGGAATCTCTGTTTTTCTTTTCTCTTTTTAAATCAAAATTGAAAAATAAAAGTAAAAAGCCAAAAAAAAAAAAAAAAAAAGGCCTAGATTTTGGTTTTTGTTTTGTGTGTTTTCGATTCATTTTTTGTTTAAATAGCTTTTAAAATACAAAAGCCCTTGCAAGTTGCTCCTTAAAACCCCAAAGTACAAAAACAAATTGCAACAAATAAAAACCCAAAGAAATAAGGAGAAGAGGAAGAAAGCAAACTTACCTTGAACAAAAGTCTATGAAGCCAACAAGAAGACCATTAAACTTTGGACACGGAGAAGAGGACCCAAGGACTCTAAGTTTTGAAAGAGAGATGGAGATTTAGAGAAAGAATCCTGTTGAATTGGAGAGAAAGAACCTAAAGATTTTATAAGGGTAGGTCGAATAATGTGATGACACATCAGCATCAAGAATATTGGACAATTTGGATTTCTCTCTGCCTATTAATCGCAGCGTATTTCGATCTCTCTCATATTCTTGATCCTACGGGTATTTCCGTGCTTTCTTGATACCACGTGACTTTTAATTTGAAATATGAGAAAGAGAGGGAGGAGTTGGATTTATTTGTTTGATATTTTCAGATAGAATTGATAAGATAGGATATGTATGAAAATCATATGTAATAAAGATTTTAAAAGTTGTAAGCAGCAATCTCATAAATAATCAAGAAAATCTCAGTACCATAAGGATCCATCTTTAAATTTGCATTTCATCTCTATTTATTTCGTTCCTCCATTTAAAATTAAGATTTGATCAAGATAATTTGTATATTTAAAAATTTAGAATTTTATTTCAACTAATTTTTAAAAGCATAATAATTCATCCAAAAATTCAAAATTTTCTAAGTAATAAGCAACCATGAAACAATACTCTCATTTTTCATATACTTTGTAAAAAAAGCCATTACCAAAAGAAATTGCTATGAGAAATTTGGAAATTGGTTTTTTTGTAAAAAACTGGTATAATTTTTGTGAGGCATTTTAAAATTTGTGATATGAAATTTGGATGATAAAATATTTTTAAAACACGAGATATTGTTGAAAAAATAATTTTAACTTCTATATCATAAAATTCTATATAAAGGAGGCTTGTTGGTCACTAATGAATATGATAAGTTTTCCCACGCTTTTTCAGTGCGAAATTATTGGAATCTCTCTCTCGCTTTCCCACGCCCTTTCAGTGCGAAATCAAATTATATATCTTAATTACACAATGAATATGATAGGTTTTCTAGTTATTCCCTCTGAAAACTCGTTGGCTCTGCCTAAATTTTCGCCCCTGATTTGGAACAACATTATCTTAGTATGAAGATATGCAAAGATGGTGAGTTCTCTTACACGAACGTCCTACCGAAATCTGGGCCGTTCAAACTACTGTTTCAAATTAGAAACCCATTTCAGATTTTTACTTAAATCTCTCGATGTGGCTAAAATTCTTTACCAATTAGAAGTCCCCAAAAGAGTTGGAGTCTTAATGGGATCCTCCTACATCGTATCGTAGGGGTTGTGTTAGTATATATTGAGATTTTAGAATTCATCATCGATCGCATAACCATCTCTCTTTCTCTCTCTATCTATGGCTTTGAGGGATGACATGCGTTCAGCATGAGATCAGACTATGGAAAGGTTATTTCGGAGGATTTTAGCTTCAAATTTCTAGTCAATTATGAATTTCGGACATTGAACTTTATTTTGGAATTATGGGTTTTCTTCTCCCCCGAGGATTTCTTGCAACTTATTCTTCGTTCCAATCACATTGATGTCATGTACACAGAAGAAAAAGCATAATCCTTTAATTCTTTCCTTATGTCAAAGCACAGAAACTTGTTTGTGGACCTTAATCTCTCTCTCTCTCATAAAATCTCCTTCGCATAAAACGCCACAAAATGCAACACTTGTTATTAACTCTGGTGCAAGACTTGTCATTAATTCTCGCCCTTGCAGATGTGCAGCAGCTCATGCAGTTTGGGTCCGTGCAAGCATGTATGAAAGTGCCAGGATCCTGTACCCTTGGCCCTCAAATCTTACTTTCACCAACAGGCTAACGGCGCCACTTTGATGCTTGGCCGTGCCAAAGACGACAGTGCAGCCGATAGCATCGATGGCGGCTATGAATGCGCCTCACCATCAACATACCACCCCAACTTAAACCCTACCACCATTCTCTCTCCTCCTCCACCTCATTATTACGCCTCACCATCAACATACCACCCCAACTCAAACCCCACCACCACTCTCTCCCCTCCTCCTCCTTATTCTTTTGCCTCACCATCAACATACCACTCCACCACCATTCTCTCTCCTCCTCATCATCCTTATGCCAATAATTTGATAGTGATGATAGAGAGGGAGAGGGCAGATAATTTCTTGAGGGCCAAGGAGGCCTTGAATGCGAGCATCAACAGAGAGGGGGGCGCCTTTGACATTGAGACTTCGAAGCAGGCCGCAGCCTCATTTTCTTTAACGAAAGCAGAGGCCCTTCACTATTGCCTTAGGACAAAAGTTTTAGACCATGGCTGCCCTTTCCCTGCTATGGCTGAAGCGCCTGCTCATCTTTTCTACTATTTGCCCGGACTGAAACGCCTGCCCCGAGCCTCTTTTTCTTTTCTTTTGGAGTACTTTGGACTTCCAATTGTTATGATGTAGATTCTTTTTGTGAAGAAATTTGGCTTTTTGTTCACGAGAATATATGGGTTTCCATGGATAATCAAGAGCAAAGTGTGTATGCCTTTTTGTTTTTGTTTTTGTTTTTTTGTTTTTCTTTTATTTTTTGTGAAAAATGTTTGAAAGTATAGGAAAAATCAAAATGGTCAAACAATCCTTGTGGTTTATATAATGTTTTAAAAAATTAATGTTATAAAAAGAGTAAAAATTTAGTAAATTACACATGAGAGATATGCAATTTAGCATTTTATACATTTGCAACAATTCTAATTCATGATCATGTTTCTTTTGATGAGTATTTCAAACTTAAATCAAAATATATGGGTAAATTATTAAATAGTTCATCTGTCGACTTAAAGAAAAATATACTGTTTAGAGAGAGAGAGAGAGTTTAGCGATATAGAGAGAAGGTTGAGATTGAGAGAAAGAATCCAATTGAATTGGGGATAAAGGACCCGAATATTTTATACGTTCGTATGGGTGGGTCCAATAACGTGATGCCACATCGGCATCAAGAATATTGACAATTTCGATATTTTCTCTACTATTTTGTTCTTTTTTTGTGTTGTTTATCGATGGTGGTGGATTTTAGAAGATTCAAATCGGACAATAGTGTTTCGGAAAGGTTTGCAGGCTTCGAACCTCCGTCCAAATTGTTCCGCATTAATTACAGTGTATTATGGGGATAAAATCGTGATTCGTTCTATTTGTCAAAAAAAATAAAATCGTGCTTCGTTCTTTTATCTCGAATTTATAGGATAATTGGTGTGTATACAGGTGAAATGGAATGGGAGTTATACGAAGTGGATTTGGGGTTGAAATTGGAAATGAAATTATCTTCTCTTTTTTTTTAACCTTATCTTTTGGCCTTTTTTTTTCAATCAGAGCCTTTTATCTTCTTTTTAAACCTTTTATTTTCTTTTCTTTTCTTTTATTACAATCATAAATTATTAGTGTTATCTTATTTTATCGTCAGAATTATAACCAAAGAACGTAGGGGATGTTAGAAAGTTAGAGAGGGGATTTTGATGGTTTTTTGTTTCTTGTATTAAGAAAGGAGATTTGGTGGTTTTGATAATAATTTGTAGAGAGAAAGAAATTAAGGGTATGTAAGAGTCCTCGTCACGTAAGAGATGATCAAGGGTACGTAAGAGTCCTCGTCAAGTAAGAGATGATCAAGGGTATGTAAGAGTCCTCCTTCTTAAGGTGAGTATATATAAACAAGTTGGGATTCCTGATCTTTTTGAGCAAGAAGTTTTATATTTATTTTAAAGTTATTTATGTACGGACCTTAAAATTTTACGTAAAATACGAAATGCTCCACTTATAGGTAAAAATTACAAAGAAGGTCGATCAACCCTTGTTTTCTTTTTTTCAAGATTACCCTTTGGTCAACCCGATATTTAATTTTTTATTTTTTTTAGTTTTTCGTTACTAGGACAGAGCCACAAACTTCATGGCACTGCCCTACTAAGGGAAAAACTAAAAAAAATAATTAAAAAATAAAAAATCAATTTGACTGAAAGGCAATTTTTGAAAAAATAAAAAAAAGATGGTTGACCGACCTTTGTACTTTTCACATATAAGTGAAGCAGTTAATATTTTACCTAAAATTTTAAAGTCTGTCTGTAAATCAAGGGAGTTTGTATCTAGATGTATCTAGAGTGAGTATTTCAACCAAAGGAGTCATATCTGGAGAGAGAAACAAATTTTCAAGATTTGAGGTAATAAACCAACAAAGAGACAGGGTATTAGAAGAGGAGGGGACGGCTTGAAAGAGGGTCAGAAGAGTTGGTTAGATGAAAACAACATGAAAAATGTCCTCTTTCATCCAACAAACGCCTCCCCAGAAAAAAAAAACAAGAAACAAAATAACAAGGTTCAATTGATATTAAACAATAGAATTAAGAAAATCAAGAAATATAACACACACACATTACATAGAAATTAAAAGAAAAAAAAGAAAACAAAGAGAAGAAGAGGAAGACCTCTCTCTCATATACAATGAAATCATGAAGGAAACATACAAAAAAAAGAAGAAGAATGAAATATACTTGAAAATCTAAACATACTTTTAAAATAATCATTTGGAGCAATCGAGTTCCTCTCTCTTTCTATCTTTCTTTAGCAATGGAATTCGTTCTCACTTTCTGTTTTTCTTTAACCAAGTTTTGAACAATGGATGATTTTTTTTGTAAAGTGCAAGGTCATTACCCGTATTTATATATTCCTTAAGGATAAAAAAATCCAACCTCAATCAATAATCCCCCCCCTCTCTCTCTTATCCCTATTTCTATGGTTTCATGATCCTACTATTGTTATAATTCAATAACTGCATTGTAGGTTTTTAATGCTATTTGTCTTGGTTTCTTGATCCTACTGTCTTTGTAATTCAATATTCGTATTTTTAGGGTTTCTTGATGCTACGTGTGTTTTTATTTGAAATGAGAGAGAATCTAAAGAGAGAGAGCTCTAGTAGGGAATCCTGTATCTCAGGTTAATGGGAGATTAGTGTGTATTGGGTGAACATGTGAATTTGGCCCTACAGACAAAACACAATTACCAGTTTTTCGGTACTCACTCTTATTATCATATTCCTTGATTGTTTTTCAAGGTTGAGAAACGAGAGTTTTCACAGTAATAGGATAGGGATACCTCTCCTTAGAAGCCTTTCTCTCTCTCTCAAAAATATAGATGAAAGCAACAGGAAAGAGAGATTTTCTTTCCACCTATTTTTTAAAAATACAATCAGAAATTAAGATATACATTTTGAGAATGCTCAACTAACTCCATAGCATAAAATAATATAAAATAAAATAAAGGAAAAATATCATATTATCCCTTATTTTTAACTTCTATATCTCATCAAACCAAAGAAGTGAAAATCTTACTTGTTAGCAAAAGGACTTCATGGTTTCTATCTTCCAACCCCTTAAACCCTTTTGACTATGTATTATTGACATCAACAACTTATGAAATGACTTTATATCTCTCTCTCTCTCTAAAACTCTATCTCTCTCTCACATCGTTTCTCTTTCTTTCTCATATCATCGTCTCTCTCTCAAAACTCCATCTGTCTCGCCAAAACTCAAACTCCATCTCTCTCTCTAAAACCCAAACTCCATCCCTCTCTTTAAAACTCCATCTCTCTCTCACACATAAGGAGATATTTTCCCTAAAATAAAACCTTAGATGGAAACACCATGAAAAATGTTCTTTTTGTTCCCATAAAAACACACAAAAAGAAGGAGTACAATAACAATGTTTAGTTGATAGTGAACCAAAAAGAAATAAAGAAATAAATCAAAAAATGTGATACACACACAGAGGGGGTGGGGGGTTGGGGGAGCAGAGAGAGAGAATCCAAAGAACTTCTGTATCCATTAATGGTGTCAGAGCAAAAAAAAAAAAAAAAACGCACAAGGAGAATGAGACATACAAGCATGAAAGAAACATATAAAGAAAAAAAAAGATATTATTTTCAAGTCTTTAACAAACTAAACAAACCTGTAAAAAATCCTTTGGAGCAATGGATTTCCACTCCTCTTCTCTTCCTTTTATGTTTTGAGAAATGGGGTGGATTGATGTGTAGGGTCTTTATATACGAATATTTTAGTGGTTTCTTGATCCTACTTTTCCTTATCTTTCGAATAAGAGAGAGTATTAAGAGATAGTATCAAGAGAGAGAGCTCTCTAGGGTTTTTTTTGACGATTTATCTTTGTGATTATTTTTCCCAAGAGACAGAATTTATAGGATAGGATATATACCAAAATCTTAAAATAAAGATTTTAGAAGTAGTAAGAAGAAATCCAAAAGATAAAGAATCAAGAAAATCTTAGCACCAAAAGGAACGATCTACTTTTTAGTTGGACTTCACAGAACCGTAACGAATATCCTACTGCATCTCTATTTCTAATATTCTTCCCATTAAATTAAGATTCGATCAATCATAATCAATAATTCTTATATATAAATATATCGAGTTTTATTACACCTGATGACTTACATGTTTTGTAAATCACAAAATTAAATTGTTATGAAAAGTTTCGAAATTGGTTTTATGTAAAAAAAAAACAATTTTGGTATAATTTTTTTGAAGTATTTAAAAATTAATGACAAGACATTTGGATGATAAAAAACTTTAAAACGCAGTAAATAGCAAAAAAAAAAAAAAGTTGTTTTAAAGATTATTCACAAAATGAAATTATTATGAAAAGTTTGGAAATTAGGTTTTTGTACAAAAAATTGGCATAATGTTTTTCTAACTATTTAAAAATTTATGACAAGAAATTTGGATGACAAATATTTTTAAAAAGCAGTAAAATAGCAAAAACATATGTTTAAAAATAGCATGATATTGACTGTACATCAAATGTCAATGAAACAATGGTAACCCTAGGTAACGGACTGGAAAAGAGCTTTCACCAAAACTAAGTTCCTTCAAAATCAAAGATTTAATGCCGTACGAAACCCCAAAAAAGAAGGCTTTGTTTTTCACGATATTAAGTTCGTGTCAAGTAGTTGCTTTTATCTTATATATTATAAAACATAGAAAATAGGTTAACTACTCACTAATGAAATAAAAAAGCAGTAAAATCATAAACAAAAAAAAAAAAAACAAAAACAAATCAATGTTCTTTTAAAGATTATAATAAGAAACTAAAGTTTAAAAAATTAGAAAAGGAAAAAAGAATGGACAAAAAATTGTTATGTTGGAAAGTAAAGTGCAAAAATATTTGAAATGGAAAACATAATAAACATATTATTTGAAAAATGAAGTATTTAGTAATTTAAAAATAAAAATTTTAAAACTAGTATTAGACTATCTATGAAGGATGTGGTTTGCATAAGGTTGCAGCCTTAAAAATTAAAACAAGGTGCAACTCCAAATTTTATCAGAGTATGTAATTTTGATGTAAAAAATTCTTAGGAAGGCCTGAGGATCAATTTTCATCCATAATTATAAAGTTTTAAAGTCTAAAAATGGTTCGTATCAAGTAGATCTATAAACAAATGAAAATCTTGAAAATAGATGATCTAGATAATTTGTCGCAAGATTCACTATTTTTCAAACTCAAAATTTTTTCTTTTCTCATATTCATATATCTTGATGCCAATATGATCAATCAAAAGGCTTTCCAATATCAAAACGACTTTTTTTTTATTATGGATTTTTGAAGTGCGTCTTAATTCTATAGTTTACGGTTGCTATATAAATCTTTTCCATTTATGAATGTATAAAAAAATTTTGTTAATAAATGTATAAATTTTATATGAGGGTGAGACCTTAAAAAATCAAATTCAGGCTCACCTAAAAAATTGGCTAGACTAGGATGTTTCAGTGCTAAAAAACCCTCAATTCAATCACGTCGACCTTGATATATATGGATACGAGAAAAACTAGATTTCCAGTCTTGAAAATAGTTCATCATATAATGTTATCTAAACCATCAATTTTCAAGATTTTCAAGTGTTCATAAAACTATTCAATTTGTACTATTTTTTAATCTTTAAATTTTATGTTTAGAGACAAATAAACGTCATCACATAGATTTCTGATACTAAAAAGACATATTTCAGGATTATTAGAAGTTGAGCCTCACTTTGATTGGTTGGGGCCTCGGCCTTATACTAACCACACCCTTTATAAATTGCATAGCATTACAAATAGGGGCAAACTTTGTATGCTTCCCCTACTGCATAAAACATCTATACTTCCCCCTATCCAACCATCCATTCTAAATGGATGGCTTAGATGGCCTCAATCAAAATGTCATCCTCCATACTGTTTTATTTTATTTTATTTTTTTGTACAAAACATTTTGACACCAAAATTTGGGTGTGCAATCCTCTCTTGAACTTTCACGTATAATAAATATATAAAAAAACAATCCCAATAAAATAAAATTAATAAAATGCCTCTAAAATATTCAAGGGTATTTTAATTATGATAGTTTATTAAAACTAATTTTTTAATATTTTATTTAGGTGTGCCTATTGAGATGATGGAACATACCAAATTTTATATTCATATAGTTAGTTGAAAGAAAATTAAAAATAGAAAACTCTGAAGCATCAGATTTAGATTAAACAGTTAGTGGCTCACTTGATCAAAATTGGACGGCTGGATGAAAGGGGAAATATATATCTTTTATGTTGTAGGGGAAGCATAAAAACCTTTATTTCTAGGTCTTTTGATTAAGATATAATTTTGTTTTTTCAAATATTGAAAGTGATTATAAAATTGAAAGAATTAGCTAAATTCATTTATGAGAAAAATTTTAAATTTAAGAATTAAAAACTAGTGGAAACCAGTTTGCTCTTTTTAATCATTTGTAACTTTTGGTAAATATGAAACATGAATAAATAAATTTAAGAAATATGAAACATACAAATAAAGTTTATTATTTTTCTAGATTTTGTTAGTTTGTCAGAATTGCAAGTGTGTTTTACAACAGTTAGCGTCAATTTAAAAATGTTAAATTTTTCTCATTTAAAAATGCACAAATGAACTAATTTTTGTGAAACATGAAAACTGATATTATTTTACTTCAATGTCATTCCTTTGTGAAAGCGTTTCTAAACCATTTTGTGTTTTTTGTGCATATCTTTCTTGGGTTTTTAACGACTTCATGAAGTTTTTTTAAAAATATGGGATATTAAAGAGGAGAGAGAGAATAGGGAAGAAATAATTTGAATTTATTTTTTTTTTTTCCATAATTTAGTGGGAAGACATGCTGCGCTTTCTAAACCCAATCATTTCTCTCTTGTCACTTATTTACCTCAAACTTCTCTCTTTTTCTCTCTCTTCATGTGTCTATCACTTTCTCCAAATACCTCTCTCTCCTCCCGTGTTTCTCTCACCTCTATGAAATCCAACCCAATCATTTCTCTCTCTTAATTCTCTCTCTTAACTTATATATACCAGACTGCTCTCTTTCTCTTTCTTCCGACGTCTCTCACTCTCTTTGAAACGTAGATGGGAAAGACAGAGAGAGAAAAATTTGGGAGGATAGATTTCAGAAAAGGCATGTCTTTTTAGATTTGTTTGGCCTAAAAAACAGGTTTAAATTAGCATAGAGGGTTAGAAGAAATAAAATCTACAATTTTTATGATCGGAGGTATGGAGATATTTTCCCTTTTTTGAAAGATTTATGTCGTTATAAAATAAGCTCATCTCATCTTTCTTTCTCCTAAATTTCTAAACCTACATTTTCTCCAATAGATGTAGTGTTCGCAAAATCAAACCGGAACAGTTAACCGGACATGGGGCTGAGAGCAGTTCGAACCCGAACCAGACTAACTAGGGCGGTTAACCGGACTAACTGGTCAAGTAGATTTTTTTTTAAACAACTTTTTATGTTAATTAATATATGAATGGAGATATGCAAGACAATTTATAATTTTACATAAATTCAAATGATGAAGTTACAGAATCCAAACTAACAATGGCTAGTAGTAACGAGAATGACTATTAGTATGTGATTATAAATCTTCTTGATTTGAACCATTTTTGGAGCCTAAATTTTTTAATTAGACATGAAAATAGATTTTAAGCTTATTATAAAACTTGGGGGTGTACCTTATTTTGATGGTTGAAGGTTGCAACCTTGCAAACCACATAATTGAGGGCTTAAACAATCAAAGTAAAATACACCTTCAAATAGTATCAAAATTCAAATGGTGTTGTTTGGGTACTGAAAATCTTGATGACACTCAAAAAATCCATTTTTATCTCTAATTAAATAATTATAAAATTTAGAACTTCAAAATTAATATAGATGGAGCATAACTATAAACACTAAAAAGTCTTAAAATTGACCATCTAGAAAATGCATTACAAAATGCACTATTTCTAAAATGCATAATATTGTGCACTATTTCTAA